>NC_140446.1:305000-447500 GCF_963576455.1 Neolamprologus multifasciatus
TGACCTGTGTCGAAGGCAGAGCTGGTCCACAAACAGCATCCTCACACAGGTGTTGCTGCTGTCCAGGTGTGTGAAGAGCTGTGGCGTCCTCTGTCCACCTGTTTGCCCTAAACTGTGTGGATCGAGGTCTGCAGCTGTGCGACATGATGAGCTGCTCAAACATTTGGTAGTTATGGTGGACGATGGTCATTCAAGCAGCTCGCCGTGTTCTTGGGCCCTGGAACGATGGCGGCTCACAGGCAGGATGGTGCTACAGACTGCAGCAGTGAGAGGTTGGAGATGGTGGTGAAGACCTCTGCCACTCCACCAGCTACACCGTCAGGACCAGCAGATTAGACTGCTCCAACAGGAAACGCACGATGAAGCCCTCACACTCATCGTCAGCGAGCACTGTTGGCACTAAAAACACAGTTCGTGGTGTTTTTAACCAAAGTGTCTTAAGAAGTAAGTCATGACGCTTTGTTGCTCTGCTGCTGAAGGTCAGCGGTTTCCAGTTTGTTTACTGTGAGATTGTTCTAGAAACCCTCTCATATATTTACAGGGACATGATCTCACAGTGATCCACATCACAGTGATCTACAGCACAGTGACGTAGATCACTGTGACGTAGATCACAGTGATCTACGTCACAGTGATCTACGTCACAGTGATCTACTCTCGCAGATTTAAACAAGTGTAGCGTCGTCCTGCTGAAGAATATGACACTGCTGGGTTGTCTGGTTACCATAGTAACTGGTTTGTTGTAGCTACTAGTGACAGAACCAATAACTCTGAGAGAATCGTGAGCATAGACGCTGACGTTGATCTCGTGTTAGCTGCAGGAAACAGCAGGTGTCCCCGTGTGGAGCCCTGTGGTGCACCACACAGAACAAGCTGCTTGTTATTGTCTCTGTTCCACTTTGATCTCAAACAGACACAAACTCATTCAGCTGGTGTCGCTCATCAGTTTTGGACACATTGAATCATTGTTGCAGAGTCGTTACTGTCGGACATCTTTGAAGTCCGTTTGTGCCTCGGTGGGCTGTAGCGTAAATCCTCGTTCACGTGGACACAGCCACGCTCCCTGTCTGATGATGGACTTCCTGCTCTTTGCTCTCATCAGCCTGTCCTGTCAGAGTGTTACAGTTTCGGGGCTGAAAGCGTGACATAATTCTGTGCTCGGGTAATTACAGCGTAAATCATCCTCGGCTGTGTTTCTTAAGTTGGTTTGTTGTGCAGACTTCAGAACGACAGCAGCTGAAACTCTTCACGGGCTCGTTTTACTCGCTTTCATAACGTCTCTGCATGCAGCAGGTTAGACTGAGACACAGTGTGTGAGGGTGTTCTTGTTTGCTGCTTGTTTATGCTGCTGTCACGGTCCGTGACTGAGGACTGGACGGCAGCGAGCGGCGTCGCAGTAAAGCGGCGGTGTTTGGGCGGGCTGGCGGAGCGTTTCACCGTGACAAATGTGGAGGAACACACACAGCGCTGTGCTGCTGATGAATGCACCGTCAGACTTCATGCCACGGCTCTGCTGTCACGCTTCACTCGGGCGGAGGGGAAACATCCGTCAGAGCAGGAAAAAGAAATGTTTCCATCCTCAGAGGCTCCGTCCACGCACGACGCTCGTCTCCTAAAAACATGCCCGTCACTGTTTCTGAGTGATGATGATGATGCTGATGCATCCTCGGGCTCTGGAACCAGATCCTGGACAGATCAAACCCATCTGTCAGCTTTCATTAGGACCTGATTTTCACTGGTTTTATAACTGTGCAAAAATCTCACCTCTCATTTCTGTGTGTTGTGCTTCCAAGGAGACAGACTTTCTTACATGTTGTAAAGTGCTCGCGAGCAGCAGATCTGTTGTTTGTGAAGGTTCTCAGTCATCGTAGTCTAAGGAGCTTGGACAGAAAAGCGTCTCATCCTAAGATCTCAGAGGTTTTCTTCCTTGCTGCTTTTCCTCTCGTGTTCAGTGTTTCATGAATGCTTTTGTTTGTTAAGCCTCTGAACTCTGACCTATGACTTTTGCACAGCCGGTTGAAAACCCCGCCCTGTGCTGGACTCTCCAGTTGCTTTGTTTCATCGTCAGCTCCTTGTGAAGTTATTTTTATACGACTGATTTCTTGGTGCTGAATACGAGGAGCTAAAACACACCGCAGCACAGACATCCAGCACAGACGCTTTAATGACAGACCTGACGATCGATCAGAGAAAGTTTTCTCTGCACCTTTGGTCCGTCTGCGCTCGCTCAGTTTCCGTGTTTGGTTTTCTCTGCGTCTCCTTTTGTCTGCCTGTGAAGACGAGGCCTTGACACAGACGAACTCCACCTCCTCCACAGCTGCTTTTCTCCCACTAGCAGGAGACACGACTCCACATTCAGCCCACGGAGCGAGAAAGCCAAACACGCTCGTCTGAGCTGTAATCAAACGCTCGCAGGTAGTCGTCGTTCAGCAGGTAGCGCGTCCACAAACGTCTGACTGTGGCGATGGGTGCAGCAGGTGGAGGTTTGTGTGAAGCACAGATAAAAGCAGAAAGCTGCAGTTTGCTGTTTGTAACCAGCTGCTGTGTTTCTCCTGCAGTCGTGAGCGTGGAGAGTCGCGAGGCTCACCTCAACGCGCTGGTGCTGGAGGCGGAGCGGCGGGCGGTCGACCTGGCGGCGCAGGCTCAGAGGGACGGCCTCTCGCTGGAGGCCTGCCACAAAGACAAACAGCTGAGGGCGTGGGAGTGGAGGTGCAAGCTGTACAAACGCATGAGGACGGGCTTCCAGCACGCACGTGAGTCCGCACGCCGCCCACCTTAGTGTGCATTTCCTGCCGTCGCTTCCTGTGTGTGTGGCCTGGCGGGGACATGCGTGACCTCGGAGCGCAGTACACGTTCAGCTTCCTGTCAACATTAGAGCTGCTACACCCAGAGGGGGCGGGGTTTACACGACCAGCAAACAGAAAGGTTGCGATCGAGACGTGAACGTGTGCGGTGAACTCACGGTCTCTGCTCCGGCTTCACACAGCGACCAATCACACCTGCTAAAGACGTCAGGCAGGGAACAGGAAGTCAATCACATGTTGCCATAGTTACCTGGAAAACAGTCAGAGCCACACACACACACACCCTCCTCTCTGTGCCCCTGCTCAGGTACCCCGGAGGCCCCGTCCATGGTTCGACTGAGCGTGAGCAGTAGCAGCACGCTGACCGTCACCTTCCAGGAGCCGCAGTGTCTCAACTCCACTGTGGTGACCAAGTACAGAGGTGAACACACACATGTGCACACACACATGTGCACACAGGCTCCTGTCTGAGACTAAAAGGTCAAAGGTCAGGCCATCATTTACGTTCGATGTTCGAGGTGAAGCTTCGACTGAAGACTTCCTGTTGGGTCTGCAAACCTGAGACGACCACAACAATAAACTAACACTCTCTGCGTTAATTTACAGGTTTACTTCACGGTTAAACTCTGAAGCTTCAGATTTATTCTCAGATGATGCCTCAGGTTGTCGTGGTTACAGGGAGGAACAGGAAGTGGTGCTCAGAGGTGAGGAGGCTAACGTTGTGTCTGTCGACGTGTTCACAGTGGAATGGAGCTGCCTGAAGGACTTCTCGCTGCTCGCCGGAGAGACGGTGTTGGATAACCTGCAGAGCCTCAAGTGCACCATCAGCAGCCTCACCACGGTAACAAGAGCATCCCTCCTCCGCACATCCACCCGACTGCTGCTGCTTTAGTTCACAGTTTCAGGAAAAGGAGTTTCTGTCACGATGAAGCTGCTGTCGGTCTGTCGTTTGTCCGCTCGCTGTGATGCACGTGTGCGTTTGCAGCAGGCGGGTGATTTCGGACCTCGTGATGTCATTGCGCGGTCCCTGCGTTGTGCGTTGGCTGATTGGCGTCTGTGATGCAGACTTGTTTTCACTGTGCTGCACACACCGAACCACAGCTGCTGTCATTTAGAGCAGCGAGCGGCGTTCACAAACTTCCCTGAACAAGAGAACGCGCTGAAACGCCGGAGACGCTCCGAGGGCGAATAACGAGCCGCGAGGCTCTCGGACGCCACAGCTCTCATTTACATACTGAATTCATCGAGTCGGGCCGAGCCGCACGAGGAGCTCGGAGGCCTTTAAGTACTCGGCTGACCTGGAAGGATTAGACCTGCAGGGCACACATGGGGGGCCACGGGGGGCCACGGGGGGGCTGTTTGTGTAGGTGGAAGAAAGGCTGAAGCTGCGAGCAGCTGTGACAGGAACACAGCACAGGTGAAGGTGGTGCAGGTGGTGTTTTTGTAGCCAGGGAGCAAAGTGAAGGTAGGGAGCTAATGAGAGCTGATAATATCTCAGCACATGGCGTTAAAAACGTTTTATTAGACAGACACAGCAGGAACAGCAGGAACAGCAGCGACAGCAGCGACAGCAGGAGGACGTTTGAACTCCTGGAAAAAGATTTTTAACGTTTATCAAACGTTATAAATCCGACAAACGTCGGTGGAGGCCAGTCTCACAGGCCTGCACAGGGAAATGTTCCTCTGCTGGGTGCTAGCATCAAACTGGCTGCAAAGAGGTATGAGAAGCTCTGAGGGGTGCTGCCTGCTGAGGGTGGGGCCTGCTGAGGGGAGGGGCCTGCTGAGAGGAGGGGCCTGCTGAGGGGTGGGGCCGAGTTTAAAGAAACCCGTTTAACCCTTTAAAGCCGTCAGAGCAGCACGCTCTGTTTTGCGTAACTATTTTTAAATCCCGGTAGCTCTGCAACCACGTAAGCTAGCGCAATAATTTTTTTTGCATATGAAACCGGAGGAGTTGTACTTACATCTTATGCCATCAGCTTGTCCTCGGTCACAGTTTCCTTCCACATATAGCTTTGCAAAAACTGCATAAAAAGCACTTGCAGCAACAAAAACATAATATTCCAGAAACAGGCTTTGCTGATCCGATCAGCTGTTTGTAACACTTCCTACGTCCATCAGCACAAACTATCGCATGTCCGCCATGACCTGCCGAAACCGGAAGTGACGTCATTTTGCGGAAATGTAGTTTTTTACCATCCGGGCCTCATGAGCCTATACTGGTGTTTTTAAAAGTTATGTTTGACTTCATGAGTTTCTGTGTGGTTTCTGGGATGCTTAGGACTCATATTGCACTGCTGGAAATAGTTTATTTTGATGCATATGCTGCTTTTTTGCAAATTTGCACTATAATATTTATTTTCGTTTTTCCTGCAGTGTATAAAAATTGGTGTATCTCAAAAATAAAACTATGAAGACACTCAAAATAAATTTCCTGTGGTGGGAAACTATTTTGTGAAACTTTTTTGTATTTACAGTTTTGAGGGATAAGCCTCTTAAATTTCTCTAACTAGAAATATATGTTAAAAAAACAAAAACGATTTTCAATTTTTTTTGTAGTTTATTGCACTTTTATGTAATGTCTATGCACTTAATGCAGACATATTATTAAAATCTAGGCTGTAATGGTTGTATTCATGTATATCAACTTGAAATGCTCCCAAAAATGGCTCCACAGCATGTAAACATATAATATAAGCTCTGGCGAACTTGGTTCTATGGTAGGTCTTAAAGGGTTAAAGCAACCTGTTTAAAGAAACCTGAGTGATATTGGGTTAAAGTCATAAGTTTGATTTAACGGAGGCTCCGTCGTTCGGTTTCAGGGATAGAGGCCGCTGTCGGTGAAAAAGCTGCACCCTGCTCTGATTGGATGAGGTCAGCTGATTCAGTGCGAGCCTGGAAGCAAACGTGTTGCTCGGGTGGAGTCGACTGCTCCTCTTACAGCTCAGCTGTATGTTTTCTGTGGAGACGTTTCTTGTCCTCGTTACGTTGGCTGAAGGCGAGCAGTCGGCTGTTGATGATGATGATGATGATGGTTTCTGCAGACCTCCTCTGAGCTGCTGTCTGTGCGGATGAACAGAAGGGGGCGGAGCACACAGGCTCGAGGGGCTCCAATTAAAACCCAAATCGAACCGAGCAGCAGAGTGACATTTGAAAGGAAATTTCCTGAAATGTTAAAGCACTTACACTTTCATGAACTTTTACAGCAGCAAAGGTTTGTTTCCACAAAGTGTCCTGATGATATAAAGCAGTAAAAATTACTGTCAGAGTTTGTTGAGTTTTTTTCCAAGGACAGGCTGCCAGAGAAAATAAAGAAACCTCTTCAAACCTTTAGAAAACTTTTTTCAGACGTGCACGTCGGAAATGTTCCAGCTTTAAAAGCATGAATAAGCAGACGAATGAGTTTGGTGAAAAGCTGCGCAGACGCTTTCGCAGCACTCAACACGACCTCAGTGGGAGCTCAAAGTCATCACATCAACCGACGTCTGAGGGATGAAAAGCGAGAAACAGCTCAGTCTGTCCTGACACATTAATAACAGGAGGCAGGATAAAAAGACAAAAGTATGTGGACACATTAAAGGGTAGAATGCTGGTTTCCTACAGTGGAAGCGTCCACATACTTTTGTTGATGCCGTTATTTTCACCAGAAGTGATTTGTTTCCTCCAAACTCGCCTCTTCACTCTAACAGATGGTTTCTACTTTTCAGGGTCGGCTCTACTACGTTCGAGTGTCGGCCTATAACATGAAGGGCTGGGGTCCGCCCGCCTCCTCCCTCCCTCCGTCTGCAGCTCCATCCAGTAAGTTCTCTCCATATTTTCCATTAACCTCACCATCTCAGCAGCTCGCCGCTTTTCTGTGACTCTGGAGTTTAACCTCTTTGTGCAGCAGCTGTTTCAGCCTGGTTTATATTCCTCTGCTGAATAATGCATCATGTAAATGTTACAGAGCCACTGTTGCAGGCCTGCAGAGAACAGATTGACGTGGTGGGGTACATTGGTTTGTTGCAGTCGGGTTAGATATGACGGTGGAGGACATGTTTCATGTGAGGCTGCAGATATTTCGCCACCTGTGGGTTTAGAATGACTTGTAGCTCCTCCCACAAACAACAGTAACAGATTACTTTCTCCAGGGAGTAACTAGATGCTGATATACGTGTAGGAGGCTTAAAGGTGGGATCGGTTGAAACTACTCACTCGCTCATTTGTTACATCTTTGGAGAGTTTGTGATGAGCTTAAAGATGTGAGATTCCAACGATGAAAGAACGAGGAGATTGTTAGCAGACGATGTGATGTTGTTGGTGACCAGAGGACCTCAGAGACGCTCACAGGGCCACGTGGACTCTTCGGCTGAACTTTGACCTGCAGTCAGAGGCCGGGGACAACCTGCAGGGATCAAGGAAAACCGAACGAAGGATCAGCCGTCAGCAGAGCCGGCGTGACGTGTGACAAAGCACAAACACATGAGTCTGAATGTTGTCACATAAAACAGGAAGTTTGTGTGAACCTGCAGGGTCTGTTCCCGTGGTCGAGGCTGAAGTGTGCGTCTGCTGTGAATCATGTGAACATCCTGTTCTGACGTCCTCGGGTCAGGAAAATCGATTTCATCGCTCTGTCACGACTCGCTTTCTGTTTTCCTGCACATCGGAGCTTCAGCCTTGAGCTGTGTGTGTGTGTGTGTGTGTGTGTGTCAGAAGCAGAAAGTGTGTGGGTGTTTGTTTTAAACAGTGAAAGCACGACTGCACCTCTACAGATGCTTGACATCCATTAGTTCTTTCTGCAGCTTCACACAAACAGACTTTGGAGCCGTTCTTGTTCTCCTGTCTCTGCTCTGTTAGACTTTTGTTTTTCTGTGAACGACATTTCAAAGTTGTCTGAGTCTGCACTGACATGAGAACAGCAGGTAGGAGCTGCACCTGAGTCCACGCTGACACGTTACAACGTCAGAGGCGGACTGGAGCTCTCGCAGATTCGCTTCATTTGTCCTGTGCTTCCTTGTCCAGATTGGCGGGAGAGCGATGGCCGGGAACCCAGGAGGCGGGGCCACATCGAGGCCATGGAGCGTCTGCTGCAGCAGGTCCGAGCGACTCACACACACTACTGCTGTGGAGGTGAGTGTCGGCGGGCTCGTGGCGATGGCCTTCACCACAATGAACATTTTTTGTTACGTTTTCATCCTTTAGATATAACTTTTAACACAACTGTGTTAAAAAGGCGGTTTGTGACATCAGCGGGAGTTTGAATCCCACTGATGTCACAAACCTCAGCGCTCATGAAGCCCCGCACATCTGTGGAGACGTGGAAACGTCCACGGAGTCAAACCGACAACCGATTAGCTGCTCTTCCTCCTGAGACACAGCCGGGCTGGTCGATGCTAACGCCGACGGTGTGTGTGTGTGTGTGTGTGTGTGTGTCTGTGTGTGTGTGTGTGTGTGTGTGTCTGTGTGTGTGTGCGTGTGTGTGTGTCTGTGTGTGTGTGTGTGTGTGTGAGTCTGTGTGTGTGTGCGTGTGTGTGTGTCTGTGTGTGTGTGTGTGTGTCTGTGTGTGTGTCTGTGTGTGTGTGTGTGTGTGTGTCTGTGTGTCTGTGTGTTTGTGTGTGTGTGTGTGTCTGTGTGTGTGTGTGTCTGTGTGTGTGTGTGTGTGTCTGTGTGTGTGTGTGTGTGTGTCTGTGTGTGTGTGTGTGTGTGTGAGTCTGTGTGTGTGTGTGTGTGTGCGTGTGTGTGTCTGTGTGTGTCTGTGTGTGTGTGTGTGTGTGTGTCTGTGTGTCTGTGTGTGTTTGTGTGTGTGTGTGTGTCTGTGTGTGTGTGTGTGTGTGTGTCTGTGTGTGTGTGTGTGTGTGTGTGTCTGTGTGTGTGTCTGTGTGTGTGTCTGTGTGTGTGTCTGTGTGTCTGTGTGTGTGTGCGTGTATCTCTGTGTGTGTGTGTGTGTGTCTGTGTGTGTGTGTGTGTGTGTGTGTGTCTGTGTGTGTCTCTGTGTGTGTGTGTGTGTGTCTGTGTGTGTGTGTGTGTGTGTGTGTCTGTGTGTGTCTCTGTGTGTGTGTGTGTCTGTGTGTGTCTGTGTGTGTGTGTGTGTGTCTGTGTGTGTCTGTGTGTGTGTGTGTGTGTGTGTCTGTGTGTGTGTGTGTGTGTGTGTGTCTGTGTGTGTGTGTGTCTGTGTGTGTCTCTGTGTGTGTGTCTGTGTGTGTCTGTGTGTGTCTCTGTGTGTGTGTGTCTGTGTGTGTCTCTGTGTGTGTCTGTGTCTGTGTGTGTCTGTGTGTGTGTGTGTGTCTGTGTGTGTCTGTGTGTGTCTCTGTGTGTGTGTGTGTCTGTGTGTCTGTGTGTGTCTGTGTGTGTGTGTGTGTGTGTGTGTCTGTGTGTGTCTCTGTGTGTGTCTGTGTCTGTGTGTGTCTGTGTGTGTGTGTGTGTCTGTGTGTGTCTGTGTGTGTCTCTGTGTGTGTGTGTGTCTGTGTGTGTGTGTGTGTCTGTGTGTGTCTGTGTGTGTGTGTGTGTCTGTGTGTGTGTGTGTGTGTGTCTCTGTGTGTGTGTGTGTGTGTGTGTGTGTGTGTCTGTGTGTGTGTCATCAACCCTCAGCGTGCCCGCCGTCACCGTGAGGTCATGAGGCCGTGTAAACACGTTTGTCCCCGCCACACGAGTAATCCCTGCTCACACAGGCGGCGGCGTTCGCCCGCACGCCCGGAGCTTTCTCTGCGGCGGCCTCGGTGATGAAGGACACTCCGTGTAAGTCTGTTACATCCACAGAAACGTGCACGCTGTGACCTTCTCAGAGTGGCGTGGAAACGGGATCGATTCAGATCAGATTAAGAGTCGCTGCTGTTTGATCACGTGACGGCGTGGAGACCTGACTGTGATTCAGCCGCTGCACAAACCCACTCATGAGACACTTTAACCACAGATCAAATGTGAGCTCACGGAGCTGATGTTTGTTTCACTACGAAAGAAACTGAGTGTAGTTGTTCTGATGAGCAGTGCAGAGGAAACCCAGACACGAGTGAAGACAGCGACATCACAAAGTCGTGTGTTCGTTTTAGCTTCTGCTGCCATTACTTTGACTTTACTGCTGCAGAAATACACGTGGGTCAGTCTGCAGACACAAACATGCAAACAAACGCAGATTCATCTTTACTCTCACGTCTGTCTGAGCAGACCCAGGAAAAACTGTTTGTTCACAGACGCAGAGTGAGCTCTGTACAAAGAGGCGGAGTCGGGGTTTCAGAGATGCACGGGAGGCAGGGCAGAGGGACTCGCGATCATCGATCCACACACCGCGCTTCGTCCACGCTGACAAACACTCGGGAATCAGGCGAGAGACACCAGGACGAGGTCACAGCTACACTGACGTGAGGCGTGCAAGCGTCCAGTGACGAGACGCTCTGAGCCGCTGTTTAAATAGTGGAGAGACAGGATAAAAGCCGCAGGTGAGGGATCGTTTGCAGGTGCGTGGGCCAGAGGCGGAGCCCACAGAGAGCTCCGCCCAGACAGGGCGGAGACAGGAGAGGAACAACGAAACCGTGTGTCCCGACCGGGCACCATCGTGACACCATCTGAGCAGATATCAGTTTATCAGTGTTTTAATCACATCGTCATCGTCACTGCAGGAGGCCTTCATCTGTCTCCTCTTCCTCGTCTCATTCACTTCGCTGGCTGTTGTCTCAGAAGCCGTTCACCGCTGTAATAATTGAAAGGTCAGAACTCTCCCCGTCCTCCTCTCTGACAGATGGAAAGGTGGACGCCTCATTAAACGACTCGTTTGCAGCGCTCTCCAACAAAACTGTTTATTCAGCATGGCGTGCGAGCTCTTGTCACATCATCCAGTGTCAGAGCCGGTTAGCTCGGCGCTCACGCACACAGAGACCTGCTAAAGTCGTCAGGTTCCCTCTGACAGACTCGGAAAAAGGCCAATTTTCCAAGCGCGAGAGCAGCTGGACAAAAGGCGCTCCGATAAAACGAGCTGTAATTACAGCTTTTAACGAGCAAACAGCAATTTCACGGAGAGATAGAAACCCAAAGCCTTAATTCACCTCGTCAAACCCAACAGAGGAACAACAGCAGCACGTGAGGAGAGAGAGCAGCAGAAGATGGTGGTGTAGGCGCCGGGATCGCGATGTTCCCTCGTCTCTGAGATCCTGAGCAGACAACAACACAGCGAATCATTAAACACGATGCAGGTTGTTTTGTGTAAGCTGATTTGTTTGCAGCAATATTAACGTGCTTATAAAAACAGTGAGCGTTCATGGCCTGCAGGGGGCGACCTGCCTCGGTCACCTGACGTGCAGGTAGTTACAGATTCATGTGAGCGTCGTGTGTTTCAGACGCTGCTTCAGTTGGAGCTGAAACTCTCACAGCTGCACAGATGTTGCTCCTTAAAGTCGTTTCATATGTTAAACCAACATGTTTTTATTAAAAGGCTTTAGAGCACCAGCACACGAGGACGCTGTGACTATGGTGATGTCGCTGTGCGCTGCTTTTCTGTTGGGAAGGGGTCAGAGGTCACGGGATCGACGATCTGTTTTTCCTCCACCGTGCATCTCGGCTCGTTCCCCTGGCGGTCTGCGGCCGGCTCCTGTCGGCTCCACGTCTGACGTCTGTTTACAGGACGGTAATTACGTGATGCTTAATTAGCTGCAGTCAAAGGGGCGCTGCGGTCTGGAGATTGGCATCACTGAGCGGCCGGTCGGCGTCCTCGCGAGGACGGCCGGAGGGAGGACGCGAGGGAAAGGAGATAGACAGCCGAGCGAGTGAAGGAGATAAGATTGAGTCGGCAGCGTGGGAGAGACGCTCGACCCCGCTGACCCAAAAACAAACATTTAGACTGAAGCTGGAAAAAGCTGCAGTTTTAACTTGTTTTCTTCTTCTCTCGTCTCTTTGTTCAGATGCCTCGAAGCTGCAGTTTTAACTAGTTTTCTTCTTCTCTCGTCTCTTTGTTCAGATGCCTCGAAGCTGCAGAACCCCAGCAGGAAGCAGTCTGTCTCCAGAAGTCTGAAACATCTCTTCAACTCCTCCAACAAGTTTGTAAAGACACTGAAAAGGTCAGCTTCTCCACCACGCGCCTGAGCACGCTCTCGCTGTCACTGTAACCTTCTAGGCTTCCTGTTCTTGTGGCTCCAGCTTCATGTTCATTGGTTTAGGTGTGGCGGGGGGGAATTCCCACCTCGATGTTTTAGTGGAAATATGTGGATGCAGTTCCCATGGGAACCAGCTCAGTCTTGGTGGATGCTGCAGATCCTCCCACAGACACTGATGTCAGGCTCGTGCTGCCCTGCTGGCATCAACAGCATCAGCCTTTTCCATGAAATCCGTGGAAGTAGTTCTCCTGGGTGGAATTTCCTGTGGTAGTCCTGCAGTGACATCAGTGGCTCCAACTCGGCGCCTGAGCTTTTCAGGACTGCTGATCTTTCTTATTTAAAAGTCTCTGATTGGTTTCAGTGACTCACACCACAGCATAAAGTTGTTTCAGGAAGTTGAAGCCGCTGATGTCAGAGCGATGATGGACCAGGAAGCAGAGACGACGTTTTCCAGACGCAGGAAACAGAATAACAAACATCTTTATCCTGATTTAACTCAGTAAACTAATAAAATGATCGTTTTTCAGACCGAATCTGATTAACCTGTAAAGTGTATCATTAAGCACGCTAACCTTCCTCTCTATTCACCTGTGTGCACCCTCCTGTGTGCAGGGGGATCTACCTGGCGGCCGTGTTCTACCATAAGGACAGTTTACTGGTGACGGCCGAGGAGCAGATCCCCATCGTGGAGGTCGATGACTCGTACAGCAGCTCGCTCATGCAGGACTTCCTGTGGTTCACAAAGGTACACAAATAAAACCTTCTCCTCATCATCTTCGTCATCATCGTCGTCTGTGGGTCAGCTTTGAATGAGCCCTCTGCTCCTCACACCCTTTCCTCTCATCATGTGTCGTATTTATTTCTGCTGCTGGATGTCTTTTATTCCCAGCAGGCAGCTGGTTTGGTTCACGTCTTGTTGCAGGGGTTTGGTCTCCCTGCAGCCTCTCTGTGCTCCCACACGTCTCTGTTTCTAAAGACTTCTGTAGGGAAGCTGCCAGTGTGACCAGTGTGACCAGTGTGTGCGAGCTGGAGTCATACTGGCTGCTTCAGCCCTCAGCAGCTTTTGCTTGGTTGCAGTAGGAGGGTGGAGGAGGAACGGTTAATGGACAGTTTTCACACGGTGTGTCTCTGATGTCAACTTCCTGTTTGTGTCTGCAGCTGTCCTGCATGTGGGAGGACGTCCGGTGGCTGAGACAGAGCATGTCGGTGTCCATGTCGTCGTCCTCCACCCTGCAGGCCAGGCACAAGATGCTCACCGCCGCCGGCCAGCTGCAGGTCAGGAAACCGACCAATCAGCTTCAGTGAAAACCGAACCGACGTCCGACAGGCCGAGCGTCTCCGCCTCAGACCTGTAACCTGTAATGTTTACCTGCTCCACCTGCAGAACCTCCTGGGAACCCACAACCTGGGTCGGGTCCACTACGAGCCCATCAAGGATCGCCATGGCAACGTGCTGCTGGTGACGATCCGCGACACGGAGAGCCAGCACTCGCTGTTCAGCGGGAAGTGGATGCAGGTGACCAAACTGCAGAGCCAGAGGAAGTCTCTGTCCACGCCCGAGGAGCCCTACGCCCTCGACATCCTCATCATCACCATACAGGTGAGGCGCAGGCGAGTGAAGTCACCTGACAGGAAGTCCTGATTTAACCCGTTTCTGTTTCTGCCCTTCAGGACATTTTGGCGTACCAGCGGCGCAGCACCCACCGGCTCGCCCCCGGACTCTACCTGGGCTACCTGAAGCTCAGCAGCTCCGTGGACCAGATCAAGGTCCTGGTGTCCCAGCGGACCCCCAACATGCTCTGCCACGCCCGCGTACGGGACAACGCCAACGTGTCCAGGTACGCCTACCTCAGTGCTGAGTAACAGCTGCAGTGAGACGAGGGTGGGAGGCGGGGTCAGCGCTCTCAGGAGCTGAGAGGAGGGGGAAGGTTTCCACGCTGTTTCGTGTCAGTGAGGTCGCTCGCTCTCAGACTGCGGGGTTTTGAATGGCGAGCTCTGTTTGGTGCTGTTTCCATGTGAAATGTAGAACGCTGGTTTGTTCCTGCAGCAGCACACGTGGCTCAAAGGAGGTTCCTCTGCAGGGCGGCTGGGTTGACAGCTGCCTGTGGCGGGTTGGAAAACCGGATTTCCTGGTTGATCCAGAACACGCTGGGGGAATACCTCATCTGGCCTGCCAGCACCTTGGAATCGTCTGGGAATATCTGGAAAGTTTTGCTGGCAGAATGGGCGTGTGCAGCTCCCTCATTAGTCACCAGGGTAACTGGACTTAAACAGAGGAAGAAACAAAGGACTAAAAAGGAAGCAAGTAACAAAGAGACTGAAGAAGAGAAGAAATGGACGAAGAAAAACAGGAAGAAGGGAACCAATGAAGGAAGAAGTGAACCAATGAAGGAAGAAGGGAACCAATGAAGGAAGAAGTGAACCAATGAAGGAAGAAGGGAACCAATGAAGGAAGAAGTGAAGAACCTTTACAAAGAAATAAAAGAAAAAATAAGAAACGAAGCTATTATAGAAAAATGTCGACAAACATGGAAGATGCAAACACAGCAAGCAGGAAGCAAGGAAAGAAGAGTCTAACAAGCTAGACTCTTCTGAGCAAACCAACGAAGGAGGGAACTAACGATGAGGGAACCGACTTGAATCTCGCCGCGTTGCCTCGTGAAGCTCCAGCACCAGATGTTCCCGCTGTGAGCTAAAGTCAGTCTGAGATGTTCGGAGCGTCCTCGCTTGCTCTGATCGAGGATCAACATCGTATTCCTGCCTCGGCAGCTCGGCGTGGTCGAAGAACGGAAGAAACGGGAGAGAAAAAAGCTGCTGCTGTGTTTTTGAGCGCGTGAGGCGGCGTGCAGATGAAGCTCGTGTTGATTTGTCGGTTTCGGTTAGCCGAGGCGAGCAGAGACCCCGCCCTGCGGTCCGCAGGAAGTCTCTGACAGCATCAGTGACCCGCCTCTGTCTGTGTGTGCTGTCCAATCAGAGAGGAGTGGGACTGGATCCAGACGCTGGCAGCTGCAGAGGAGAAGGAGGACGGCCAGGAGGCGGAGCCCCGGGCAGAAAGCCACGCCCCTTTACTGTACTATGAGCTGCAGACGGCCATCAAGTCCCTGCTGAAACACATCAACCTACCTCTGCACCAGGTACGCACACCTCACACACTTACTGTACTTACATTACTCTGCACTTACATTACTCTGCACTTACATTACTCTGCACTTATATTACTCTGCACTTACATTACTCTGCACTTACATTACTCTGCACTTATATTACTCTGCACTTATATTACTCTGCACTTACATTACTCTGTACTTATATTACTCTGCACTTACATTACTCTGCACTTACATTACTCTGCACTTACATTACTCTGCACTTATATTACTCTGCACTTATATTACTCTGCACTTACATTACTCTGCACTTATATTACTCTGCACTTATATTACTCTGCACTTACATTACTCTGCACTTATATTACTCTGCACTTACATTACTCTGCACTTACATTACTCTGCACTTATATTACTCTGCACTTATATTACTCTGCACTTATATTACTCTGTACTTATATTACTCTGCACTTACATTACTCTGCACTTACATTACTCTGCACTTATATTACTCTGCACTTATATTACTCTGTACTTATATTACTCTGTACTTATATTACTCTGCACTTACATTACTCTGCACTTACATTACTCTGCACTTATATTACTCTGCACTTACATTACTCTGCACTTACATTACTCTGCACTTATATTACTCTGCACTTATATTACTCTGTACTTATATTACTCTGTACTTATATTACTCTGCACTTATATTACTCTGCACTTACATTACTCTGCACTTATATTACTCTGCACTTACATTACTCTGTACTTATATTACTCTGTACTTATATTACTCTGCACTTACATTACTCTGCACTTATATTACTCTGCACTTATATTACTCTGCACTTATATTACTCTGCACTTACATTACTCTGCACTTACATTACTCTGTACTTACATTACTCTGCACTTACATTACTCTGCACTTATATTACTCTGCACTTACATTACTCTGCACTTACATTACTCTGTACTTATATTACTCTGCACTTACATTACTCTGTACTTATATTACTCTGCACTTACATTACTCTGTACTTATATTACTCTGCACTTATATTACTCTGCACTTATATTACTCTGCACTTATATTACTCTGCACTTATATTACTCTGCACTTACATTACTCTGTACTTACATTACTCTGCACTTACATTACTCTGCACTTACATTACTCTGCACTTATATTACTCTGCACTTATATTACTCTGTACTTATATTACTCTGTACTTATATTACTCTGCACTTACATTACTCTGTACTTACATTACTCTGCACTTACATTACTCTGCACTTACATTACTCTGCACTTACATTACTCTGCACTTATATTACTCTGCACTTATATTACTCTGCACTTACATTACTCTGCACTTACATTACTCTGCACTTACATTACTCTGCACTTACATTACTCTGCACTTATATTACTCTGCACTTACATTACTCTGCACTTACATTACTCTGTACTTACATTACTCTGTACTTATATTACTCTGCACTTATATTACTCTGCACTTATATTACTCTGCACTTATATTACTCTGCACTTACATTACTCTGCACTTACATTACTCTGCACTTATATTACTCTGCACTTACATTACTCTGCACTTACATTACTCTGCACTTATATTACTCTGTACTTACATTACTCTGCACTTATATTACTCTGCACTTACATTACTCTGTACTTATATTACTCTGCACTTATATTACTCTGCACTTATATTACTCTGCACTTATATTACTCTGCACTTATATTACTCTGCACTTACATTGTCGGTGGCGCTGTCACTTGGTGTTCGCTCGCTCGCTCTGTGGTATAGTATCGCTTCCTGTTCCTGCTCAAACACAGTGGTGTTTCTGAGTAGCTTATTTGCTTAGCAGTTTAATTAACAACTTTTAAATACATTCTTTTTTCACAGTATAATCTTCACGTGCTTCATCCGAAGCACACTTTCTGTGTACTCACTACCTAATTTATAGTATTCACTCACTGTCTCTGTACTGTTTCGCTAGCTTAGCTCGTAGCCGACCCGTTAGCACCATGGCTACTTCACCTGTCCCTTCTGCACTTTCTTGCTCATTGTGTCAGATGTTTAGTTACTCCTCGGCCTCCTTTAGCAGTAATGATATCTGTAACAAATGTAGCATATTTGCAGCTCTGGAGGCCAGGATTACTGAATTGGAGACTCGGCTTTGCACCCTGCTCTCACCCTTAGCTAGCCAGGCCCCTGTAGCTGGTGCAGCCGAAGATAGCGTAGGCCCCGCTAGCTGTTCCCCGGCAGACCCCAAGCAGCTGGGGAAAGGCTGGGTAACGGTGAGAAGGAAGCGTAGTCCTAAACAGAAGCCCCAGGTACACCACCAACCCGTTCATGTGTCTAACCGTTTTTCCCCACTCGGTGACACACCCGCCGGGGGTCAAACTCTGGTAATTGGTGACTCTGTTCTCAGACATGTGAAGCTAGAGACACCGGCAACCATAGTCAATTGTCTTCCAGGGGCCAGAGCAGGCGACATTGAAGGAAATTTAAAACTGCTGGCTAAGGGTAAACGTAAATTCAATAAAATCATAATTCACGTCGGCAGTAATGACACCCGGTTACGCCAATCGGAGGTCACTAAAATCAATATTGAATCGGTGTGTAACTTTGCCAAAACAATGTCGGACTCTGTAGTTTTCTCTGGTCCCCTCCCCAATCAGACCAGGAGTGACATGTTTAGCCGCATGTTCTCCTTAAATTGCTGGCTGTCTGAGTGGTGTCCCAGAAACGATGTGGGCTTCATAGATAATTGGCAAACCTTCTGGAGGAAACCTGGTCTTGTTAGGAGAGATGGCATCCATCCCACTTTGGATGGAGCAGCTCTCATTTCTAGAAATATCGACAAATTTATTAAACCCCTCAAAACATGACTATCCAGAGTTGGGACCAGGAAGCAGAGTTGCAGTCTTACACGCCTCTCTGCAGCTTCTCTCCTCCTGCTACCCCCCAAAAACCCATCTCCATAGAGACTGTGTCTGCTTCCAAAAAGACAAAAAACAAACAACTTAAACAATCACAAAGAAAGAACAATACAGTATCCACATCTGAACCAAAGAGTAAAACAGTGAAATGTGGATTATTAAATATTAGGTCTCTCTCCTCCAAGTCTCTGTTAGTACATGACTTAATAATTGATCAACAAATTGATTTACTCTGCCTTACAGAAACCTGGTTGCAGCAGGATGATTATGTTAGTTTAAATGAATCAACACCCCCGAGTCATTCTAACTACCAGAAATCTCGAAGCACAGGTCGAGGGGGTGGTGTGGCAGCAATTTTTCACACCAGTCTATTAATTAATGAAAGACCAAGACAGACTTTTAATTCATTTGAAAGCCTGATGCTTAGCATTGTCCACCCCAGCTGTGAAACTCAGAAACCAGTCTTACTTGTTATCATCTATCGTCCACCTGGGCCTTACACAGAGTTTCTGTCTGATTTCTCAGACTTTATATCTAATTTAGTTCTGAGCTCAGATAAAATAATTATTGTGGGTGATTTTAACATCCATGTAGATGCTAAAAATGACAGCCTCAACATGGCATTTAATCTGTTGTTAGACTCAATTGGTTTCTCTCAAAATGTAAAAGAACCCACCCACCACTTTAATCACACTCTAGATCTTGTTTTAACATATGGCATAGAAACTGAACATTTAACAGTGTTTCCTGAAAACCCTCTCCTGTCTGATCATTTCTTGATAACATTTACATTTACAATAATTGATTACGCAGCAGTGGAGAGTGGACTTTATCAAAGTAGATGTCTTTCTGAAAGCGCTGTAACTAAGTTTAAGAATATAATCCAGCCACTGTTATCATCGTCAATGCCCTGTACCAACACAGAGCAGAGCAGCTATCTGAACGCTACCCCAACAGAGGTCGATTATCTTGTTAATAATTTCACCTCCTCACTACGTACGACTCTGGATACTGTAGCTCCAGTGAAAACTAAGGTCTCTAATCAGAAGTACCTGACCCCGTGGTATAATTCTCAAACACGTACCCTAAAGCAGATGACTCGTAATCTGGAGAGGAAATGGCGTGTCACAAATTTAGAGGATCATCATTTAGCCTGGAGAAATAGTTTGTTGCTTTATAAGAAAGCCCTCCGCGAAGCCAGAACAGCTTACTACTCATCACTGATTGAAGAAAATAAGAACAACCCCAGGTTTCTCTTCAGCACTGTAGCCAGGCTGACAAAAAGTCAGAGCTCTGTTGAGCCAACCATCCCTTTAACGTTAACTAGTGATGACTTCATGAACTTCTTCACAAATAAAATTTTTATCATTAGAGAAAAAAATTACCAATAATCATCCCACAGATGTAATATTATCTACAGCTACTCTTAGTTCCATTGATGTTAAGTTAGACTCTTTTTTTCCAATCGATCTTTCTGAGTTAACTTCAATAATTACTTCCTCCAAACCATCAACGTGTCTTTTAGACCCCATTCCTACAAAACTGCTCAAAGAAGTCCTGCCATTGATTAATTCTTCGATCTTATATATGATCAACCTATCTCTAATAATCGGCTATGTACCACAGGCCTTCAAGGTGGCTGCAGTTAAACCTTTACTCAAAAAGCCATCTCTAGACCCAGCAGTCTTAGCTAATTATAGGCCAATCTCCAACCTTCCTTTCATATCAAAAATCCTTGAAAGAGTAGTTGTCAAACAGCTAACAGATCATCTGCAGAGGAATGGTTTATTTGAAGAGTTTCAGTCAGGTTTCAGAGTTCATCACAGCACAGAAACAGCTTTATTGAAGGTTACAAATGATCTTCTTATGGCCTCTGACAGTGGACTCATCTCTGTGCTTGTCCTTCTTGACCTTAGTGCAGCATTCGATACTGTTGACCATAATATTCTATTAGAGCGATTAGAACATGCTGTAGGTATTACAGGTATTGCACTGCAGTGGTTTGTATCATATCTATCTAATAGACTCCAATTTGTGCATGTAAATGGAGAGTCCTCTTCACACACTGAGGTTAATTATGGAGTTCCACAGGGTTCGGTGCTAGGACCAATTCTGTTTACATTATACATGCTTCCCCTAGGCAGCATCATTAGAAGACATAGCATACATTTTCACTGCTATGCAGATGACACCCAGCTCTATCTGTCCATGAAGCCAGATAACACACACCAATTAGTTAAACTGCAGGAATGTCTTAAAGACATAAAGACTTGGATGGCCACTAACTTTCTGCTTCTTAACTCAGATAAAACTGAGGTCATTGTACTCGGCGCTGAAAAGCTTAGAAATATGGTATCTAACCAGATTCTTACTCTGGATGGCATTACCTTGGCCTCCAGTAACACTGTGAGGAACCTTGGAGTCATTTTTGACCAGGATATGTCCTTCAACGCACATATTAAACAAATATGTAAGACTGCGTTCTTCCATTTGCGCAACATCTCTAAAATTAGAAATATCCTGTCTCAGAGTGACGCTGAAAAACTAGTTCATGCATTTATTACTTCCAGGCTGGACTACTGCAATTCATTATTATCAGGATGTCCAAAAAACTCACTGAAAAGCCTTCAGTTAATCCAAAATGCTGCAGCAAGAGTACTGACAGGGACTAGAAGGAGAGAGCATATTTCTCCTGTTTTGGCTTCCCTTCATTGGCTTCCTGTTAAATCCAGAATTGAATTCAAAATCCTGCTCCTCACATACAAGGTCTTAAATAATCAGGCCCCATCTTATCTTAATGACCTTGTAGTACCATATCACCCTATTAGAGCACTTCGCTCCCGCTCTGCAGGCCTACTTGTTGTTCCTAGAGTATTTAAAAGTAGAATGGGAGGGAGAGCCTTCAGTTTTCAGGCCCCTCTTCTGTGGAACCAGCTTCCAGTTTGGATTCAGGAGACAGACACTATCTCTACTTTTAAGATTAGGCTTAAAACCTTCCTTTTTGCTAAAGCATATAGTTAGGGCTGGACCAGGTGACCCTGAATCCTCCCTTAGTTATGCTGCAATAGATGTAGGCTGCCGGGGGATTCCCATGATGCATTGAGTTTTTCCTTTCCAGTCACCTTTCTCACTCACTATGTATTAACAGACCTCTCTGTATTGAATCGTATCTGTTATTAATCTCTGTCTCTCTTCCACAGCATGTCTTTATCCTGTCTTCCTTCTCTCACCCCAACCGGTCGCAGCAGATGGCCGCCCCTCCCTGAGCCTGGTTCTGCCGGAGGTTTCTTCCTGTTAAAAGGGAGTTTTTCCTTCCCACTGTCGCCAAAGTGCTTGCTCATAGGGGGTCATATGATTGTTGGGCTTTTCTCTGTATCTATGAAGCGCCTTGAGGCGACATTTGTTGTGATTTGGCGCTATATAAATAAAATTGAATTGAATTGAATTGAATATTACTCTGCACTTACATTACTCTGTACTTATATTACTCTGCACTTATATTACTCTGCACTTACATTACTCTGCACTTATATTACTCTGCACTTACATTACTCTGTACTTATATTACTCTGCACTTACATTACTCTGTACTTACATTACTCTGCACTTACATTACTCTGTACTTATATTACTCTGCACTTATATTACTCTGCACTTACATTACTCTGCACTTATATTACTCTGCACTTACATTACTCTGTACTTATATTACTCTGCACTTACATTACTCTGTACTTACATTACTCTGCACTTATATTACTCTGCACTTATATTACTCTGCACTTATATTACTCTGCACTTATATTACTCTGCACTTATATTACTCTGCACTTATATTACTTACAGGTAGGAACACTCAAACAACATGAGGGTAAACAGCAGGGATGGTTTAGGTTTTATCCGATAAACCGGTACTTTTATCGGATAACCGGTACTTTTGAAACGGTGCCGGTGCTTAAACGGTAAATGGCCTGTATTTGTAAAGCGCTTTCACTAGTCCCGCCTAGGGACCCCAAAGCGCTTTACACACCCAGTCATCCACCCATTCACTCTCACATTCACACACTGGAGGCAGCTACAGGTGTAGCCACAGCTGCCCTGGGGCAGACTGACAGAAGCCAGGCTGCCATATTGCACCATCAGCCCTTCTGGCCAACACCAGTAGGCAGTAGGTGAAGTGTCTTGCCCAAGGACACAACGACCGAGACTGTCCGAGCCGGGGCTCGAACCAGCAACCTTCCGATTACAAGACGAACTCCCAACTCTTGAGCCACGATCGCCCCCCTTAAAGAATGAAGAACACAAACTTTGTCCAAAAACCTCTCATGTTTTTATTTTTAGCCGTCTCTTTTTTCTGCAACATAATTATACAGTCTATAAGATACTATTTTTTACGTCAGAGTAATACGACATTTTTCACCTGAGTGACGCCACCGTTGAAAATGGATGGAGGTCTTTGACTATGAATTTTACACGTTAATGATGCTCATTGTAAATGACTTCTATTAGCAGACACTGAAGTACAGAGTGTGTGTGTGTGTGTGTGTGTGTGTGTGTGTGTCTGTGTGTGTGTGTGTGTGTGTGTGTGTGTGTGTGTGTCTGTGTGTGTGTGTCTGTGTGTGTGTGTGTGTGTCTGTGTGTGTGTGTGTCTGTGTGTGTGTGTGTGTGTGTGTGTCTGTGTGTGTGTGTGTGTGTGTGTGTCTGTGTGTGTGTGTGTGTGTGTGTCTGTGTGTGTCTGTGTGTGTGTGTGTGTGTGTGTGTGTGTGTGTGTCTGTGTGTGTCTGTGTCTGTGTGTGTGTGTGTGTGTCTGTGTGTGTGTGTCTGTGTGTGTGTGTGTGTCTGTGTGTGTGTGTGTGTGTGTCTGTGTGTGTGTGTGTCTGTGTGTGTGTGTGTGTGTGTCTGTGTGTGTGTGTGTGTCTGTGTGTGTGTGTGTCTGTGTGTGTGTGTGTGTGTCTGTGTGTGTCTGTGTGTGTGTGTCTGTGTGTGTGTGTGTGTGTGTGTGTCTGTGTGTGTGTGTCTGTGTGTGTCTGTGTGTGTGTGTGTGTGTGTGTGTGTCTGTGTGTGTGTGTGTGTGTGTCTGTGTGTGTGTGTGTGTGTGTGTGTGTGTCTGTGTGTGTGTGTGTGTGTGTGTGTGTCTGTGTGTGTGTGTGTGTGTCTGTGTGTGTGTGTGTGTCTGTGTGTGTGTGTGTGTGTGTGTGTCTGTGTGTGTGTGTGTGTCTGTGTGTGTGTGTGTGTGTGTGTCTGTGTGTGTGTGTGTGTGTGTGTGTGTGTGTGTGTGTGTGTCTGTGTGTGTGTGTGTGTGCAGGCCCGTCACTTCCGGCTCTACAGTCAGGAGGTGGTGGAGCTCGGTCACGGCGTCTCCTTCCTGCTGCTGCTGCCCGCCGCCGATGACGTCTGCTCCGCCCCCGGACAGTCCAACCCCTACACGCCGCTGTCGGGGTTCCTCCACCTGCCCCTGCAGATGTTCGAACTCGGTAAGAGCACGCAGCAGCGCGTTACATCGGTTTGATGGCACGGTGACTTTCAGGGATGAAACATCGCGGTGGATCTAAAAGGCGGAGCAGACGGCTCTGCTGGGAACGAAGCAGCGGCGAGGTTCACGAGCACGGAGACGCCGAGAACGACCCGCTGAGGCGTTTTTAAGAGACGGAGACGCTGGGAAACACGGTGAACACGTTAGAAGCTACCAAGCAGAACTTTCAAGAGCTCAATGAAACGAGACGACTGCAGAAGGACTGAAGAACGGGGATGTGGAGCGCCATCTGCAGGTTTTAGGAAGTGTAACGTTCCAATCAGGCCGTAACCAGCGAGCGTGTTGGAGAAGCATCACAGAGCAGCAGCTCTTACAGGAAGTCGTCAGCCGACTGTCCCGCAGCCCTGAGCAGCCCTGAGGCGGGCTCTCAGGTTTACAGGCTCGCTGTGCAGAGCTTTGGGCTTTTATTGTGGCGGGATGAGCAGCACAGACAGAGGTCCGTCTGCGGAGCCGAGCATTACATCAGTCTGCAGCCAATCAGAGCAACACTCGCTCTGTGTACGCACCGCTGCTCGCCGCGCCGGCCGAGTCAGACCGCCACGATGCTTCTTGTGTCCTCTCTCACGTCCTTTCCTTCTCTCCTCAGTGCACTTCTGCACCTACAAAGAGAAGTTCATCAGCCTGTACTGCCGCCTGTCCTCCGTCCTCGACCTGGACGCCCTCATTACCCAGCAGGCACTGCGGGAGGCCATCACTGACGGCGAGGTGGCCACGGCCAAGCAGAGGCACCAGCTCATCCTGGATTACATCCAGGTAACTTTTGGTCCTCTTTAACCTTTTGACCTATAAATTTCCCAGCATGCATTTCACACACTCAGCATCACCTTAAAGTTCTCACGACGAGTTTTCTGATTGTTCCTGAGACGCTGTGGCTCAGGGTTAGTCCAGGTTCTTCTCACACTCGTCTTTGTGTGGAGCTTCATCCTGAGCAGAGCGCGCTCCGTAACGCCCTCATATTTCAGCTCGCTGCATCGCTTCATTTCCTGTGGACGCGGCGCGGGGCTGATGTAATGGCGTGGACGTGGTGTGGGGCTGATGTAATGGCGTGGACGCGGCGCGGGGCTGGTGTAATGGCGTGGACGCGGCGCGGGCTGGTGTAATGGCGTGGACGAGGCGCGGGGCTGGTGTAATGGCGTGGACGCGGCGCGGGGCTGGTGTAATGGCGTGGACGCGGCGTGGGGCTGGTGTAATGGCGTGGACGCGGCGCGGGGCTGGTGTAATGGCGTGGACGCGGCGTGGGGCTGGTGCTCACATCGATCCGGGCTCAGCAGCAGCTCTTTGTAAGCGCTCGGCAGCGACGCCGCGCTCTGTGGGACGAGCAGGAATCTCCTTCGTGTTTTCCTAGCAGCAGACTCGCCGCATTCTTTCCAGTCGAGTCATCGCCGCTGTCCGTCTCCCCGCCGCGTGTCGGCGGTTGGCTGACTCTGTGAGGACCGCCTCTCTGACAGCAGGCTAATGGCTGCTAATCACACGCCGTCCAAAGAAAACATGTTCTTCAGTGTTTCCAGAGGAAGTGACCACATCAGCAGCTTATGAAGAGATCCTGTCTCATATGTAACACGTGACCTCACTGATGTGCACAAACAGAGGAGTCCACAGTCATGTGTCACTTCAGCTAAACGACGCTGTCTAATAATCTTTGTTTGTTTCAGACAAAGCTGTGACGATCCCACTGAGAGCCCACAGATGAAAGTCTCACGTTTTTACGTCGTTTCCACGGGAACAGCACAAACTAACAGCTGATGGATTCAAACAGCTTTTCTGTTTCTGGGCTGAAAATTATTTGTGTAAAGTGTTTTTAACCTTCCAGCCAAATTAGACTTTACCGAGTGGACGTGGATCCGCCACCAGGCCACCGGCGTATAATTGTTCTCCGTGTCTCCATCATATGTTGCATCAACGTGCAGGAAACAGGAACACGGTTACACGGGAACGCCGAGGTGCTCGTGCTGGCATGTAGTCAGCTGACAGTGTGGATGCATGACTCCAGAGCCAGTGGGTAACACGTTGTGGAAGCGTCACCATAGAGGCGGGTGGTGGTCAGATCAGTGGGATCAATAAGCAGGCGGAGCTACTCTGCAGGACCAATAGGATGAAGAGTACAGCCGATTAGACTGCAGCTGATTGTGACATCAGCTGATCGCTTGTTTGAACTGCAAACATTTGCCTCTTTCGTTCCACCCGAGGCACATGTTGACGTTACCGTCGTGCACAGAGCGTGCACGCCACAGACTATCACTCGTGTTTGTTCGATAGTGTGAGGGGAGGAGCCTGACTCCTGATCACTTCCACAGCTGAACTCAAAAGTGCCGTTAAATACACGAGTTTACTTTCAGCGTCACTAATGTTGTTATGACAGAAACACTAAGATCTCTCACAGTAGCACCAAACTGTTCATCATCAGGCTTCATCACAGTTATGACGCCAAAGACGAGTAGATCATCAGAAAAGCTCTGCTGTTTGAGTAAAGCTGTGACTCCGCCCATTGAGCTGCTTTTGAGAGCTAAACTTGTTTTTTCTGCGTCTCTGTAGCAACTGGACGAGATGCGGCGGGACCTTCGCTGGATTACGGACGCCCTACAATACGCACGCTACAAGCAGCCCCGAGGCGGCGTGCCCATCACCTGCTTGGTGGATGCCAGCGTTCCTGAGAGTGACTCCGGTCAACAGAAGACAGACTCCACTTCCTCAAACATGGACTACCTGCCCACGCCGTCTCCTTCCCCGGAGCTGCGCCGGAGGAAAGCCGTCAGCGGTGAGGCGTCAACAAATAAACTTCAGGAAAACAAGCAGCACTCAAAGCTAACGTTGATCCTCTGTCATCTAGAGTCGCTGCTGGGCTCAGATGAAGATGCGTCCTCGGAGGTGTTCCTGCCCACAGACAGCGACTACGACTCCAGCGACGCCCTGAGCCCCCGTGACCTGGACCTGCTCTATTCTCCGGGCCAGGATCTGTCCCAGCAGGCCCTGCACTCGCTGGGCGGCAGCGCCCCGGACGTGCTCCAAATCAACGAGCTGCGGTGAGCGCTGTCTTTAACCCTGCACGTCTCCGTGTGTGATCAGAGTCGGTCCACAGCGCTGTGACCTGCACACCTGGTTCTCACAGGCCCTCAGAGTCACATGACTTCTACTTTCGTTTTCATTTCTTTAGATTTTAGCTTCTTTGAGTTGTTGAGCATCAATCCTCCAGCAGGTCCTCCATGTTGTTTGGGTAATCTGATTACTTTCCTCATGGTTTCCACTCAGGTATAGCGTGTGCCCGGCTAAAGACCTCCCCCTCTCCCCCGTGGTGAAGGATCCTAAGGATGCTCCCCTCTCCTCACCTCTCCTCCCTCGCTCGCCCTCTCGCTATCGAACCCTGCCCACCTCCCCCTCCCTCCCCCTCTCCCCCAGGTTCTCCAAAGATCTTCCCCTGTCCCTGTCCCCGGCTCTGTTTGACACCACCCGGACTCTGGAGGGCCTCTCGCTCTCAAAGAGCCACCACGAGGGCCCCGCCCCCCTCCGGACCCTCGCCAACCCACCCGCCAAACGTAAGATCCTGTCCAGGAGCCACCGCGGGCAGTACTTCAGCGGGCCCCAGCGCTGGCTCAGGGGACACAGCGGGGAGAGTCACACCGGATCGTTGTCAGAGGGAATCTACACCAAGCAGCTCGACCCCGACCTGGCCCTGCCGGGGGACCTGCCCTCCCCGGATGGCACCACCTATGTCAGCCACGCCTCCTGTGTCCTGGAGAGCCGCAAAACCCGACACCGGGAGCCGCGACCGCACGTTCGCAGGATATTCGTTGAGCCCTGCAAAGAGCTGTCACCGGGCCACGAGAGGAGGGGGTGGGAGGAGGAGGAGCAGGGGGCAGCGGTGATGGAGAAGGTGAAGGCCGCAGGCGTGTCGGTGGTCGTGGAGGGGGAGGAGCCAGAGGGAGCCACCGCCCAGGAGGTGGACTCGGATGACCAAACCAACGCCCAGGTGTCGGAGATCCTCAGCAGCACGCTTTAAGTTCTTCAGACATATGTAGGTACCAAAACCAACAAGGCATGATGTCACTTCCTGTTCTCTACTTAAGCAGATTTTCATGATTCATAGTTCATAATAATCCTTCTTTATCTGGTAGTCTGCATTCCAACCTCTGTCTGAAACAAGCTGTTTTAGCTCCTCCCCTTTTAAGCAAACACTCTTCTGATTGGTTTCCCCTCACAAACAGAAGGTCTAAGCAGTAGGTGGGCGGGGCCATGTAACTGCAGTGTTTAGATTACAGCACTGAGCTCATTTTAGAAACTTTGGTCACGATCAGTATAAACATTCAACAGTTGTGAGAAACTATTTGTTTATACTGTCGACCTGAGGAGTCGCCCCCTGCTGGACATTAGAAAGAATGCAGGTTTCAGATCCATCACTATTCACAGTATCTCACCTAACTATTCCCCGCCCTCCTTTTTTTACTACAGTGGTGATTGGCCGGGTGTGTTGCTGACGAGCTGCCTCCGACCTCCGCAGATTGTAAACTCAACTAAAGTTGCTGGTTCAACTCTGCCACGCCTCAGAACCCATGGCGTCGACTGTTACCCAGGAAAAAAAATCAATGCAACGACAAACCAAGCACTGCTTCTCCGACCAGGAACTTTGCACACGACTCCGCATGTCGACCAACAAAAAGAAAAGAAAAAAAGGTGTTTTGATTGATTGTTTCGCTTAAAAAATCCCCGTTTAGAGTTATTTTTTCGACCCCGCCCTCAGAGCATGGATACCCACCCTCGACTTGAATGTACGGTTCAGCCTGTTTGTTCGTGGCCGCCTGTGACGATCCAATCCCGTCTTTCAATCACTGTTGTTCTGAGCTGCTCCTGTGTGCTGTCCTGGTGTTAAAAAGAAGAAAATATATATAAATATATTAATCGCTGAGTGTTGAGCACGGAAACGGCCTCAGTCACTAAACAAAGACCACTAAAACCTTAAAACATGAAGTATTTTTATATTTTCAGGTTTAAAGACCAACTATTTTACCTGGAATGTGGATGACTAGTCGGAGCTGTATTTTGTTGGCATGAAGTAGTCTGTGGTGTTGTTTTTGTTTGTTTTAATCTTTGACTGAAGCTTTACGTCCAGTTTGTGCTTCCCTTCTTGTTCGGCATGATGATGTCAGGGAGTCGGTCGGTTTCGGTTTAGCCTTCGCCGCGTGGTCAGACCTGACGGTGTTTGTGCTGTGTTGACTTCTTGTTCAGCTTCTTCCACGATGGCGGTGTTTTCTCTTCTGTTTTTCTTTTTTACTTAAAACTTGCAGCAGCTCCATCTGTGTTATAGAGAAGTGATGTAGAGTGGAGAGCGGATGCACAGATTCTTAACGTATGCACAGTATTTTAAAAGTGCATTTTTAACGTTTGCACATAGCGATTATGGAATTAAAGCTAATTAAATATTTGATTAAATTGGGCATTAACTCTGGCAGCTTCTACCACAGTGACTGTACAAAGGTTTAATGTCCTACAAAGGGTTGACGATAAAGCGTCAGTTTACAGGTTTGATTCTTTCTCCAGATGATCTTTAGTGATGTCTGAAGATTTCAGCTTTACAACCAGACGCGCAATAAATGTACCAACACATTCCTGCTGCAGCTGTCTCGTTAGCACAGCTCATGGTGTAGTTAAATCATTTATTCTTTTTCATACTGAGAGTTACGGAGAAGATCGTTACCAAAATCATGTCCGTGCTAAAGGTTATCGCCAATATCTGAGTCATTTAAAAATCAGGATTATTGAGGTTTCTCGCGTGATGTCATGAACACGTCGTCTGCCGTGGACGAGATGCAACCACCATGGTTACTATGGAAATGTGTATTCCCGAACTGATTGGCCTTGGTTCCTGAGGTCTTTGGTTGAAATGGGTTGCCAAGATGGTGGAACACCAAAAACCCCTCGCAACTGGTCTGGGAATGATCAGGAAACAACCAGTGGATGGCAGATGGTTTCAGACTGGTCTCAAGTCTTATAATCTTCTACGCTGACTCCATGATTGTGTCTATAATGGTGAACCAGTCACATGGTTAAACCTCAGTAACCTGTCATTTCATTGGCTAAAGTTCCCTAAAAAATCCAAAGAACGTCATGTTTATCTTTTGGCTCCACATGACGAGAAAACGAACGTTAGCGCACTAGCTAGCATTAGCCAGAGGAAACACCAGTTTTATGTAACAAACATAGGTTAGCCAAACAGGAATATCAGACAATTTTACGATGTATCCACTATTTTAACGCAATTTAGTTACTTTAGCTAGCTAAACTAACTAGGACCGCTTGCCAATGTTATTGTGGGCAAAAACTGTGAATCCTAATTAGCCAGCTAGCAAAATTATCATTATTAAGTCTAAGATGATTGAGTTGAAGCAAAAGCATTAAATTAAAAGATGTGGTAACGTAGAGGGATTAAAGGCAGGGCGGTTAGCCAGCTAGCTGTAACGTCACACCGGCTATTCAGTGGAGTTTAAACATTTACAGCATTTTCTGTCAGCACTAACAAAGGTTTCCTGGACCTGATAAACAAAAAGCCAGCAGTTCTGAAGCTCGACACGAGACATGATTTTGGTATCGAACATCTGACTGTCAGCATTAGGCTACGTCCTCATGTACACGGGTATTTTTTAAAGCCAGGATTTCTTTTTGAAAAATATCAAGAGCATGCCAGCAGGTGGCGATATAAGCCTCACTTATATCGCCACCTGCTGGTGGCAGCTCAAAAGAATAAACAATAATTGTTTACTTTGGGACCAAAAGGCCCAGAAAAAGTCACAGTAACTAAATGCCTGTGTACATGTGGACAGGACCTTAAGCTGAACCAGTTTATAACGATTTAACTCTTATTTTTGTACCTGTGGCCACATCTTCTGATTATGTGCTAGCAAAATTAATAAAACCTGATCGTAGTCATTCGATGAGTATTCGACCGGAAATTCAACCCACCGCGTGTCCTACTGTGAATTTCGATAGTTCTACAAAATGTTTGTGTTTAGCTGTCGACGTTCACGTTAAACGGCTATTCTAGTTTTAGTTTCCTTGTGCATGAGTACAAGACGACGCCAGCTAACGTTACATTAGAAATGTCATTTCCATCCATGCCACGTCAAACTCAAAAACACAGCAAACAGGGAACGCCGTAAAAAGTTTCCATCAACATTTCTTTATTTGAATTTAATGCTTGAATTGAAAAAGCTGGATGGAAACTTGGCTGATGACTACAAAGGTGTTGGCTACAGCTATGGAAATAAAAGTTGTAATAAACAGCAGGAAGGAGACAGTTTCAGCAGCCGGGTAACTCGCGCCACAGTAACTTGAGTTTATTGATTTTGAGGCTTTTATTCTGAAAGGCTGAACGCCTAAACTTTGTTTTTATTTATTTCACTCTGTCTTCATGTTTTCTTTCTGCTGTTTTCATCACGTCTGGTATTTTGTGGTGATGTGCGGACTCAGAAACGCCGAGTCGACCTTCTGTTTGTATATTTCTGGATCCATTTATCTAAAGATGCCTTTTGCGTTCACTTTAATGCCACTTTATTTATTTGCAGCAGACGTTGATGACGTGTTTTTTATGGACTGCTTTACAAAAAGTGTTCATGCATTTTGACATTTTGCAACCTCACAGGAATGGATGTATTTTACCAGCTGAAATAAACTCATGTTGATGTCGTGCACTTCAACCTGCCACCTGCTGTTTGTGAGGTTTGTGCGCCGTGCCTGTGGCATTCTGGGTAAACAGCACTCTTCATTCCTCAGGTGGTGTGTTCAGTCACAGCTTTGCTTCAGAAAGCTCGGGTTTAACGCAGGTCTGGTTTAATGCTGACTCTAAATCAGGTTTTATACTGGCTGCCATTAATGTAAGTGTAATTAAGTTTTTCAGTTGGGAATAATTTAGACGTGATAACAGCTTAATGTCAGCGTTCAATCTGAATTAAAGCTTAACTTTAAATCAGGTCTAACCTGAGCTTTAAGTAAAAGTTTATCCAGGCTCTAAACCACATTTAAAACTGGTTTTAAATCTTCATACCACCTTAAATTTGATTTAAGTGTCTTAAAGGAAGCTTTAATTCAGGTTTAATGTCAGCTTTTTCATTCTGGCTTCAAATTAGATTCAGTTCAGGCTTCACATCTGATTCATGTCTTGCTGTGAACCAGGTTTAGCTCTGATTAGAAGGGATTTATTGTCTCTGCAAAATCTGAATCAGGTCAGAACAAAGGAACAGAGTCTGGCACAGCGCGAGGAAGCATGAACACAGTTTCATGTTTCTGAGTATTAAACTGTAGAACAGTAAAAAGCCACCGAGCGTTACTGTGCACGCTGTCTGTGGTCGCTCAGAGGTCAGCCCGTAGGTGTTGGAGGAATCGGCCGAGCTCCTGAGCTGCACGCCGGGCGGCTGCGGTCACAGGACGCCGTGTGGGAGGGTGTGAACCAGCTGGAATCTCACACCACCGCTGCGAGGGAGTTTTCCAGCTGGAGCTCCCGGAGCATTCAGGAGCGTCGGTCCAAGCCACAGGATCGCCACTCTGCAGGCAGGACGGTCCAGCGGCTCAGACGGCGAGCTGAGCAGACGTCATTCAGTTTCACCACAGCTCCATGTTTCTGACAGCGGAGCAAAATGTTTCAGTGAAATTAGAGAAAGTGTCCGTTTCATCGCCTGCTGACGCTTGGTGGAAACGTTGTTATGGTCTGAAACAGGCGCCATGGAGGGACGGCGTCCTGTCCCGTCACTGACCAGTGTTTGAGGGCAAGATCACTAAAGGACGCCGATGCTTTGATATGCTATGATTCAATTTAGCTTTATTTATTTAACAGCTGTTCACAACAGGCCTGCAGGTGCAGTGATGACGCCGCGCGCCTGCTGTAGTTTTAAATGACGGAGCAGGTGGAGATCACTTTCAGCTCGTTCACGTCGAGTCACTGACGACTCTCCACGTAAACGCCCCCTGCTGCACTGCGGCTGAAGTGCAACCACTTCCTGTCCGACGGGGTTTACGGCGGCTCCGTCCTCGGCCTCTGACGCCGACCCTCGAGAACACTCGCCGTCTTTAAGCCGCCTCTGTGATGTTGAAGTGGATTATTTTGTGTTTGAATCTGTTTTTCATTTCAAAGTCTCCGAGCAGATGTTGCGGCTGATGTGAACGCGCTGTCCTTCTGTTTCCTGCTTTTCCATCAACTCTTCTGGAGTCTTCTCGTGTCCTCGAGGCTTTTGGGGTAAAAACATTACGTCAGCTTCTCGTTGACTTATCATCAAAAGCCTCGTCGTGCCATTAGCATTCTCCATAGTTTCCATTTAGCCGCTGTGTTTCGTCTTTCCACTGCAGACAGTTCCACATGTTCTGAATCACGTTTTCCTTTGATTTTCTGAAGCCGGGCTGCGATACGGCCCAGCGCAGTGGATCAGTGGGTTTCCAGCCTTCAGTCGGACTCCTGCAGGTCCTAACGGCTCCTCTGATGTTCAAATATAACGTTAGCGTAATCTTAATAACGAATCAAAGGGCCTCCCAGGATGAGGAGAAACAGGCCGGCTGCTTCGTCCGTGACCCGGCCAGATAAAACCGGGAGCTGTTGTTTGTTGTTGAGTAACTCTGGCTTTGATGGTGAGATGACCAGGGCAATTTGGACGGTCCATTTGGGCGCGAAGGCTTCAAGGTGGCGGGATCAGGTCAAGCGCAAAAGAACAGACACAAAACGGGCCGTTATCAGAGGTTTCAGCCCCGCCCTCCCACCGCCAGAATTATTGTTTCAAAGAAGCTGAACCCCGGAAAACGAGTCGAAGCACAGACGTGCAAACAGATGTTTTTCTGATCGCTTTAAACCAGAACACTGAATACATTTACCTGTTAAATCTCCTCGATTTCCCCAATAAATCCCGACTGATGCATCAATGAAAGCACGAGTGCGTGTTTGGGCTTCAAAGTGAAAGCAGGAGGACGGACACGGTCTCAAAGGTGCACGTTTCCACAATCACAGGGCTGCAAGTGAAGCCTGTTTAAGAGAAGACCAAGGATGCGACTCCATCACGTCAGCAACAACAGCTCGAGCTGCAGAGTGAAAGCTGCTCTGCAGGATTCAAAGTTCAGGTTTTTACACCTGAGTTTGAAACAATCGAGTTTTTTTAGGTTCTTGAGGATGTTTGGCCTCCAAAAGGATAAAAATACAATCTCAGAGTCGGTCACATCAACACCTAAACTCGTTTTATAGGGTTCAAGACGCTTCAATCATACAGAGAAACTATCAAACACTCGGCGACAGTGGGGAAGAAAAACTCGAGCACTGCTCAAAACATCAGCAGATACATGAGGAAGGATCTGGAGTTAAATCCTCCTCGTGCTGTGGGGCAGGTTAGCAGAGGTTCAAATGTTTGCACTGTGATGAGTTTAAAGAGGATTTCATGATTTGAATCACGCTCTCAGCCATGAACGCTGAAGTCGCTGAGGGTTAGCCCCCTGAGCGCTGACGGCAGCATGACAGCCGACGCTACGACAAACCGTTTTATGACGTTCTCGATCTGGACGCGTCAGTAATGCTCTTATTTGGGACGTGAAGGAGTGAAGCTGTCGTCTGAGCTGATGTTTGAACCTAATGTGTTTTTCCCCATATTTGGATGTGAAGCTCAGACGGTTCCTCGGAGCTCACTGGTGCCTCTCCCTCCGACCTGGAAGGTGCTTGAGGCGCATCCATCGCAGCCTGGACTCGAGTCCCCCGGGGCTCCTCTGTGGACCCGATGTGGAAGCGAGGGATCAAAGGTTTACAAAGAGAGGAAGTCTTATCTTATCTCACTGCCGCTGACTTCCTCCCCATACAGATATGACAGTTTAATGGCGCCTGTCACACGCTCTCACCGGCCACAAAATTACCCAAAATTCAGCAGGAGCCGGAGGGGGGAGGGCAGCAGGGGTCACAAAGAAAACCTCAACTGTTTAGGGAACCTTGCAGAGCTGGACGTGGATAAAAACCATAAATCAACATCATCCATCAGGATCTTCAGAGTCAGTTTGAACTGTGACGGACGGTTCTGTCTGCATCTTTCCACCTCAGGTTCATTCTGTCCACAGCGTCAGTCTCTGAGTATTATAGAATAGAATAGAATAGAATAGAATTCAACTTTATTGTCATTGCACATGCACAGGTACAGGGCAACGAAATGCAGTTTGCATCCATCCAGAAGTGCTTTAGTGATACAGATATATTACAATATATATTAGCAATAATATAGATATGTAAGTATATTACAGGAATGGGTCTATTATGGTATGTTATAATGTACACGGTATGAAGTATGTTATGGATATGCTATAACTATGTATGTACAGAATGATTATTTACACAGAGCTATACAGTAGTGCAGTTAAGATCAGTGAGATATGTGGATAATTTCTACAGAGGCTATAAAGTGCTAGTGGTTGTGAGTGGTGGTTCAGTCCATGTTATTATTGTGTGTTTGAGGGTACGGTTGTCCATTGTGTGTGTGTGTAGGTGGTTGTGGGTGTGTGTATGTTCAGTCCATGTTATTATTGTGTGTTTGAGGGTACAGTTGTCCATGTGTGTGTGTGTGTAGGTGGTTGTGGGTGTGTGTATGTTCAGTCCATGTGTTAACGTGGGTCAGATGTCAGGAGGCAGAGTTCAGGAGTCTGACAGCTGTGGGGAAGAAGCTGTTCCAGTACCTGGTGGTCTTAGTCCGGAGGCTCCTGTAGCGCCTCCCAGAGGGCAGGAGGGTGAAGAGTCCATGTGATGGGTGACTGGGGTCTTTGATGATTTTCCCAGCCCTTTTCAGACACCGCTTCCTGTAGTTGTCCTTTATGGCAGGAAGTGGTGCTCCGGCGATGCACTGCGCAGTTTTCACGACCCTCTGCAACACCTTCCGGTCCGAGGCAGAGCAGTTCCCATACCAGACTGTTATACAGTTGGTCAGGATGCTCTCGATGGTGCAGCGATAGAAGTTCACCAGGATGTCTGAGGACAGGTGGTTCTTCCTCAGAGTCCTCAAGAAGAAGAGGCGCTGGTGAACCTTCTTGACCAGCTTGGAGCAGTTGGTCGTCCAGATGAGATCCTTGGAGACGTGGACTCCCAGGAACTTGAAGCTGCATACATATACAGTCTCTAGCAATCATCCGTGTGGTGTGAACGATCAGCTGTAAGACATTTCTCTCTCTAAACACCTGATATGTACATGAGAATAATAACTTTATGAATTCGTGAATCACCTTTCAAAACAAAGTTTCTGAAGCTGGAGGGTCAGTGTCAGGTTTACAGAGTCGGTGAAGCTGACAGCAGAAATCAAACAGGATGAAACACATTCATAGAAACACACCTGCTGCCTCGTCACAGCAGGTAAGGAGGCTGAAATAAACGGAGCGCTGATCTAAGCTGCGTTCATTAAAGAGGCGTGTCTGAAGCCTGTCGCAGCGAGCTGTTGGCTTACAGGTGTCCACGCTGCTTCCTGTTGGGAATCCTGGCAGGAAGCAGCGCTCCACGCTGCTTGACCTGAAGACTCCGTCAGGGTGGAGATCGCAGAGCTCTCCACCGCACCTGATGTCCACTCTGACTCTGACCCTTCCTCACATGTTCAGGCTGAGCTGAGGGTGACGAGGGTCTGCTGCACGTCGTCACCGGCAGTAATATATGTGACATAAACATGAAGACATAAAGAAGATGTTAATCTGAATGAACCTTCTGGAACAAATGTCCTGCTTTATATAAACAACAGTAAAAACGGGGTTTCCTAAGGACAGCAGCAGGAGGTGCTGTCTGAACAGGTTTGTGAGGAGACAGCGAGAGAAAGAAACTGATATCAACAGTGAGTTTACAGGTTTGGGACGGCTGCTGTTCTCTGTGTTATATTTATTATATTTCTTAAATGCAAATCTATTTATTTGCATTTACTGAACAAGGTAAACAGTTGATTTAACAGGTAAATGTCAAAACGACATTTGACCCCTCGAGGTTCAGGTTGAGGGTGCAGATGAGTCCACATGTGCAGAGTCTCAGTCAGACATGTTTGTTTAGCTGCAACTGATCTGCAGAAACTACAGAAAGTAACCTCTAAAATATTTACATAGAAAATACTGGAGTGAAAGCAAAAAGTAGTAACTTACAGTAACTTACAGTAAAAGTACTGAGTTACATTCCTTTCAAAGCTGTGGGGGGGCACCTCACGTGGCGTTTGGTACTTCCACAGTACTCTGGAGTATTTGTACCACTCACGCTTTTACTTCATGTCTGTGCTGACTTTATGAGCTCACCGTCATCACGCGTGGATTCCTCCTGGTGCTTTCCTCTCCTCCTGCTCACGGTCACGCGCTTGTGCGTGAACTTGGAGTATTTTGGGAGGGGGTGGGCCCGGCGTGGATGACATCAGCACCCTGCAGGATATCTGGCTGCAGCGAGCGGAGGCTTCACTCGGGCTTCGGGAGAACCAGCAGCAGCATGCGGACCGCGCGTGGAGTCCCGCGCGCCGTGGACCTGGACACGGACTGCGCGGACCCGCCTCTGCGCCCCGCGCGCTCTTAAGGTTGCTAAGGTCTTTCTGGATACCTGCGTGGGGGTGTGGCTCGTGGACATGGAGCCCTCTTCCCTCCTGGCCGTGTTTGCGCTCGTGCTCTCCGTGGGCTTTGGGACGGAGGAGGGGGCGTGCCAGCACTGCTTCCTGCTGCGGCCGGTCCCCGGGGACGGTCTGCCGGTGGAGGCTCTGCAGGAGGACCCGGACCCGGCGCTGGACCCCACGGAGCGGGACCTGAACGTCACGGAGCTGCGTGTGCTGCTGGGAGCCCGCTTCGACCCGCGCTTCATGTCCGCATCCCCGCCGCAGGAGCCCCCGGACTCCCCGGGGGTCCCGGAGCCGCCGCGCGGCCGGAAGCTGCGCCGCCGGCTGCAACAGTGGCTGTGGGCGCGTGCCGCGTGCCCGGTGCAGCACGCCTGGAGTGACCTGGGCGCGCGCTTCTGGCCGCGCTACGTGAAAGTGGGCAGCTGCTCCAACAAGCGCTCGTGCTCGGTGCCCGAGGGCATGCTGTGCACGCCCGCCAGAGCCGCGCACGTGACCCTGCTGCGGTGGCGCTGCCGGCGCAGGAACGCGCTCCGGTGCGCGTGGATCCCGGTGCAGTACCCGCTCATATCTGAGTGCAAGTGCGCTTGCCCGAGCTGAGACTCTCCACTCACACCCGCATCACACCTGCACAGGCGTGACATCATCACAGGCGTGGACTTTATTTATTCATCACGTCATCCTGTAAAATCACGTGTTTGACTTTTTCTGTTCGAGAAACAGAAAAGTGTCAAATTTGTTTTTGCAAGAAATGTAAAATGTTTTCACAGCAGCCAAATCCCCCAGCGGGTCCACAGACCGGCGCGCGCCTGCGGGTCCACGTGGAGTCAGTCTGCTCAGAATCAGTGCAAAAGATCCAGAATCTGTTTTATGTCCTCAGAAAAGTACAGATGGGTGGAAACGAGCAGCACCGCAGGAACATTTGTCACATTCAGGCGACTTGATGTGTTTTTTCTGTTTGATTTTAAGGTGGAAAACCTGCAGATCAGGTTCCAGCTAAATGATGTAACCGAGAAAATTATTATCTTATTATCAGTGATTTATTCTTGTCACTTCTTTGGAGAAATAAACACATTTACCACAAGGTGGCAGCGTTTTAGCAGTTTTATATCTGTTGTGTTTAAATGTTTGTGTTTAATAGAGACGCTGAACGTCGTTTTGGTACGAATGAGTTCAAACTAACATGAATAATGTGGGATCGTGTTATTTAAACCAGAGTTTCACGGACAGCAGGGAGGATGGAGGGGCGGTGGACGGCTCCAGCAGGCTCTCCTCTGCACGTATTCAGGTGGCGCGCACACCTGTGCCGCTGTTGCTGCTGAACAGCTACAGATTTTCTTCATGTTCTTCCTGTAGGTTGAAGATTAAGATTGAAAGATTAAATTCTATAAATCCAGCTGATTATTGTAGAAATACGTGCGCGACGTTCTCATCAGAATCACGTCACGCATTCAGCTTCGGTCTATCGTGAACCTTTGATATAGTTTTATTGTTTGTTGTCTTTTTGTCCGTTTTCTCTCTAAACTCCTGAAAAACTGAAAACATTAGTGATTAGGGTGACGTCATTGTACAGTTTGGAATAAAAAACTTTGTGTTGTTGAAAAAACAGCAAATCCTCAAAAACAAAAGAGCTGAAAGTGTAAAATGTTTGAGAGCAGGAAGAAGCTTTGATCCAAACGATTTAACGCTCATTTAGTTTCAGTTTAAAACCTGCAGCAGCGGCTCAGAGACGAGAAGCTTCTCTGTGTGGTCGCTGCTACAGACCTGAGTCTGTAAATCACTGCAAGATATTAGAAAACATCAAGTCTGAGTGGTTTACGTAGCACAAAGACTAAACCAAGGAAATCAGTAAACATGTGAGAAACAGCATCAGTCCAGGAGCGCGCAGATCACTGACACCATCAGTGACCCTGAGCTTTGAGACGTGCTCTTTCTCCTCGGGTGGTGCTTCATCTTGGCCCGCGTGAGGAGCTCTACGGACCACAGCTAAACCACTGTGGAGTTCTGAATCACATATTAGGTAAAAGTTCGTGAAACATTTCTGTCCGAAAGTGGCACAAAAACGCAAAGTTTCAAATGATCAGTTGAACGTGAAAAACCTCCAACAGGAGCACGTCTGCAGCTCATCGTCCTCCCAACATGAGCTCAGTGAAACAAAGTGAAAGAATCTGCCATGTCTGACGCGTTTCCACATAAATGATGAGGAGAGTTCACTCGGAGTCACGCTGCGTCTGTGCAGCAGAGACTGGAAAACAGACTGCAGGTGGGATGAGTGGGAGATGTCGGAGGTCACACCCACGTGTGTCAAGGGTTTCACTGCAGTGCGAGGAGACAGCCGGCATCTGTGGCCACCCACCCGGCTGCCCGGCCGCCGCCGGCGTCCCCGCCCACGCGTCATAAACCCCGGTGTTCAGAGGAGACTGCCAGGAGCCGACGCGCGTACACCGCAGTCCGCGCGCTGGACTTCCTGTGGTGCAACAAACGTGTCAGTGTGTAAAACCTGTAAGCACAACATTAGTAACCAGAGACAGACGATGAGCAGCACACAGACACTCACGCTGTGGAAATATACTTTCATTTCTATATAAAATGTCATAAACGTGCAGAGACTCTTTGTTTTAGAGTCGACACATTTTTTCCTCCATTTCTAGAATTTCCTGAATTGTTTTCCTGTTTCACAGCAGGCAGACGCTTCCTGCAGCACTTTATTCCACATCGAGTGTAGTCAAGAATATGTTTGTAGCTCCTCTACAGCAGCAGTTTACTGCGGTCAAGTGAGCCTCACTTACAAAGTCACAGTCAAGCCAGCCACACCGAAAATGTTGTTGCACTACTCTTACGCATATTACGGTAGGGGTGGAGCTTAGAAACGCAGTCTTTTGTGTCCTGACACTATTTTACTTCACAATCCACTCCCAGTTTTGGTTCATCTCCACTCTGCACCCTGTGATCCACAGCCTAAATTACTGTATGATTCAGAGAAAATTAACAATAAAATTTACCCACTTTACTCTACTGTACTTTTAATGTCCTCATCTTTGAGTTCAGATTACAGGAAAACTGTATGAGGTGACGCAGATATCTCGCTGGATTCTGACTCCGGGTCAAATAAACCAGAAATGACATTTTTGACGACCAAAAAAGAGACGGCCCAGGCACGAAGGACATTTGCACAGACAATACGTGAGGCCTCAGGAGTGTAATATCTTCTTCAAATGGATATATTTATTTGTGTAATATCTGATGAACACTAACATACATATATATACACACACATATATATATATATATATATATATATATATATATATATATGTGTATATATATATATATATATATATATATATATATATATATATATACATATATATGTATATATGTATATATATACATATATACATATATACATATATATGTATATATGTATATATGTATATATATACATATATACATATATATGTATATATGTATATATGTATATATATATATATACATATATACATATATACATATATACATATATATGTATATATGTATATATATACATATATATATATATATATATATATATATATATATATATATATATATGTATATATATATATATATATATATATACATATATACATATATATATATATATATATATGTATATATGTATATATGTATATATATATATATACATATATACATATATACATATATATGTATATATGTATATATATACATATATACATATATACATATATATATACATATATATATATATATATATATATATATATATATATATATATTATGTTTTAGTATTTGACAGTGACAACAACTGTGCCATGTGTGCAACGGCGAAACCACCTAATCCAGGACCCTCCATCACTGACTGGGTATAGTGTTTTTAAAATAGTTTTATGTTATCTACAACAAAGTATTTGACTTTAAGTATTGTAATTGATTAAAACATAGAATTATTTACTTCATGTGTTTATGAAAGTTCGTATGTTTTTGTGTACAGATCCAGTGTGATAACCGCTGGTTCCATTCTGAATGCCTGGACAAATGAACAGCTCAGCAGTGCTCAGAGTGGAAGTGTGTGCTTTGTGTAACCTGATTACACCTGCAGTGAAAGCTACTTGAATAATCTGCTTATAGTTGTTATTGCTGTTTTGAGGAACACATGTGTAAAACACAATGTGTATAACATTCTTGCTTTGAGCACCTTAAGTGTTTCCTTTTTGATTTTTTGGGTTGTGTGATGACAGATAATGAATAACAATATATCTAAACTGTGTAGTAGTAATATGAGAAATCAGTAATCTGAGAAATGTAATGTCTCACCCTGACCGGTCGAGGCAGATGGCCCCGCCCCTCCCTGAGCCTGGTTCTGCTGGAGGTTTCTTCCTGTTAAAAGGGAGTTTTTCCTTCCCACTGTTGCCAAAGTGCTGCTCATAGGCGGTCATATGATTGTTGGGTTTTTCTCTGTATGTATTATTGTAGGGTTTAACTTATTATGTAAAGTGCCTTAAGGTGACTATTGTTGTGATTAAGCACTGAATAAATAATGTCTAAAACTAAAGTTGCTACTTGAGGTGGTGTGTGAATGACATTTTGAAAAATTTAAATTTTGTGTGGACAGAAATTTCTTGTAGTTAAGCAAATACTTCAATGAACTCATTTTGTTCGGATTAGGATTTCATTTGATCAGAAAACCGTACAGTAATATTGGCTGTGGATCACAGGGTGCAGAGTGGAGATGAACCAAAACTGGGAGTGGATTGTGAAGTGAAATAGTGTCAGGACACAGAAGACTGCGTTTCTAAGCCGGGCTCCACCCCTACCGTAATATGTGTAAGAGTAGTGCAACAACATTTTGGGTGCGGTTATCTTGACTGTGACTTCGGGTCGTGGCTGGGTGATGCCGATGATCGCTGAAGGTCAGCTGCTGGATGTCTCACAGCAGCAGATGACAGTCTGGCTGTATTCGTGCAGGGAGACGCCTCCGTCTGCAGACACAGAGCTGCTGAAGAGTCTTTTTCAGGTTTTTATTCAACAATTATTATTATTTTATTTCTAACATTTCTCATAACCCTTAATGTTATTCATGTAATATTACTTTGATTGATTGATTTGATTTCTGACTGAACACAATGTGTCCAACGTTTAGAATAAATAACGCGCTCAGGTACAAATTTAATGAAAACTTCATATTTTTCATTTTCAGTTATTTGGATGCGACTGTAGCGTCAGGATTGGAAGAAACACACACAGCAGCCACAAGGGGGCAGTAGCGTGTAGCTGCCTGTGCTCCTCCATCAGTGAACCAACCATAACTTCTCCACCTGTGAGTGAAGGTGTGTCTCATTCTGAGTCCTGAGGACTCAGAATGAGACACAGGGGGGGGTTACACTGCCCCACACTGTTCACACTGTTCATGCATACCAGCGAGCTGTGAGGGCTGCTGCCAGTATTTACTCAAACATATTTTGGGAAAATTCCACCTCTCTGCTCGGCCGTGACCATAAATCACACACACACACACACACACACACACGCACTGTAACAACCCTTTTGGGTTATAGCACCACTAGGGGGAGTTGCCCTATTATTGTAGTAGTTGTGGGAGTCTCCTAGTGGGTGTGGTGTTGTTAGCGGCAGCCATTTCATGCTGCTCATGTTCAATTCTCCGAGGAAACACCTTACTGTTGTAACGGCCTGGCGCCGGCGACTACCGAACCCCGCACATGTATGTACGGACAGAGTAGAGCCGTGGAGACCTGTCTTGTATGGTCTTGTGTTGCTGATAAGAAATAAAGGTCTGTTGTTTAATTTAACTGACTGGCTTCGAGTTATCCGGCTAACCTCCACACCACATGCCCGCTGGACCTGCTAGCCGCTCCTTCCTCGCCAGACTGCTGTTACAGCACGCACGCACGCACGCACGCACACACACACACACAGCGACCTGCAGACATCAGTGTGTGATGCCTGCATTAATCTCTCGCTGTCGTGTTTTGTTCCTGCGTGAATCCCAAACAGCAGCTCCGAGTTTGTCATGAAAACCTGGAAGCTTAACGTGAAGGAAACAAAGCTGCAGTTCCCCTGACGTCCACTGGAGGCTCCACAGTGAGTCAGACCCACAGAGTTAAAATGAACTCGTCCACAGCCCGATATAAAGTCTGTCTCTGTACATCATTTTACCCTAATGTCAGTTTCACGATTAGGGTGTGGCCTATCTGACCACGCCCCCTCACGATTAACACGATTAAGGCCTTAAGCCGTTTAAAATTCATCTCTAAATATCATCTCAGGTTTTGTAAAGACGTGTTTATGACTGATTCCAGTTGGAGGAGCTGCGCCTGTAAAACACCTTTTTATCAAATTCAGTACAAAAAACCGAAAAAATGAAGAAACATTGACGAGGTCCTGCTACCTATATTATATTTATGTCTATATTTAACATTTTACCATCTTTATTGTCATAAAACCAAAACAAATATTTAAAAAATCTGCGAAACACTAAACTGAATTCCTATTTTTACAGTCTGAGCCGACGCGTCTGTGAGAGATTCAGCCACTAACACGGTTACGTGAATCAGTCCAGTTTGTTAATGGAGCGATAACCACGATGATAACCACGATGGTCATGTGCTTCACTCCCGTTAAACTAAAGAAGAAACCGTTTCTTTATGGCTGCTGTGGCATCAACCTGACAACAGATTTGATTTCATTATTTATAGTTTCTGAAATCTCTTGAATGGTTTATTAATTTATTATTATAAATATAATAATAAATTAATTATTATATTTATTAATGCTTATTAAAATAAAATTTCTACAAAAATCCTTTTTAACTTTTTTAATTTCAGTATTTTACTTTGTAATTGACTTTTTAAATTATTCATCACATTCCCTGTTAATAATTATTATTACATCACAATTAAGGCGGTTTTTTAAATTCTAATATTTATTCAATGTGTTTTATTTAAATCTTTTTAATATTGTTTTGAAAACTATTTTAATTATAATTTATTCATTTTAAATGTTTAAAATATTTGCTTTTTTATCTCAAACATATTTTAAAACAATCAGTCTATTAATATGTAATTTTATTTACAGGTTAATTCATTTTTAACACATGAAAAATCAATTCTGCGTTCATCACATTATTACAGGAGCTGATTTATTAACAGTGCTTTGTCAGTTGGACGCTCCGTCCATGTGACCTGATGATGTCACTGGTGTGACATCACATGACCTACGTATGACCTGCAAACTTCCTGTTAACTGCATTCATTTAAAACTTTTCCTGGTCATCAACCCGTCAGCGAGCACCTGCATCCACTTCGCTCTCTGCGCAGCGCTGCCACCTGGTGGTGAAACACGGCAGCGCACAGACAGTTTCAGGTGCTTCTGGTTTATTTCCGGCTGCAGGTGCGTGATGCCAAAATGAGCACCGCATAGATCATTACATATCACATGAAAAACATATTTACAAATATAAATTAACACATATTTCACCTCCAAAAGACACGGCGATGGTTTCAAATGGTACAAAACTGCTAAATATATATATGTACATATATAGAAGTGATTATGGGATGTCTCATGAGCTTATACTGCACGTAGTGCAAGAAACACTGTCGATACCACACTGAGAACGAGACACATTCGTAAGAGCTTTGGTCCAGAGAGAACTGAAAGACGACGGATGGAGGAAACTTTTAAACATGCTGCCCTGGAAGAAGTACGTCCAACAAACACAAACATCCTACTGGAGCTAATCCCGCCAGCGGCGGGCCAACAGTCCTGCTGTGAGGGGGAACCTGAGGCGCTGTCTACGTCCACCTGTGCGTCCAGACCCCGTTTAGACACCGATCAGAGCTGCAGAGGAGGCGAGCACACAAAGCCTCCTGAAGGACCCAGAATAGTCGGACTGTGCTGGAAGCGGCGTAGCACCAAAACGCATCCGTGACGCGACCCGAGACGCTTCAGCGATGTGAGAAAAACTGAGCGGACGGTTTCCATCATCTTTTATTGGGCGACTGAACAAAAAGTATTTTCGGACGAGAAACAAACCAACTCATAGGGGTGTGGTTTCACGTCGCGCCAAGAAATGTTGTGTTTTTGCATCTATAGATGAGATTTGTGTGTCTAAAAATATTTACACAGGTTACACATTTTTTGTTAAGGTTGCAGATCTGGAGTGTAAACCTCTCGCTCCCTCACTCTGTCATCTTACAAGTACAAATTTTGACCCAATTTTTCTTCCTTTCAGCTGATTGGTCAATGTGTGAATCACAAATGTAACAATCCAATCAGAGAACAGATGGTTTGGCTGTCAGAGTGCAGCTTGACTGAGCTTCAGGTCCTGGAAGGGTGATACATTTTAAAGATGGAGGACAAATTCTCATCTTTAGATACAAAAACATTTTCACATAGTTTAGTTTAAAACTGTGTTTGTCGATCAGACGACTCAATATTTATGAGCTTAGTCTGAGCCCCTGCATTAGCGCCCCCTCCTGGCAGCCGTAGTGTATTATATCTCAGAGGAAGGGAACATTTTGTTATATCGACTTTGTTTAATACATTTTCCGTCCTAACAGGAAGGTAGGAAGGTCTAAAAAGGTATGAAAGTCGCCTGACCTCTGACCCTGTGAAGGTGACCTGTTTGTGGGTTAAAGGTCGGCGGACTGCAGCCTGATCACAGGTGTGAACGGGGTCTGAACGTCAGGGTTCCTACGACTGTGAGGAGCTTCCTGCTCGATCTCTCCACCGTGTTTTGTGTCTTGGAACCGAAGGGTCGCCTGGAGGCGCCGGGAATGACTGAGTGTTGGATTTCCAGAGAGGTGTAGGAACCCTGAGCTGTTTTGGGAGGCGAGCGGACGCCGGCTCAGTGGTTCCGGGAGCTGAAGAAGCCCACGCTGGTTGGCGACTCCTTCACCGTCACCGTGATGAAGTTGGCTGTGACGTCCGTGACGAACACGTGTTCCAGGAGGCTCCGCGCCGGCCTCCAGTCCGTCTCCGTGTCAGAGTCGGTGGCGTTGTTGCCGCGGCTGGGTCTGCTGTTGCTAGGAAACAGAGCGTCTTCCGTCTCTGACTCGCTGGTGCTAGTCTCGTCGGAGTCGCCGGTGCTGAGCTCGTTCAGGTTCCTGTTCTGAGAGCCAAGCGCGTGTTTACGGCCGTCCTGCCTCACGCCACTATTCCCTCGAGCAGCGCCACCACCCGTCAGTTTGTCCTTCGTCACGCCCTGCTCTGGAGCTCCGCCTCCAGCGCGAGCGTCTTTCGCTCCTCCTTTTACGACCATCCCACTGCCACTACTCCGTGGGTTCGCTCTCGCTACCGCCACCCCGCTAGCGTTGCTTCCTTGAAGGCCGCTCGTGGGCGGCAGTTTGCCGACGCTCTGCAGGTTAAGGGCGCGGAGGCTCAGCGCCTGGCTGGCTCTGTCTCGGGGCGACGGCGATGCTGACGATGGCGGTTTGGACAAACTCGTGCTCAGATGCTTGTGTGGGACCACCCCGCTCTGACCACCGCTGCCATCCTGCCTCCTCTGAGCCAGCAGGGGGCGCTGCACCACTGCGCCTCCTCCAAAGCTGCTGTGCAGTCCCAGCGACCCAGAGGCTCCGCCCTGCTTCAGAGGCGTCACCTTAAAGCCGTCCCCTCTGCCGATCTCCGGGACGTTGCGCTTCAGCTCTGACAGAGAGTTCTTATTCTGTGCGGTGGGCGTGGCTTTGTTTTGGGAGGTGGAGCTGGAGGACAGGGAGGAGGTTGAGAGCGAGCGATTGGTCCAAATGCAGCCGAGCCCACCGGGTTTGGAGGCCTGGGAGAAGGAGGCGGAGGAGGTCTGGGAGGCGGAGCCGGCCTCCTCTCTGGAGCTCCGGCTCAGGCCGGTGTAGGTGAAGCTGGCCGGCTGCAGCGGCTTCTTCACGCTGGCCCGCGGCTCGTCTCTGGGCAGCTGGTGGTGGCGTGGACCGGGTGGAGAAGGCGGCGGGGGAGGGCGGCTCTTTGCCTGCCTCAGAGCCCGCAGGTCGGGGTGCAGCGGCTTCCTCCCTCGCTTCTTCTTTCGGGGGGTGTCAGGTTTGGCGAGCAGGATCTGAGGCCTCTTCTGAGGGACGGGGTGGACGCGGGGGGCGGGCTTCACCTTCTTTGTGTGCTCTTCATCCTCTGAGGAAGACGAGGAGGCGGTTGATGACAGGCCAGAGGAAGAGGAGGACGAGGAGCGGTCGTCCTTCGTGACGGTGGGCGCCGGCTGCAGAACAGAAACAGAATGGGATGAGCAGGAGGGGTCAGAGGTCATGAGACAGAATCAGGAGGCGGGGTCGGCGTGTTTCACCTGAATCTTTCGAGGTCGTCCTCTCGGCCTCTTTCCCTTCTTCTGAAACAGAAGCTCGCGCTCCTGCTCTCTGGAACAGATCGAGACAAACTTTATTTAAACACGCAGACAGGAAGTGCAAACATTCAACACGTCGTCTTTTATAAAAACAAGCGTGAAACGATTCGTGAACTGACGCGCGTCACATTTGACAAACATCTGTCAGTTTGTTCTTTGATTCTGCTGCTTGTTTCCAGTCATTAAAATCAGAAATATGAAATTAAATAGTTACATGTTTGTATATTTATATTCAGTCAGAGAGGGAGGGGCCACAGACCTGGGCGCCTGCTCACCCATCAATATGAAATTACATATCGAATATATATTTATTACATGTCCACATAATATAATTATTAAATTGTAATTTTATTATTAAATACATTCAATATACATCATTCTTTTATAATATTTGTTATTATTACTATTAGTGTTTAATACATATTCATTCTTTATATATTATTTACATATATTTCTGTTTGAATACTAGAATAATAATTTATTAACATATAATATGTAACATATTTAAAATACATAACATATAATAACATCCATCCATTCGCTTCCACTTCTCGTTTTCAGGGGTGCTGGAGCCTATCCCAGCTGTCATAGGGTGAGAGGGTCCACCCTGGACAGGACGCCAGTCTGTCGCAGGGCCAACACACAGGGACAGACAACCATTCGCACTCACTCGCACATTCACACCTAATGGCAATTTGGATTATCCAATTAACCTATCCCCACAAGCTGCATGTCTTTGGACGGTGGGAGGAAGCCGGAGTACCCGGAGAGAACACGCAAACACGGGGAGAACATGCAAACTCCACACAGAAAGACGGCCTGATGGTGGAATTGAACTCAGGACCTTCTTGCTGTGCGGCAACAGTGCTAACCACCGTGCCACCGTGCTGCCCTGTATTAATTGTGTGTATTAATTACATTATATAAATATGTAAAGTATGTAATATACATATTTTTAGTCTTTTAATAATTTATTATTTATTGATGCCATCATTAACTTTTTCAAATATGTATCTATACATAGATCTTACTGTGACAGTAAAGTTTACTAATAATGAAATGTATTATTTCATTAATTACATTTATTTTAATATGTAATTAATTCATATGTATATTAGAGACAAAACACATTTTTATATTATTTTTTAAATCTTTTTGATACTAATAATAGCAGGACTTTTTATTTCAGTAATTATAACTATCAGTAAAATTAAATATATAATTTATAAACTCTGATATGACGTCTTTATATTTTTATAAATATTAAGAAATATTAAATACATTTTGTTACTCTACAACCTTTCTTAACAAAGTTACTTTTAACTGCTTATTTAAATAATGATTAAAAAGGTGATTAAGGTGTTTAACTGAACGAGCGGCTGGGAGGAGCTCCCTGACTGCGCCCTGACTTCAGGTGAGCTTCCACGCAGGTGTTCGTGGAGCACACCTGCGTCTACCTGCAGTCTGGGGACAAACTGACCTCTTGTGAAAGGCTGCCAGCAGCCGGGGGTCCAGAATGTTCTCCTCGGGCTCCCAGCTGTTGTGCCTGAAAACACGACAAACATTTCACATTCAGGACGGACACGAGCGGGTTTTCTGTGTGGAGCCATCACGGAGGCCCACGCACAGCTGCCAGCGTTATCCACAAATACAAAACATGTCAGCAAATCAACATCAGGCTGCTCGGTGGCGCAGGACCGGTCGAGCCTCAGCCGCTGCGGCCCTGGAGCCGGACGTGTCCGCCGGCAGGCCGTGGATCGACGCCGGGCGCCGATGGGTCGGTACCGGCCGTGCTTCTCCCCCCGTGTGCCGCGGTAGGAGCCCCGGTGGCGGCGCGAACCGAGCCGCGGCCCGGCTTTGTTATGACCGTTAGCCGTTAGCAGCTAGCGAGCTACTTACTTGGAGGACCATCCTCTCCACTTCACCAGGTACTCGAACTTTCCCTGCGGAGACAGAACAGTCACAGCGGGCCGGGCCGAGCGGAACCACACCACACCCGGGCCACCGGCGCTGAGCTTACCTTCCTGGGCCGCTTACTGAGGATACACTCCGCGTCAAACACCTGGCCGACGGTGACCCCCTCCATGGCTGCAGCTCCCCGCACTACCAGCGCGTTTCTTCCTGCCGGCCACCGTACTTCCCCTCACAGCGTCAGCGACCAGAGCCAGGCTAGCCGGTGTATCGGCCTCCAGATTACTACTACTACTAATGATAGCATTATAATTATAATATACTGTAATAATTTATATTATTGTTATATATATTTAAGAGCGCTAATTAGAAAATTCAAATACATATGAACATAAAAGTATATTTACATTTTTGTACATAATAAAAACACAGAAATGTAGATGAACATGTGCTTTTAACCTGGTGTAACCTGCAGCAGGCTGAAAGGAGAGAAAAACTCAGAGGTTTCAAGAATGACTTTCTAACATCTTAAACTTCAAGCATCATTTCAGCTCAGAGAAAACAGCTGAGTTTCTCCTGATCATTAATGTGTAAATTCAGGATCCACTCCTGCCCCCTGCTACACCAGTTAGCGGCTACAAACCAGCTGATCCTGATGGGAGAAGCAGGAAATGCAAACATGTACAGGCAGAGGTGGAGCCTGTACATGTTTTCAATTTAGTTCATTTTCCATCAGTGAAAGTAAACGTGTGAGGGAGCAGAGCTGCAGCTGCGTCCTCTTTGTCTCTGAAAGAAGATTCAGCCGAGTCCATCAGGTTTCTCTGAGCAGCAGTGGTTAGTGCAGCTGATTGCTCTGTTCATCACAGTCACATTGGCTCAATAGAAATGGTCTCATACAGCCACAGATCCACTGTAGAAACATGGAGCTGCTGTTTAAAGGGTCTATGTGGCACTGTTCAGGACTTTGGAATAAACCTCTGGGTGTCCACAAGTACCTCCTATCTCATATTCCTAACCTGCTTTCCTTGACCTCGATGAAAACACTGAGGTCAAGGAAAAGTTGGTAGGAGATATGATAAGGACGACTAGAAGACTAGAAAACGCTGATCTTACTTAAACGGGTTAGGACACATGTTCCAACGTGCCGGTGTTTTATGGAGGTCAAACCAAACAAAAACCTAACAAAGAGGCTCAGAGTCAGTTTGTGAGTGAAAATTGTGAGCAGAGGTATTTTTGTAGCTGGCGTTACAGCCTGTGTGTTTGTAGGAGTTTCACTTTCAGGAGGATATTTAAATGAGTCATACAAAAATTAATTTGTATGACATTAAGTTTACTGCCAACTGCACAAAACCTATACCTGTTGTAGTTGTGATATTTGCTGCTAGGAGAGTTTATTTTCAGGAGTGGTGTCATCAGAACAAATCATAATCAGCTCAAAGCTGTTATCATAGTGTTCAAACTAAAACAATCCATTTTCATGACTGCTGATCAAATTCAGGTGTGCCAGATGAAACTGGGCGAGAGGCGGGTACACCCTGGACAGGTCCGACTGTGCCATTTGAGCACACACTAATAAAAAACTTTTACAATTTTTTTATAATATTAAATTCAATTAAATTTTATTTATACAGCTCAAATCACAACAACAGTCGCTTCATATTGTAAGGTCGACCCTAAAAAAATGCATACAGAGAACAACTCAACATTCATAGTGCTTTGGCAACAGTGGGAAGGAAAAACTCCCTTTTAACAGGAAGAAACCTCCAGCAGAACCAGGCTCAGGGAGGGGCGGGGCCATCTGCTGTGATTGGTTGGGGAGAGAGAAGGAAGACAGGATAAAGACATGCTGTGGAAGAGAGACAGAGGTTAATAACAGATATGATTCAGTGCAGAGAGGTCTGTTAACACATAGTGAGTGAAGAAGAAACACCCAGTGCATCATGGGAATCCTCCAGCAGCCTACGTCTATTGCAGCATAACTAAGAGAGGATTTAACAGGATTTAACTTAAATTTAACTTTAAGTTAGGTTAAATTAAGTTAAATATTAAATTATTAAATTAAGTTATTTATTTAACTTAAATAACAGGCACTTTAAGTTATTTAAGCCAGAGAGTCGATCAACAGGAAGGGAAATATTATACTGAGGCCTCAGTGTGGTCTCTGGACTGTCGTGCTGGGAAATGGAAGTGCAGCGCTAGTGCAGGTCTGTCAGGCTTTAAATATCAGGGGTGATTTCAGACAGAAGGAGCGCAGCAAGAGTGAAAGAGATAGTTTAGAGATTGTTGGAGGCCACGCTGAAGATGTTCCTAATTTGCATATTTTGGCTGTTTTCCTTAAAATCACATTTTAAATAAAAAATCTAGTTTATTTCTGTCTAATTTTCTCTTTTGTTCTTTAAAAATATTTATTTATTTATTAACTTATATATATTTTAGGTGCTTTTAATGAAAACCAATTAACTACAAACGACTCCTGTTATTCGGGTATTTTTACAGTGAAGTTTGTGTTAAACAACATTTCTCAGCGGATAAATTCAGTCACGTGATCCGTTACCCTGCGGAACTCTGCCGGCGGAACGCTTCGCTTGTTGCTATGGGGCGGAGCGGACCACATTGTGTGTTACACCGAAGTGTTTCCGGAATCATGTTTGGTAACTGAGCAGAGGTGAATGCCGAAGAAACTCCACAGGTAACTAAACCATGAAGCTCCCACTGATCGTCTGTAGTTAGTCCACAGTTAGAGTTTAACAACAGGTGAGTGAGCCGCGTGACGTGTGCAGTCAGCCGCTGCAGGTAGGTGTGTGTGTCAGGTGTGTTTGTGTGTTTGCTGTCAGATCGCTTTATTTAAAATCAGATTTATTGAGTGCAGATCTGTGAAGCTGATGATCCCCGATAACGTTTCTGCTCTTTGTGGTTAAATCAGCGTCAAACCTCTAACTAAAAGTCATTACATTCAGACTGGGCTCTGTTTTACGACGCGGACTCACACAGCAAAAGATCAGAGACACGTTTTCATGATTATCAGTGTCCGTGGAAATATTCGGCGAAGGATGCTTTTGAAAGGCTGAATAAAAGCAGAAAAAATCTGTTTCCTGTTGCGATGATCGGCTGGAAGAGAAGGTCATCGATACTTTCGACTCGGTTACGTTTAAGGAGTTGATGCTTGTCAAGTGTCACATTGGCCGAATTGAAGAGTGACTTTTTCTCTCGCAGGATGTGTATTTATTAAATATGTGTTTAGTTTTACATTTGTTTGTAAGACAAGTTTCTTAAAAGTGAACCTTTTGTAAATGTAGTTTGGGGGTCAGTGCACTGCTTCCACACTAACACAGTGTGTAATGTGCGGAATTAAAGGGTGACTTTTAAAAATGTGGAAAAGCTGTTTGATAAACTTTTAGCACATTAAGAACTTTTGTTACCGGGCAAAGTTTCTAAATGTGCACATTTCTGAAGCAGAGTGCAGGTGAATATAAAATAAAAGCTCAGTTTACAGACTGTGATGTGTCAACATAAAGTCACCAACATTCAAATTATTCTGTGAACTCTGAATAGTCGGTGCAGTTTGGCATGGTGGTGTAAAATCGTGTAGTTTTTGAATGGAGTTTGGTTCATTGTTGTTTTCACCTGACGAGTTAAACATGTGGAGAACGTCTTCCTGTTTATTCCACACTAACACTCTGATTGTCGTGCAGGTGAGTCTCAGGTGTGACTGACTGCAGCCATGTTGCTGCCTCTGCTGCTGCGGCCGCCCCTCTGCCTTCCTCAGGCCTCGGTGGTATTAACGCGATGCGTCCGGACGCTTCGCTGTGGCGCTCCGAGGGGGCTGTGCTCTCAGGCTAAGAACTTCCTGTGGCGGTGGCGTCCTCAGCGCCTCCACAGTCGGGGGCGGAGCAGGAAGACCCAGAGTCAGGAGGAGGAGTGGAGGAACAGGAACAAGACTGCGCTGACCTACATCGCCGCAGCCGGCGTGGGAATGATCGGCCTGGCATACGCCGCAGTGCCGCTGTATCGACTCTACTGCCAGGTGAGCGCGCACACACGCACGCGCACACACACACACAGCTGCTGAGAGCTCATTTGAACGCTCAGCTTCTGTCGCCAGGCAACAGGGCTCGGCGGCACGGCGGTGGCCGGACACGACGTGGAGCAGGTGGCGACGATGACGCCGGTGAAGGAGCGCGTCATCAAGGTGACGTTCAACGCCGACACGCACGCCAGCATGCAGTGGAACTTCAGGCCGCAGCAGACGGAGATCTTCGTAAGACTTCGCGCTCCATCCTTCATCACTTCCTCCTCCTCCTCTTCCTCACGCACACGCTCTGTCCTCAGGTGGTTCCCGGGGAGACGGCGCTGGCGTTCTACAGAGCCAAGAACCCCACAGACAAACCGATCATCGGCATCTCCACCTACAACGTGGTGCCCTTTGACGCCGGACAGTACTTCAACAAGATCCAGGTAATCAATAATCAGTCACATGATCAATCAATGGCACAACACTCGCCACACTGGACAAGTGAGCAGGAGGTTGAGAGGCGGGGCACACCTGGACAGGTGGCCTGTGTGTCGCAGGACTAACACACACACTCTCACACCTGCATGGATGTGTTTGGACTGTGGGAGCGAGCCCTACACGGAGACGCTCCGAGTCGGCACGTAAAGCCGTGGCGTTGGCGGGTGATCCGAGCTGGTCGCTATCACACGTGTGACACGTAATCTCTGCTGTGTGTCTGCAGTGTTTCTGCTTCGAGGAGCAGCGCCTGAACCCTCACGAGGAGGTGGACATGCCCGTCTTCTTCTACATCGACCCCGAGTTCGACAACGACCCGCGGATGGCGCGAGTGGACACCATCACGCTGTCCTACACCTTCTTCGAGGCCAAAGAGGGTCAGATGCTTCCTCTGCCCGGATACAGCTACAGCTGAGCGAGGGCTCCGCCTTTCTCCAAGGAAACGAAGGAAAAAACTGTTCGGATAATCGAGACTCTTCACTCTGTCGGACGTCACGTTAAACGTCTGATCATCAAACGTCCCGACGGAGGAGCTCTGTGCGCCGGAGGGTCGAAGCATTTCCAGGAAGTTACAACATGAAAATGTACAAGGAAAACATTTCTGTCAAAAACAAGAATCACAGATGTTGGAGAAAAATTAATTGTACATGATAATAAACAAAAAGAAAAGAAAACATTTACAAGTGTAAAAAAGTGTGAAAAATATGAAAAGTTATAAAAAAGAAAAACCAGAAGAGATCAAAGAAAATTAAATTTATGGAAAAACTTTAAACCTGAAACAAACACATGAAACTTACCTTCATGTGTTCATCAACAGATGCACCACTAATCATTATTATTCTGATGATATTTATTAATTTATTTCTTACTCTTTGTTTTCCTGGTTTCTGTCCCACCTCCTGTTTACCAAAGTTTCCTTTCAGCTCTTCATCAGTTCTCGAACATCAGATAAATATCGATGTCTGACTTAAACTTATTAATATGTTTCATTTTCTTTGAGGTTCAAACATTTAAATGTTTACTTTTAAAGAATGGAGGAAAAACACACTGTGTAGAGGTGCATGTGCACATATACAGGTACACATTTAAACCTGTAACGATATAAATATTTAATAAATGTGGTTGGAAATAAAGTCAAATTAAAGCGTTGTGGTGAATATATGCAGTACGGCTTCACTTCTACTCTTCTGTGTATCTAACATGTTGTCCTGTTTTTACTTTTGTTATTTAAAGATGACTGAGAGTTTCACAGCTGAGTATTCTCGCAGGATGTTTCCTGTCAGTCGAATCAAGTAAAAACATGGACAGTTTGAACACCAGGGGGCAGCAGAGGAAGAGACCTGCTCAGAGGTCTTTTTACTGCTTTGTGTCAGCACAGACTGAAGAGTTGATTTCACTTTATGTACGTTCAAAGACGATGCTCTGACACGTCTAAGCTTTGATATATTTTAGGACCCGATAAAAATCGTCTGGTTGTTAAATTATGCAAATACAGCCTGAGATCAACAACAGATGAATTATTTATGATCTAACATTTATTTAACTAAAACTGCAGCAGCAGTGTGAGTTAAACAGACTCCACCCAGCAGCAGCTTCAGAGCGTGAAACTGCACTCAAGGATTTTAAACTGATGCCTGCACGAAGTGAAGTCATTTATTCACCACAAGAACATACAACTAACAACCTGAGAAAACTTGAACTAAATTAAAGAGTTAATAAAACTTTTTCTAGTGAAAAGAAAAAATTGTTGCTAACCAGTTAAAACTAAACAAAGAAAAAATATTTATTCTATAAAGGGTTGAACTGAAAGCATAACTCATGAGCCACAACAAAGAAGTCTTTGACGACTTTAACGAAGCTTCATGTCACAGATTCATCCATCGATGCAGATAATGAATTTCTCAACTATCTAAATCTACCAAAACTAAAGGACGAGCAGGTTGTGGCTCTGGATTCTCCTTTTTTTCTTTTCTTTTTTAAATAATTTTATTTTGGATTTTCAAAATATAAAGCACAAACAAACCCAAAAACAAGCAGGCTCAGATGTGTTGCAGAAAAAACAGTTAATTCAGACAAACATGCACATCGCAAAACAGCACAAGACACAACACCAAAAGCTGGAATAGAGTTTACAGATCTGGGCCCAGTTTAGCCCAGTCCGGCCTCCACAAAGTGTTCCCGACATTCAAAAGAGTCTTTACAGTCTTTGCTGATCTCTTCCATGTGTATTATGGACATCATGTCTGTTACTGCCAGCTGAAAGGAAGGAGGAGTGGGGACTCCAGGATTAGTCTCTGGGCACCAATCAGACCTAACGACGGCTGCTGCACTGTAGCCGGGAGCAGCTCTGAGCAGGCTGTAGGGCTTCATATATGCGCTGGAATACCAGTGAAATATATTAGACCAAGCGCCTGTGGATGAGGGACAAGACCAAAAAGCATGAAACAACGTCTGCCAACCTTGGAAAGAGCTTGGAAAGAAAAACGTCTGGACTTCTTTAAGTTTCCTTGAAGACGTTTCATCTGAAAAGCTTCTAAGCGCGACTGCTGTAGAGTCCTAGATTTTAAGTCCTGTGGGAGTGTCCCCCCAAGAGGATCTATTCATCCTCTATCTAATCACATGAGCCGAGGTGTGAAAACAAGTGGGGGTCACAATGAGCCAAGGTTTTGGGTGAACCCATTGTGAAACCTAGCCCCACTCTATCATGTGATTGACTGAGGTCAATTTGGGACTTTCCACCAGTTGCTCTTAGAACTGAAGAAGCTTCTCGGATGAAATGTCTTCAATAAAACTTAGTCCAGGCGCATTTCGCTCCAAGCTGCTTAGACTACAATGACCTGGATGACTGAGAACCTTCACAGGCATTATTCTTACCATATTCTTACCTATAAGGCACACTTAAAAGCCTTTCATCTTCTCAAAAATCGACAGTGCGCCTTATGCATGAGTTCTGGTTGTGCTTACTGACCTTGAAACGGTTTTATGTGCTACACGGCGCTCAAAAATCTGTCAAAACATGTTTTAGTACAACTTTGGTAGCTACGAAGCCGCACCGCTGATGGAGCATTATGGCTACAGTAGTCAGAAGTCTCGGTCTTCAGGTCCCAAAGTCACACAAACACTGCAGCATTACTGAGAGTTAAAAACTGTCTAAATTCTTTCATCTTTAATAAAATGATCAGCGTTGCTGCTTTACCAGGTGTAACAATGAAGTTTAACATCCAGGCATCCATGAAAACAGAAGTTATTAAATTTAACGGAGTTAGAAGTTAGCAGGAAGTTAGCTCGCTAGTTTCCATCTAAACATGATATAGCATGTTCTGACTGAGAGATTTCTGAAAAAATCAAATGTACAGCTCTGCTACCACTTCCAACATAAATGAAGACAAAAATACTAAACAGCAGTGACGTTTGCAGGGTTACTGAAGTTGGGCTAGCTGCTATATAATGATGTGCTACGTGATTGCTAGCAACACAGCTATGTTAGCATGACATAAATGGTAAATGGCCTGTATTTGTATAGCGCTTTTACTAGTCCCCCTAGGGACCCCAAAGCGCTTTACACACCCAGTCATCCACCCATTGGTGGAGGCAGCTACAGTTGTAGCCACAGCTGCCCTGGGGCAGACTGACAGAAGCGAGGCTGCCGTATCGCACCATCGGCCCTTCTGGCCATCACCAGTAGGCGGTAGGTGAAGTGTCTTGCCCAAGGACACAACGACCGAGACTGTCCGAGCCGGGGCTCGAACCGGCAACCTTCCGATTACAAGACGAACACAGTAAAGTTGGAGGATGAACGCTAAGTTTCTCCCACTCGATAAAAGTTAACGTGAGGGTTCCCGATGGTTCGAGACAAATGCAATCGCATGGCAGGATGCTGTAAACGGATGCTGTAACTTCAGTCAGGAGAACACCTGAGATAATTCATCCACAACACGAGGTTAGTCATTAATATACTGCAACAACATGGGAATAGAGCAGCTGCCAGAGAATTCAACATTAATGAATCAATGTTACGGAGGGGTTAGAGAGACTGGAGAGTCGGCGCGGTGGCAGGACGGCTGCTGTGTTGCCTGGGATTACTCCTCACCCCCTACCCAACCCTGTTGCTGGTCACGTGCTCTATAATGTGGTGCTGTGGACATTTATGTGCTTTCTGTGCAGAGGAGTTTTTTTGTTTCCTGTTCTCATGCTGTCCTCTATAGCCCAGCATGAGCAGAGGTCTCTTTTTTTCCTCTTGTACTTTCCCATTGTAGTGTACATTTCAGTGTTTTTTTCTGTAATGCAACCGTTCTCTGACTTGTATCCCCATGTGATGTCTGTGTTGTGTGTGTAAGGTCGGGGGTGGGTTCATTCCACTGCAGGGCAACCTGCCACTGCATGTGGCGAATAAAATTTGAACTTTAACTTGAAGTGGAGGAAGCAAGAAGAATATAAAAGTAAAGTTTTATTTAAAAGCTGAGTAAAGTTTGACTTATCTGACTGTTTTGTTTCGCGTAATGCGCCTTATAATCTGAAAAATACAGTACTTCTTGATTGCTTGTGAACTTTTTTCCTTTTTTCAAAAACATCACAGCTACATGATGTATATGACATGAAATCACTATTAAAGGCTTGTGTAGAGTATATCAGTATAATCTCATTCAACTGTTATTGACAAAATAAGAGAAATCTTAAGTTTACTCTGATGCTTCACACTTAATAATTAATAATTATCTTCCATTATTATAGCTTCTGTTAATTAGGGGGACTTTGGGTATCAGTGAGCTACATAACACTAGAATCATTTTCTTTTTAAAAATATTCTTGAGGATCAGTTAATCTCTTGAAAGAATGGCTGTGATGTAGTGATGGTTGTTGGTTGTTGTTCCAGTAAAGCATTTATTATAATTTTTCTCACGTGTTCCCATCAACAGCTGTTAACGTGACAAACCTAAAATACTGTATGTGTGAAATTTACTGTATATGAATATCAAAGTGATGCAACAAACAAATGTCAGGCAGTTTGGTGTGACACTGACACCTGCTGGATGTCATCAATAAAGCTGAATCCGGAGTTGAACACTGTGTGCTGCTTCCTGTTTGTTGGATACCGAAGTCAGGAGTTAAACTTTATTAAAAAATCATAAAGGAGAAAAGATAAATTCAAAGCTTTAAAGTCTGACCTCAAACAGTCCTGACAGGTTGAAAGGATGTTTTCATATTTACATTTGTCACTAATTTATATCTGCTGTTGCTGTTATTGTGCCTCGGCCTCGGGGAAACCAGAGCACAACACAAAAAAAGATAACTCCCCCACTCCCTGCTCCCAGGGAGGACCAACCCTGCCACAGAGTTTGTGGTTTTACAGCAACCAAATATGTCATTCATCTTTGTCAGGGTGGGCACGGCCAAAACAGCCAAAAAATGTTGTTGAGGTGACTGCTGTTGTGAGTTGGTGCTGTATAAATAACATTGTCACGCTTTCAGTTACTCGAGTATGAGCTTCTTCCTTTGACTGCATTAAGACATTTCCGACAGTCACTGCTTCACAAAACTCAGAGAGACGCAGATGGACATCATGAAATATCTCCTGCAAATGTAGCCTCACGCTGTGTCCCATTTCAGGGTCTGCACGCTTGAAGTACGCATTTTAAGTGCGATTACGTCACCGCCACGCGACGACGGCTGTCCCAATTCGAAGTGTACTTCAAATGCATACTCCTAATGCGTCGTCGATTTCCCCAAATATCAAGCGTGGTCCGGTGCACGCTTCGTGGTCCCATATATCCCACAATTCATAGCGCGGCGGTGGGTGTGGATAATTTTGCCGCAAAATACGGCAGAAGGGAGCGGCCAAGAGTGAACTGTCAAAAGTAAGTACTGAACATGACGTCACTTATTTATGTGCGAATGTTTAATAATGAACATTAAAACATTACTATTGGCCACATGTCGGCAGAGTTATGTGACATTAGTGATGTTTGTACTTTCAGCATTAACTTGGTTTTAAAGCCTCTACTTCTAAATATACATATAGTCGACCTTAATCTTACAGAGAATCTGATGATTTTATAGATAATTAAAGTCAGTCATATATCCACAAACACAACAAGCTGAAAGTCAGTGATATATATATATATATATATATATATATATATATCACTGACTTTCAGCTAATATATAATATTATATATATATATATATTATATTATATATAATATATATATTATATATAATATATATTATATATATATATATATATATATATATATTATATATAATATATATATTATATATATATATATATATATATATATATATATATATATATATATATATATATATATATATATATATATATATTATACAGCCTCAGATACTCAACTAATCAAAGTGATGTCATGACAAAAATGATTGACCAACAAAACATTTTTCTCCTTCATTTCTGTCACACAAAGCTGTATGTAACGTTTCTCGCGGTTAGTATCATGGTTGCTAGGCAACCTGAACAGCGCGACGAAGGCTAGACCGTCCTATTTCACAAGCCTCTCACTTCCGCACTTCTCGTACTTATAGTACGCACCGTATGTAGTACGCATAGTGCGCGTACTTCAAGCGTGCAGACCCTGAAATGGGACACAGCCTCAGTCTGCTCCGAGTGCTGCACTTGTTGATCTGAACATCAGCCTCATCAAACTGTCTGTCCGAAGGCTCATCTCTAGACTCTTCCTGTGTAAAGCATCTCTTCCGCCCAGCCGCTGTCATGCTTTTATTTTCTCAATCCAAACAGGAAATTGTTGCCTTTTCTATTTCTGTTCAGCTTGACGTCACTTAGTGAGCCAATCGCACAGCTTGTCCCGCTCGCTGATGGACGTCTCCAACGTCCAATCCTGACTCAAGGTTGCCCTAGCAACTCGAACGATTACCCAATCGAACCGAGATAAACACCCTCCCTCACCTCCTCAGCTGGAGCAGGGAGGGGGGAGGCCAGAGATCCATGAGTTGCTCCTCAGTCCGGGAGCAGACCTGGACCTGAACCGTCGTGCGTAAAAGCGCGCCGATGGCACAGCTGGACGCGCTCCGAGCAGCTCCTGAACACGCTCCAGTCTGAGTGCGGTGTCCTGGGGGGGAGGAGAGGTGGAAGCCTGCTCTCATCTCAGGATGGGACACCACAGCCGTCACCCGCCGCGAGCATGAGCCACAGAAGCAGCCCGGCGCGCGCCTACGACTTTCTGCTCAAGTTTCTGCTGGTGGGCGACAGCGACGTGGGGAAGGGCGAGATCCTGGCCAGCCTGCAGGACGGAGCCACCGAGTCCCCGTACGGCTACAACATGGGTGAGTGGGGGGAGTAGGGTCAGCTGTCCGGTGATCTCTGCGAAGGCTGCTGACACCGAGTCCTCCATCAGGAGTCTGACTTCATGTTCACTCAAACTTTAAGCGCCTCCATCAGAGCTCCAGTCCACAGCAGCCTCTCTGACGTCAAAGAAAAGAATGATGTTATTATTAGTTATTAGTTATTAGTAGTCCTTATGAAAAGATTTTATTCTGAGTTGAAAAATGAAAGTTAGTGATTAAAGTTTACAAGAAAAAGCTGTTTTTATGAAATAAGTTTATTCTTAAAAATAAATTAATGTATTCACTTTACTTTAATAAACAGCTGAGTGTATTTTATTATTGAAAGCATTTTAACGGGTTCACAAGTTTTACTCTTTCAAGATAAGAGCCATAGTTGTTAAGATATGCATTGTTCTCTGGTGAGCAGACACCATCCAACTAACTGATGGTTTGGATCCACTGCGTATAAAAACTGGACATAATCACTGTGATGTCACTCAACAGTGGTGATTGGCTGGTTTTAGAGCCTGCCCCCTGTGGACGTCAGAGGAACTGCAGTGAAGTATTGCTTTGTTCTGGGAAGCATTAGAAGCTCCACACACGTTTTAGTTTGTAATATACACGTGTGTGTGTGTGTGTGTCTGTGTGTGTGTGTGTGTGTGTGTGTCTGTGTGTGTGTGTGTGTGATTCTGTGTGTGTGAGTCTGTGTGTGTGTCTGTGTGTGTGTCTGTGTGTGTGTGTGTGTGTGTGTGTCTCTGTGTGTGTGTGTGTCTGTGTGTGTCTGTGTGTGTGATTCTGTGTGTGTGTCTGTGTGTGTGGCGCTGGCAGGCAGCTGCTCATGACTCATGCTCGGCCTGCAGGAGGGTGACAGGACGAGTTGAAGCTCCAAGTTCACGCGCTGACACACGATGTAACACGCTGTGCTCACGAGTCACATGACCACACGCTCAACCTGCTGTCATAAAAACTGATTTCATATTTAAACATGTAACGTCCTGCACACGGCTGTCATCTCCCTGCAGAAAAGTCCAAACTGAGCTTTTAGGACAGTTTCATAGATGATCTGAGCTCCACCGTGGTCAGACGTGACGTGCAGCAGCAGCAGGTGATGTCACTCACCTGTTTACAGCAGACTCGTGTTTTCATGTTTTATACTTGGACACAAAACGATTTACCAGCAGAGAACAGTCTGCTGGCTCAGGAGATGAGTCCTCACACGCCAAAAAATCTCCCCCGCACATAAAAAGGCCTGCTGACATCACCAGCCACAGCCTGCAGTGAGGAGGTCAAAGGTCACAGATGACAGGCCAGCGCCATGCTTTGTGGATGCAGAAAAACACCCACGTGGTCTCTGAATCACCCTGGAGGAAGGAAGGCTGTACTCTCATGTCTAATTCTGAAGGGAAAGAAGTAAATTCAAAAAATAGAAAATGTATAAAAATCTGTAGTAAGTTTTATCCAATCATCCTGTTTTTAAAATATCGCACACAGATACACCATCAGTAATATTTGTGTCTCCTAACAGTGAAATGACATCCATCTGCTGTCCCAGTGATAATAATCAGCTCAGCCTACGTTCATTAATCACTGTGAGACCAAAGCTCAGATCTAAACACTCAGTTTACACCAGTTTTTTATGGCGTTGGCTTTGTATGATGTCATAGGGCGGTTATATCCTTATACAGTCAATCTCAGGCACAGAAGCCCCGCCCACTTGCTATTTAAACCTTCTGTTGTGAGGGGCAGCCAGTCTCCGTATGAGATGAAGGATTATTCTGAACTGTGAGTCAAGCAAAGAATTACAATATGGAGCAAAATCATTACTCAAAAAAGTAATCTATTACACATTACTCATTACTTTGCTTAAAAGTGACACTTTGGAGTGGTCACCACGGTGATTCTGAACAGGTAGGAACAGGCTGACTGCTCATCAGTTTGTGACCTGTTGATGTTCAGGCTCTGGCTGCTGGGCCGGGGTCTGCATACTCCCAGCTTCACCATCAGTCTGGGTTCTTGGCTAGCTAAGTGTTAGCATGCTACCTGTGCAGATGTTAGCACTATAATGCAGCTGCTTCTGCACTGGGCGCAGTTTGCACCATGCTGTTGGGCCCTTTCATGCAGTAAATTGGTTTTGAACACACATCCTGGGTTCTGAGAAACTGTGGAAACTGTAGGATAAAGTGTTCATTGATACAGTAACAGGGAAACTAGAGATCTGTGGTTTTCTGGAGGAACTACGTTGGACATATTGATCTGAATGTTTGCTGAACCTCAGCTGTGACACTGCTGATGAACAGAAATCAGTTTTTGTTTAGTAACTTTTTGTCTTTGGTCTCTCAGACGTGGATTGGGTGGATTAGTCAGTAGCAGCGACATCAGCAGAGGCCTCGAGTCGTGCCGTTTCTGGGTTTTCCTTGGTGTGAGGACGGTTTCAGGCTGATGGAAAACCACTGGTTTCTGCTGTTTCTGGGTCATCTCCTCTAACGGGAGGCATGACGGCACACAGACATAGCTGTGGTGAAACTGTGGGACGATTTCTGGCTCTCAGGTCCAGGAGGGGGCTTTGCTCTCCCGCCGAGTCCAGAGAAGAGCTGGCTGCAGTGCAAAGCTGAGCCAAACCACATGGGGAAGCCTTGATTAGCATTGACGCGAGCTCGGAAAAATGCACACAAACAGCTTGCTAGTTTATTCTCTGTGCTTTTATGAGCCGTTGATAATTACTCCCAAATGAGACACGCGAAGACGGGCCAAGCGCTTGTTTACGGTCTGATCGGCTCTTTTATAACATCCTTCTGAGTGTTGTGTAACTCCACAAAAACACTCCACTCTCCCATCTACTCCAAACGTGCACTGTGAGAATGTTTGTGTGGTTGTGGTGCTGCTGCGAGCTGCTCGTGGGGGTATAATGATGCTGCTGCTGCTGCCAGGAGAGGCTGACTCATTCCTCCGGTGTGAACCGGCTCTTAGGCCGACCTTCACTATACATGAAGAATACTGTCAGAGGTGATGTGTTTGTTTGGGTTTGAACTGATTGTGACGACTTCTTTACAGATGGCACACAAAGATGTAAGTGGTCACATTTCCGTTTGAAACAAAACGCAGCAGCACGACAGAACCTCTGACATCATTAACCATTTGTGAGTCCAGATCTCCCCTCAGTTCCCAAACAGAGTTACTAACAGTCTGATAAAATGATGGCTGCTCGCCCAGGTGTTACAATAAAACTTAAAGAGGGGTAATCGGTACCATAATACTGCCTGTTTTATTATTCAGACTCAATTATAACTCAGAGCTAACACAAGAAGGGCCACTCTAACATCAGGCTGTGGGCTGGGTATCGTCACTGATTTCTAGAATCGATTCGCTTCAGTTTGATTTGAATCTGGGAAATTTTGCCTCAGACAGTCAGAAATACTATAATTCAGATCAGTGCATTTACATATTTTTGTATCTATAAAAAGGAAGCTGACACTTGCGAGACTTTATCAAAGGTGTGAGCGTCACAGCAGAGGCCTTTGTGTCAAAGTAACTGAGGATCAAACACAGAAAAACATGAAGGAGATTTTCCTGGCCTGGATTTTATAAAAATATTCTGCAGCACATCAAAAACAAAAGAAAATCATTAATCAACACATGAACATCACCTCTGAAGTTACAGCGGTTTTATTAGAGACATGGCGTTTTGTATAATTTTAAAAAGTTTAAATTTGTTCAGAAGCCTGTTGAACGGCAGAAATTAGGTTTTCTTTTCGGAAGTAAGTAAAAGGGAAAAAAACGGCGTCCGACAGCCTGTAAACAACGGTAGACTTGTGCGTAACAAGCAAGCGAATAATGCAGAAAACAGATGTTTAGACGGGAAATTGAGAGAGAGAGAGAGAGCTGTGCATGAGGTGTGATTTTATCGTGTTGGAAGCAAAACAGCAAAAGTCAGAGTGAATTCATGACGATGTTTATGTGAAGCGTAGTTTGGATCTTCTTTTGCTGGTTCAGTCAGTATTGTTTGGACAGAGATAAAACTAACAGCTTTAGAATCAGCGCAAAAAGGGCGTAAACACAAAGCTCGACCCGCCAAAACATCAGAATCAGCGAGCTGTCGGCTTTCAGCCCCGAGCGTGTCCGTGCTGTCGGTGAGAAAGTCACATCTCACTGATTCTGATGCGTCGGCGCTTTGTGTTTACGCCTTTGTGCAGAAGCTGTGTTCCTGCTCTCATTTACTGTTTTAGCTGTTTGGTGGTTGTTGAAATGTTGTGAGGTTTAACCGGAGATTCTGGCGTTTAGGGCAAAATAAATTTATATTAAAAAAAATCGATTCAGGATTTTAATGAATCGATATCACGCTATCCAAGCCAGAATCGATTTTAATTGATAAATCGATCATCAAAACCCACCCCTACTGTGAAGCTAACACAATGCTAATGTGGCTAAGTTATCAATTCTTAGTTAATGGGACACAAAGCTATCAGATGGCGTGCTAATGTGACATTAGTTTAGCTAAGGTAAACCTTAAATAGGCTAACAGCAGTAAATGAAGCTAGAGCAACATAAGAAGATGATTTTCTCGACTAACGTCAGCTAGCGTATCGTCGTGTTAGCATATCGTCGTGTTAGTGTGGCTAATATCTGAGAGCAGGACATAAAGCTAATGTAAGATAAGAAGCTGCTTATTATTTTTGTGCACAGGCTGTTTTAACTGTAGTGTTGCTAAGCTACAAACAACCGCTAATCAGAGTTTTACAGTTTTATATTTTTAAATTCATTTTTATTTCTAATTCAGTTTATTTGTTATTGTTGGAACATGTTTACTGTTAGTTTAGCTTTGTTTGATTCCAGTGTTTGTTTTATTCTTCCTATTTATTTGTTTATATAATAAAAACAGAACTTTGTGAAATCAGTTGACTCACACTCTTGTACACAAGTCTCAGTAACGCCTCCTGTACTGTGCAACTGTTATTGTGTCACACTGAAAGAACAAAGATGAATCAGTTTGTGCAGATTTGAATAAAGGAATCTTGTTTTGTGGACTCGGGCCTGCTGGTGTTTAAACTGAATCATGGAGCTCTTATTGTCACCCTGCAGCAGCTACGTTTCCCAGCGCTCTGCTGTTTAGACGTCTGTCAGCAGACCTTTCTGTTATGCCTGTTATGTAACTCCACTTTCCCTTCATGCATCATGCACACCAGCGTGTGTGTGTGCAATAACTTGGACACAGCGTGTGTCGGCGGGGCTTATGTCTCCCAGAATAACTCCTACGTTATATCACGTCTTGTTCTCTCAGGATATTCTCCCGCAGATATTTTCATACGTGTTCGATACGAGGAGCTGGCTTTCACTGTTTGTTCGTTGCTAATGGCACATTATTAATTTATAGTCAGTTATCAGGGAGCCCTCTTTCTGTTCGTTGAGCAGTTGAATTCATATAATTATTAACTCATCTTTCTGTGCAGGGATTGGCTGGGATTCAACCTGCATGGACACAGGAATCAGTACTCATAATTTAGTATTGTGTGTTTTTGCTTTTATACTTTTACAAATGCTTTTGTCAAAACTAGTAAATGAATAAATAAATGACTTAAGATTCAAATCTTAAGTCTTTAATCTTAATCTTAATCTTAAAAATTTAAATTCAAATCCTCGCAAATTCATTCACAGTCAAAGTCATTCTTTTCTGATTTGATGTTACTTGTGATCAGTAGTGGTTTTTGATACGGGCGACACGGGCGGTTGCCCGGGGCGACATCACGGGCATCGTACTCATGCTGCCGCGACGTCATGCCAGCGCATATTGGGGATGGCATAGGCACCGATCGGTTTTCTGATGCCCATCTGCTGGGCCCAGGGCGCCAAACAGGCTCGGACCGCCGCTGTTTGTGATGTTTGAGATGTTTGGCACGTTGGATCTAAAACTGCTGCTCGTTGGTTTGATCTGAATCTTTCCTTCTGCTGTTTTTCAGGAATCGACTACAAGACGACCACCATCCTCCTGGACGGGAGAAGAGTGAAGCTGCAGCTCTGGTACGAACACGCCGTCGTTCACACGGCTGCCTTCGTCTCACGTTATCAGTCTGTGTAGAAAGAAAGCAGAGGACAACCAACATATACAGGAGGCATGTGAGGCCCAATAAAAAGCTTTTTCAGGTAGCTGCTGAGCTTCATCAGCTTCAGCCTGACGGGTGTTAAAGGCTCGCTTCACTCAGTGAAAATATTCCTTCAGTTTTAGTTTGACGTTTCAGTTTTATGTCCAAAGAAACTGAGAGGAACGGAGCTGACAGCACAGCCTGAGCGTGTGTGGTGGATTAAAGAAAATAAGTTGTGATGATTAAAAGCCTTAATGTGACAGCAGGGCTGATAAAACCTCCTCTGATGCTGCAGCTGACAGGATGTCGTCATCAGAGGCTGAACGCCGTAAAAGCTTAACCTCACAAGACGTGTGTGACCCGCCCTGCTGGACACGTCACACCAACTAACCTGGAAGTGACCAGGACTTTTATTTTGAAGGACCAGTCCAGGATGATGATGTCATCGTAAGAGCGTCTGCAGCACTGATGCTTTTACTTTGGCATAAAAGAATGATGTCATTGGATGAAATCAGCGGAGCTGTACTCGAGTAAATCTACTCAGTTTGTTTCTGTGATGACGGTTTGCTGCTCTGCACGAACTCGTGTTTCAGCCGAGGCGCCGTCACATGGTCAGTCTGCAGCTGTGATGTGTGTGTGTGATCCTGTCTGGATCTGCCGCTCTGACTTTGATAACTGGCGGCCATCTTTTCCCCGCCCGTGTGCTCATGAGCCAATAAACCCCTGCTGTGGCGTTTCTTACTGTGGACAGGAACAACAAACCCACAGAGCGCGCTACGTTTGCAGGAAGAGGCGGAGACAAGCGTCTGTGCACATGTTCATCACCACAGTCAGGACGCTGCTGTGCAAAAGTCTTGAGCCCCCTTTCATGTCTTAAATCTTGTAGGAAAATGTGAAGCAGGAGCACAATGAAAACAGCCTGAGCTGAAATCAGCAGTAAATACGACTGCGTGCTTAAAAAGTCTGAGTCTCTGAATCCAGTCAAACACAACAACAGAAAGAAACCAGAACTCTACCTGAACTAGAGGAAGCACTGACCTTTCACAATAAGAGTGAGGGGAGAACCCAGCCCACCATGTCTGTGCACACTTCCTCCAGAGCCTCGGGAACACTTCAATCCTAATCTGTCCACGACTTCATGACAGAGCCCTTAAAACCAGGACGCACAGTCACCGGCTTCCTGTGTTTGGACCTTTTTCCATAATTAGAACAAGTTTTCACGTTCAGGCAGCTGAAGTCGGCCCCGTGAGACGGCGCTCCAAAGTAAAGCTGGGAGTTTGTTTTTTCTCGGACAACGGGAGAGCTCATCCCAGTCTGACCTTCAGCTTCAGTCATTAGTTAAGACTCTGAGTAATGTTTGTTTGGAGGCGTGAGCGTCGCCACGGTGACCTTTAACCTCTCCCGGTCTGTGTTGTTTCAGGGACACGTCGGGGCAGGGCCGGTTCTGCACCATATTCCGATCCTATTCCAGAGGAGCACAGGTGAGCACCGAGTGCACTGCTGCAGACAAACACAGGGGGGCGCTCACTGAACCCGGGGGTGAGTTCTCCATTCTCCTAATGACCTTTGACCTTCACTGAATGTAAATGAACCCCTCGGCTGCTGTGAAGCAGTAACGGTTCTGTCATCAGAAGGATCAACGTGAGTTCATCTTATCTTCCGAACAAACATTTTTAGTTTTAAACTGGTTTTTAGTTTCAAACGTGCTCTGGAGCGCCATGTTAGACACGTTTTGGGGGGTTCGAGGCTGAAGATGCTGATGCTGACCAGCTGTGAGTGCTGCTCTCTGATTGGACATGGAGCCATGTGACGCAGGCCGTGGCAGGAAGTGTGAGAAAACACGTTTCCCTGAATGAAGCTGTTCTGTTGTAGTCGCTCATCAGGGCTATTAGAGGACATGTAACCATGGAAACGGTGTCACTGTTGCCACGGCGAGGCTAAAAGTTGATCTCGAATCTGTAGTTTCAGTCACGGCGAGCAGGTAACGGCCCGCTGGCCCGAGAGCAGGGCGCTCGCACCTGTCAGTCAAAGAGGCCACGCCCCCAGCGGGACAGCCTTTAAGCTTTAATTTGAACAGGTGATGTAATGACGGTGAGATTATCTGTAGAGGCTGTAAACACGTTGATGAGAGTTTGTTTGTTTTCAGGGGGTCATCCTGGTGTATGACATCACCAACCGCTGGTCGTTTGACGGCATCGACAGGTGGATCAAAGAGATTGACGAGGTGAGCCATCGCTCTCCTGTTATCTAACAGCTGACCGGTGATGTCACAAACTCTCTGACTGAGTCAAAACGGCGCCCACGCCCGCTGAGGCAGCGCCTCTTTAGGTCGCCGTACTTCAAACGGTTCCCTTTGCTTTAAGCTGCCTCCTCCCACCTGACACACCTGTAACACTGAGTGTGCTTAACGACCCACATCCCCCTTTCTGTTCCCCGTTTACCCAGCATGCCCCAGGAGTTCCTAAGATCCTCGTTGGCAACCGTCTGCACCTGGCCTACAAGCGTCAAGTGACCACGGAGCAGGCGCAGGTGTACGCCGAGAAACTGGGCGTCACCTTCTTCGAGGTCAGCCCGCTGTGCAACTTCAATATCACCGAGTCGTTCACGGAGCTCGCCCGAATCGTGCTGATGAGACACGGCATGGAGCGCCTGTGGAGGCCCAGTAAAGGTGTGCCATTAGCTCCGCCCCCTGCAGGTCTGTGATGCAGCTTTAAAGTGAGATGTTCAGCTCTGCGCTGCCCCCTGCTGGAGGCTCCGCCTCACTGAGGATTCACTCATCCCAACATCATCCTGCTTCCACTCTTTCCTGAAAAAACACTTTTTATTCCTGAAATATTCCAACTTTGTTTTTATTCGTCGCTTTATTAACACAACATTTTCACTTTGTTGCTGAAATGTTTTTATTCATTTGTTGCTAAATTAATGTTCTTGGAATATTTTACAACTTTATTCCTAAATTTTTATGACTTTAGTCCTAAAATATTAAGAAATGTATCCAAAAATATGTTATTGTACAAATACATGATTCCATATTCAATATTTCAATTTCCTAAACTTTTATAAATTTATTGATAAAGTTTCATGAAATACAATAAATTTATAATGATTCTGTTTTGATTGGTTCTTCTCTGAGAGCGCTGTAATCTGATTGGTTCTCTGTGTGTCAGTGCTCAGTCTGCAGGACCTCTGCTGTCGCTCCATCGTTTCCTGCACACCGGTCCACCTGGTCGACAAGTTGCCCCTCCCACTGGCTCTGAAGTCTCACCTGAAGTCCTTCTCTATGGCCAACGGCCTCAACGCTCGCATGATGCACGGACGCTCCTACTCCGTCACCGCCAGCGCCCACTACAGCGCCACCAAGAGGACTGGGGGGGCGCTGCTGAAAAAGCCCAAACTGATCCGGGCGCCGCCCCTCAGCCCGTCGGCTCAGAGCTGCAGAAACAGCTGTAAAATCTCCTAACGACAGTTACGGCACCGCCTGCTCCAACATTTGAAGATGGCGTTTGGAAGTGAAGAATTCCTCACCAGAACCTGAACCGCGCCTCAGACTTCCTGTTTGGTGACGTTTGCTTTGCCACCTGTGAGCTGCAGGCGTCCCGTCATAGGTGAGGTGACATCACGTGGTTGGAAAACGACAGTGTCAGGAAAACCTCGGAGCACGTCAGCCCGAAGTCTGAAAGCGTGACGTGAAGCTGCTCGATGCTCAGAAGACTGAGCGCGTTCTCAGCAGCCAATCAGAGCTGCAGACGCTGATCTATTCTTCTGGTTTTTGTTACTTTGATTTTTGAAACAGACTTTTTTTAATTTACAGATTTTATAATAAAAACTTCAGTCAGATTTGTAAAATTCAGATTTCCTCCTTGAATCGTTCAGATGTGGTTGGATCTGCAGGTGGGACAGTTTTCCACTCTGGGACTTCATTCTTGGAATTCTTCGGAGCCTCTGATTTCAGACTTCATGTTTGTTGATGAACTGAAACCGTGACCTTTGACACTTCCTGAGCCACATTTCCACCTCAGCGCTGAGGTTGTTTCCTCACCTGTACACAGAAGCACCTTGAAGCTGTGCTTGTGCGCATCATTCTTCTTCACAAACTTTTTGTGTGCGATATTTGTACGTGTTGTAAATACGCCTGTTTGATATGAAGCTGAGGATGATGATGGTGATGATGAAGCTGACCCCTGCAGCACGCGCTCAGGAGGTGACTGTTAACCGTCAGTGTTTCAATAAAGTTGTCCACGTCACAGCGTGCACTTCCTACGTGTTTTGTTTTTGTTGTGACATTAAAACGATGTTTGGAAGTTGTGTGTCTGCGTTGTTGCACACGCTTCTTTCTGGTTTTGTCTCATAATCATTGTTGTCATCCAGTTTTGGTACTTTGTGCCATGTTGTTGCCTCACAGTTTATCATATGGTGAATTTGTGCGTTTCTGATTGTGTTGTTTTTGTCACCTTGTGTTAATGTTGGGTCTGTTGTGCTCACTCTTCATCTCACATTTCATTTTATCTGCTCGTCTTTGTGTGTCTGCTGGTTGTGCTGCTGTGTTTGGTTTGTGTCTCTATGATGTTGGTTTATAATCACGTGCATGTCTGACGTCACAGAGGAGTAAATGAACGCGCTGGTGGCTCTGACGTCATCATCAGATGAAAATCAGACGCTAATTTGTTTTTGATTGAAATTGAATATTACTTAAACTCTCTTAAGTTAACCTCCAATAAAAAAGGTTTATCATTGATTGAAATTCATTCAGAAATGTTTAACGAATGAATCACAACTTCCAAGTACAAAGTTGTTATGAAGTCTGTCACATTCCCCTTTTTCCCCCTTTATTTATTTATCCTTCTTATTTCATTGTGCTGTATATTGTTACTCTTATTTGCCCTGTATGTCTACTGTACAAACTGAACTGGAATGACTGACTGTTCGCTTTATAATTTCAATAAAGTTTGAAAAAAAAAATCAGACGCAGGGCGCCTCCAGTCCAGCAGGGGGCGGGGCGGAGCCGCGGCGCCGTCGTCAGAGGAAGAGGAGGAGGTTTGTGTTGCCAGCCTGGCTGTGAGGATCGCTGAGACGAGGCTGCGCCTGAAGCTGAAGCTGTTCTCGGACACAAACTCGGTGAGAGCAGAAACCCTCCGGTCCTCACCGGAAGCTGACAGAGGCGACAGTTCCGGTTATCCAGAAACTTCTACGGTTCAGACTCTTTACTCTGAGCTGAACAGAGACAGGCTGCCAGCGAGACTGCGCACAGGTGAGCCCAGCACAGGTGAGTCACAGTAAAGGGGGCTTCGGTGGGTTTGTGTGGTCGTAAAAGTGACGTGACCGGTCTCACTTCCGGTCACGTACTGTCTCATAGCTGCTCCAAACACTCAGTTTACCACAGCCTTCTCCACTCTGGGACCTGTGTGACGTCACAAAGCTGCACCGCTGCAGGTGTGTCAGGTGTTCAGCGAGCTGAGACTCGGTCAAAGAAGGCTGACTGTGAGTCTGAATCATGCAAAGCTGCTTCTGCCTCGTTCAGGGTCTCACCCTCGTCTTCCAGAGACTTCCTGGTGACCTTTGGCCCCCAGCTGCAGTGCCCTGCAGGTGAACTTTGACCTGTTGAGAGGCGCAGATGGAGCTCTTTAAGCAGAAGCGTCCAGTCACAGGAAGTGGCGTCTGGTTTCTTGGCTGTCTGCTGTTTGGGACTTCCTGTCACTGGGCCAGAGTGTGTGTGTGTGTGTGGTCACAGCTCTGGTGTTTCATGCTCTTCAGCTCGAGCTCAGCACTCCTCTTTGTCCTCTCCTGGCTCCGCTTCAGTGTAACTCACAGGATGACGGCTTCCCCCTCAGCAGCACCGACGCCACGTTTCAGACACGTCGCTGCTTCAACCTGTGACGGGAGACGGAGCGAGCGTGTGGGCGTGTCTTGATGTTTTTGTGTGCTGAGCGCTCTGACTTCAGTATCAGTACCTGTAACGCTTCAACATGGCGTTGGTGTGATGTCAGCACTGACGCCTGGTTTCTGCCCGTGTGTGCAGGTACGATGGCGCTCTGTGGGTGGTGGTTAATCCACTTCCTCGTCTTCACTTCCTGCTCAGCTCACGACTTCTTCACCTCCATCGGTGAGTTTAGCCGCTCTGTATCGTAGCGTGGAGGTCCTGCTGAGCGTGTGTGAGCGGTGGTTTCTTTTTCGCAGGTCACATGACGGACCTGCTGTTCACGGAGAAGGACCTGGTCACCTCGCTGAAGGACTACATCCGAGCGGAGGAGAGCAAACTGGAGCAGATCAAAAAGTGAGTGTCGCTGCTCGCCGTTAAACACTCCGCCTCCTAGGTTTACTTTGCTGTCATGATCTGCGACACACTCTCACCTGTGCAGGTGTGTAAGCATGCCGTGTGTGTTCAGGTGGGCAGACAAACTGGACGTCCTCTCGGCAGCTGCCACTCAGGACCCCGAAGGCTTCCTGGGTCACCCGGTGAACGCCTTCAAGCTGATGAAGAGGCTGAACACGGAGTGGGCGGAGCTGGAGAGCCTGGTGCTCACGGATGTGTCCGATGGTGCGACGCAGAAATCCGATCATTCAGCTGCTGGACGTTAGGACAGAATCGTTTTCATTGTCCTCCTTCTTCTTCTGTGGTGTTTCAGTGTTCATCTCCAACCTCACCATCCAGAGGCAGTACTTCCCCAACGACGACGACCAGACCGGCGCTGCCAAAGCTCTGATGAGACTGCAGGACACCTACCAGCTGGACACCAACGCCATCTCCACCGGCGAGCTCCCAGGTGTGTGAACCAGGACCTGCTCTGCCTCACAGGACAGAGCGGGCGGTCCGAGTTCAGACGGCGCTCAGGAGGAGAACAAATGTTTCTGAGCTCTCGTCGTGTGTCTGAAAGTCAAATTCAACCGTGCAGCTCACGCTTCAATAACAGGAACATGAGTGTAAATGCTCCTGCTCTCTCTCGCCTCCTCAGGCTCCTCCTCCACCTCCTCCGCCTGGAGCACTCTGACCGTGGACGACTGCTACGACCTCGGGAAGGTGGCGTACTCGGAGGCGGATTACTACCACACCGAGCTGTGGATGGCTCAGGCCCTGAGGCAGCTGGACCAGGGCGAGAAGTCCCACGCCGTGGACGCCGTCACCGTCCTCGACTACCTGAGCTACTCCGTGTACCAGCAGGGGGAGCTGGAGAGAGCGCTGGAGTTCACCAGGAGGCTGCTGGACCTGGGTTCGTACCTGCAGACGGCGCTTTAGTTCAGTCAGATGTGCTGCTGTCGTTTTAAAGAGTTAGAAAAAGGAGCAAAGCTGAGTTTATTCTCACATCTTCAGACAAATGTGCAGATTTGTTTATCTCGTTGTTTTCCTGCCCGTTAGATCCGACGCACCAGCGAGCCAACGGGAACCTGAAATACTTTGAGTACCAGCTGGCCAAACAGAAGAAGGTGGAGAAGGTGGAGGAGAAGGAGGAGGACAGCAAGGTGAGGCAGAGGAGGGAGAGCAAAGACGACTACCTGACTGAGAGGAAGAAGTACGAGCAGCTGTGTCGCGGCCAAGGCATCAAGCTGGTGAGGCGAGCGAAACAAGCGCACCTCTGACAGTCGTTTATCGGCGTCACTTCAACCTCTGCTTCCTGTCAGACTCCCCGCAGGCAGAGCCGCCTCTACTGCCGCTACTATGACAACAACCGGCACCCGCGGTACGTGATTGGCCCGGTGAAGCAGGAGGACGAGTGGGACAGCCCGCACATCGTGCGCTACCACGACATCGTGCCGGAGAAAGACTTGGAGAAGGTGAAAGAGCTGGCCAAGCCCAGGGTGAGTCCGAGCGCCTTTAACTCACGCGCTGCTGCGGAGCGTATCCGAGGTCGGACGCCATTATTACCAACGCAAGGGGCGGGGCTAAATATCAGTATTCAGAAATATCGCTCCCCGTTAAGTGGCTGTATATTGCAGTTTTTATGAAAACATGTTTATGATTACTTCCCTCGTCCAGTAGGCGGAGCTTATCAGAGGATGGGGAGGACATGACCTCGAGGAAGAAACTCGCCGGGTGAAAAGTGTCGGAAAACTAATCGAGTAATCGAGTTTTAACTAATCAGTTAAAACTGGACAAGAGTCATGATGAAAACATGCCTGATGTGTCGCCGCGACTCTAAACTGTCAGTTTTTGTGGCTGAATGTCGTCGCGGTTACGTCTGCTTGCTGCTCGGTAACCGCGATCGGTCGTGTTGTTGTTCACGGTTTACAGTGAAGAAGAGCAGCGCGAGCAGAAACTCAGGTCAATGTTTCTGTCGTGTGGATGCACAAATTTACCTCGGCAACAGTGAATGCTGTTATCTGATTGGCTGTCGTTAAGCCGCGATGAGCTCTGTAGAGAAATGAAATAATTATATTGCGATTAGAAAGAATCCCTGTCCACACCTCAGTGCAGCTTTCAAACATCCATCATCACAAACTGCTTCCTGTTGGCCGGCGGCGCCCGTCAGCGAGCGGCGGCTGTCTTTGACCAAAATGCTCATTTTTAACTTGTAACCCCGCAACACGGGTGCTGTCAATCATAATCTATGCCCCGCCCCTACCTCTGGATACACGCCCACAAAATCAGGATCAAACGTCTAAAACTGAAAAAACTGTAGTTTGAGCCTCGTCAGTGAGCGATGAAGAACGGTGACAGGTGACGGGCGCGCGGTGGGTGGAGAGGATCATGAGGTCGTCCATTGTGCGGCTGTGTGGTGCGGCTCCTCCGTCGGTGTCGGTCGGCGTTAGTCGGTGCTTCGGGCGTCGCTCTGTGTCTGCCTGTAACTGTCGGCCGATTGGCTCCACAGCTCCGTCGAGCCACCATCTCTAACCCCGTCACCGGCGTGCTGGAGACGGCCCACTACCGCATCAGTAAGAGGTAAGAGCTGCCGGGGCAGGAGGCGGCGTCCGCGGGGTGGACCTCACCTCTCTGCCCCCAACACCACCCTGTCCTCCCCCCTCTGTGATGGCGGCCGTCCCGGTGAGAGCAGAAAAGGCAACGAGTCGCTTCAAACAAACGAATAAATAAAATGTTCCTTCCTCCAAAGTGGAATTTAAACGTCACAGAAAGAAGAATCTGGATTATTATTACAGACTTACAGCCTCCAACTGTCACAGCTGACGCTCCACAACAATCTGAAACATAAAAGACTTCAGTTTTATAAAATCTAGTAAAACAGCTGGCTTTACCTCTGTCCTCCCACCAGGGGGCGCTGCAGCACAGAGAGACAGACTCTGTAACTGTCATCAGCTCAATCAGTCCCACCTGGGCAGGTGTAAAAGACCAGAGTAGATATCAGAAGGTCCTGTAACGCTGAAGGAACAGTTACTGCGTCTGCTTTCAGGCTCTGCTCTCGCTGGGATTCGAGCCTCTGCTTGTTTCCTTTGCTCATTCGGGGACAGGAAGTCGAACATTTAAGACTCTCGATGTCGCTTTAACGTTTTCGTGGAGGCAGCAGGAGGATTCGTGTCTCATACCTGTGCTTCTCACTGTTACCTGCACATTGTTATGTAAAATAACAAGAGTCTGCAAACCTTTCAAATAAAGTTCTGAAGTCAGACAGTATGCTGACCTGTCAGTGCGTCAGCTTCACAGAAATACTTTCTAAAGTAGTTACTGTAAAACTACTGCAGGTACTGCAGTATTACTGCGTGTTTTCTGTATGACGCTGGTGTAGTTACTTCATAAGTAAAACATCAACTTGAGGTTGAGATTATTTTCAGTTTCAATTATGGCAGAATATCGATCCCATAACCTTCTGTTTGTGAGGGCCAGCCAATCAGAGGAAAGTTGTCTGAAGGTGGGAGGAGCTAAAGCAGCTTGTCAAACATCCTGAAGGTTGACCACGTGCACTCCATGTCCTCTTCATTAGGTACACCTTGTTCACTCTGGGTTGGCGCTCTTTAACTTCACGTGTACCTAATGAAGTGGCCTTATGTGGCGTTTGAAGCTCGTGCTGCCTCCGTGACTGCAGCGTGTGGATAGTGACTGTCCTCTCTCTGTCTCTCCATCCTCTCTCTGTCCTCTCTTTGTCTCTCTGTCCTCTCTCTGTCCTCTCTCTGTCTCTCTCTGTCCTCTCTCTGTCCTCTCTCTGTCTCTCTGTCTCTCTCTGTCTCTCTCCGTCCTCTCTCTGTCCTCTCTTTGTCCTCTCTCTGTCCTCTCTCTGTCCTCTCTTTGTCTCTCTGTCCTCTCTCTGTCCTCTCTCTGTCCTCTCTGTCCTCTCTCTGTCCTCTCTCTGTCCCTCTCTGTCTCTCTCTGTCCTCTCTCTGTCCTCTCTCTGTCCTCTCTTTGTCTCTCTGTCCTCTCTCTGTCTCTCTCTGTCCTCTCTCTGTCCTCTCTCTGTCTCTCTCTGTCTCTCTGTCTCTCTCTGTCTCTCTCCGTCCTCTCTCTGTCCTCTCTCTGTCCTCTCTCTGTCCTCTGTCTCTCTCCGTCCTCTCTGTCCTCTCTCCGTCCTCTCTCTATATCTCTCTCTGTCCTCTGTCTCTCTCCGTCCTCTCTCTATATCTCTCTCTGTCCTCTGTCTCTCTCTGTCCTCTCTCTGTCCTCTCTCCGTCCTCTCTCTATATCTCTCTCTGTCCTCTGTCTCTCTCCGTCCTCTCTCTATATCTCTCTGTCCTCTCTCTGTCCTCTCTCTGTCCTCTGTCTCTCTCCGTCCTCTCTCTATCTCTCTCTGTCCTCTCTCTGTCTTTCTCTGTCTCTCTCCGTCCTCTCTCTATATCTCTCTGTCCTCTCTCTGTCTTTCTCTGTCCTCTCTCTGTCCTCTCTGTCCTCTCTCTGTCTCTCTCTGTCTTTCTCTGTCTCTCTCTGTCCTCTCTCTGCCCTCTCTCTGTCCTCTCTCTGCCCTCTCTCTGTCCTCCCTGTCCTCTCTCTGTCTCTCTCTGTCCTCTCTCTATCTCTCTCTGTCTCTCTCTGTCCTCTCTCTGCCCTCTCTCTGTCTCTCTCTGTCCTCTCTCTGTCCTCTCTCTGTCTCTCTCTGCCCTCTCTCTGCCCTCTCTCTGTCTCTCTCTGTCCTCTCTCTGTCCTATCTCTCTCTGCCCTCTCTCTGCCCTCTCTCTGCCCTCTCTCTGTCCTCTCTCTGTCTCTCTCTGTCTCTCTCTGTCTGTCCTCTCTCTATCTCTCTCTGTCTCTCTCCGTCCTCTCTCTGTCTCTCTCTGTCTCTCTCTGTCTGTCCTCTCTCTATCTCTCTCTGTCTCTCTCTGTCTGTCCTCTCTCTCCGTCCTCTCTCTGTCTCTCTCTGTCCTCTCTCTGTCTCTCTCTGTCTCTCTCTGTCCTCTCTCTGTCTCTCTCTGTCTCTCTCCGTCCTCTCTCTGTCTCTCTCTGTCCTCTCTCTATCTCTCTCTATCTCTCTCTGTCTCTCTCCGTCCTCTCTCTGTCTCTCTCTGTCCTCTCTGTCTCTCTCTGTCTCTCTCTCTATCTCTCTCTGTCTCTCTCTGTCCTCTCTCTGTCTCTCTCTGTCTCTCTCCGTCCTCTCTCTGTCTCTCTCTGTCCTCTCTCTATCTCTCTCTATCTCTCTCTGTCTCTCTCTGTCTCTCTCCGTCCTCTCTCTGTCTCTCTCTGTCTCTCTCTGTCCTCTCTCTGTCTCTCTCTGTCCTCTCTCTGTCTGTCTCTCTCCGTCTCTCTCTGTCTCTCTCTGTCTCTCTCCGTCCTCTCTCTGTCTCTCTCTGTCTCTCTCTGTCCTCTCTCTGTCTCTCTCTGTCCTCTCTCTGTCTCTCTCTGTCCTCTCTCTGTCTGTCTCTCTCCGTCCTCTCTCTGTCTCTCTCTGTCTCTCTCTGTCTCTCTCCGTCCTCTCTCTATCTCTCTCTGTCTCTCTCTGTCTCTCTCTGTCTCTCTCCGTCCTCTCTCTGTCTCTCTCTGTCTCTCTCCGTCCTCTCTCTGTCTCTCTCTGTCTCTCTCTGTCCTCTCTCTGTCCTCTCTCTGTCTCTCTCTGTCCTCTCTCTGTCTGTCTCTCTCCGTCCTCTCTCTGTCTCTCTCTGTCTCTCTCTGTCTCTCTCCGTCCTCTCTCTGTCTCTCTCTGTCTCTCTCTGTCTCTCTCTGTCCTCTCTCTGTCTGTCTCTCTCCGTCCTCTCTCTGTCTCTCTCTGTCCTCTCTCTATCTCTCTCTGTCTCTCTCCGTCCTCTCTCTGTCTCTCTCTGTCTCTCTGTCTCTCTCTGTCCTCTCTCTGTCCTCTCTCTGTCCTCTCCGTCCTCTCTCTGTCCTCTCTCTGTCTCTCTGCATTAACCTAATTGGGAGTAGCTCAGACGTGCCACGGTGCATGACCCTCACACAGGCAAACTGACCACGGCCCATTACCGAGTCTCCAAGAGGTAAGAGCTGGACGCCACTCGCTTCAGGCCCGGGCGGAGCACAGGCTGTTCGTAACGATGGACGCCGCACGTGTAAAGCCGCGTTTGAACTCCTGGATCCATCAGTGAGCGTGCGAGTTTTTTTCCTCCGCAGTAAATTTGTGACTTCACTTCAGCTTTTATTGAAGTCATGATATAAATGTTTTTGGGGCATCCATCTTTATTTACAGCCTGTGGTCACCACCGTCTCGGGGGCGGAGTCTCCTCCTTCATGCTTTTCTAATGTTCAGCTGGCTGTAACGACACAAACGTCAGCGGTGAAGCTCTGTAAATGTCGTTTTTTTTTCATAGAGGAGCTGCTTTAGAAACTGTCTGTCGTTTCCCCGCCCTCCTCGTTTCCGTCTCCTCGCCGTGCGCCGGTTTGTGCCGTTTTCGTGACCTCGGCGGTGACTCTGTGTCTTCTCTGTCCTCTCAGCGCCTGGCTCGGAGCGTACGAGCATCCTGTGGTGGACAAGATCAACCAGCTGATCGAGGACGTCACGGGGCTGAATGTGAAGACGGCCGAGGACCTGCAGGTAACGCCTCACCTGAGTCCAAACGCCGCTAACCGTCTGGCGCCTCTGATGTTTTTTAAGCGCTGTGTTTGATGCAGGTGGCTAACTACGGCCTGGGGGGACAGTACGAGCCGCACTTCGACTTCGGACGGGTAAATAAAACCAGATACACGAGAATCTGTTTCTGTCAGCATTTATTTCTACTGAAAGACGGAAAACGATCAATTAATAACAGATATGGATCCATGTTGGACACATTCCATTAAAAACAACTAAAGAAATAGATCTGTGTATTTGTATTGTAGATTTATTTATTTGTAACTTTTAACAAAGTTCAGTTTTTTAAAATGAGTGAATGAATTTCTCTGACCGCCGTGCACTTCCTGTTTCAGAAAGACGAGCCGGACGCGTTCGAGGAGCTGGGCACGGGGAACCGGATCGCCACGTGGCTGCTTTACGTCAGTGCTGCTGTTTGTGTGTGTGTGTGTGTGTGCGTGTGTGTTGCTGCCGCTCACGCTCTCCTCCTTCCCGCTGCAGATGACCGACGTGCAGGCAGGGGGCGCCACCGTCTTCACTGACATCGGAGCTGCTGTGAAACCCAAAAAGGTTCAACTACTCACTTTCTTCATCATCATCATCATCATCATCATCGTCATCACAGAAACAAGTCTGTGTTTAACAAACCAAACTGAGAAACAGGCGGGGAGACGAGGGTGCTGCTTCTCAGTAATCTGATGCGCTGTCATGTGACACGTCATGTGACCGTGTTTCTCCAGGGGACGGCGGTGTTCTGGTACAACCTGTATCCAAGCGGAGAAGGAGACTATCGGACCCGACACGCCGCCTGCCCCGTGCTGCTGGGAAACAAGTGGGGTGAGGTCATCGCGCCATATTCACACACGTGCACAGTAAAAAAATAAATACACACAAAATCATCATAAAGTAAAAATACTTTCAGATTTTCACGCCTGGTGATGATTGACAAAAAAAAATTTCTTTTAAAAATTATTTTCTAAAAATAAGTAAAATAAAAGAAGAAATCGCCAATTTTGAATAAATCCAAACTTCCTGTCAGTTATATAAAACTATTTTGGGTCATTAAAAACTTCGAGTTGATTTATTTTTAAATGTTTGTGTTGATTGGTGAATATTTGATGTTTTCTGGGTGTGTTTGCAGCAGTTCACGTTACTGCTGGAGGGATTTTTGGTGTTTGATGGTTTCAGATGAAACAAACTTGACTGAGCTTCATGAAAAGCTTTGATGAGAAACCGAAACGAGTAAAGACGGAGAAACCTTCACGCTGCTCAGACTCGTGGCGTTTGTCGAGGCTCTGATGAAACTCTTTCTTCCTGCAGTATCGAACAAATGGATCCACGAGCGAGGGCAGGAGTTCAGGCGGCGCTGCAGCCTCAACGAGACCGACTGACGACCGACCTTCCTCCTCTGCTTCCTGCCTGCAGGCGCAGAGTGTGACTGCACATGTGATCCAACACGCTTATTTTTCTCTACAGCGTGTGTGTGTGTGTGTGTGTGTGTTTGACTTGTTTCTCCTTTAACGAGAATCACGCTGACGTTCAGACGTCCGTACCTGTCCAGGTGTTCAGCCTGAGAGCTAAAACTTCTCGAGAACAAAGAACGCTGCACGAGAGGTTTGTTTAAAGACGAATAAAGTTTTTTGGGGGTTTTTGGATCCAGAATGTTTGAAATCTCGTGAGCTTTGACTTAAAAGCAGAAAATCTGATTGATTTAATTCTTTTCCATCGACGGTTCTGCCGATTAAACCAGTGAGTGGAACGAAGGAGCGCTAAATGTGACAAATTTTGAATGGAGTTTGGCCCGAGGTCGCTAACACGAGCTCTGAACTCTAAACCGACGCCCATCCGTTTCAGCGTTCTTTGTTCTTCCGATGAGTCAGACACTACAGACCGAGAAACGCTCCGTCACCCGTGTCACTCCCTGACCTTCACGACTGTTACAAAGACGGCGAGGAATCAGATTACTCTCGTCATCACGGGAATCAACCAGAAGCAAGAACCGATCGAATCTGAACCGACGATCGATCGTGTGGTTCTGTGAGACAATCATAGCTGAAACTGAGCTGCGTATTTATTGATTTCTGACAGGATTCGTGTGAACGCCTCTGCACTGTTTTTCATCTGCGTTTTAAAAATTCCTCTTTTAAAAGTTTTAAATGTTTGCACGTTTTTTTTCTGTTTCCTGTTTCTTTTTGAAGTCTGAAACGTGTCGCGAGCTCCTGATCTGATTCATGTCACCTCAGCCGTGACAAAGTGGGTTTTATTTTGGAAACTTCCACGCTTCAGCTGCCATGCTTTTATTCTGAAAAGCAGAACATCTGAGACTCTTTGATCTACAAATTCAGTCCAAGTGGATTTTTCTGCGCTGTCCACCCATCGTCATGGTTACACCCCCGTTTCCACCAATAGAGTGAGCGTTCGAGGAGGTTTTACCGTTAGGTCATTCAGATGCTGCAGGTCAAACTCCAGATAAGCCAAGCACGCCGCCTCCTCTTTAACCCTGTTAGCTTATATCTGAGCACAGTTACTAATTTCTGCTCCACGCCGTTTCCGTGACAACCCTCACTCCTGTTTGTGTGTGTCTGTTGTGTGTTGGATGATGTCCTGTGCAGTGACCTGATGTAAGACACGTTTCTTATCAGAATAAAATGCTGCTGCAACCCAGGAGAAGTAAGAAAATGGCGTCTGTCGTTATTCTCTGGCGGCAGCGTTGCCTCAGCAGCATGCTGCTGCGTTTTAAAGATGGCGACCATTTATCGTGTTTAAAAAAAAAAAAGAAACAAACACTCTTCAAACGTATAAATTTAATAATCAAAAACAAAACGATCGATCAGCTGATCAGCGATGGACTACCCCACCCACAGGAAGACGTCATCTTTGGTTCAAGGCAGAAAACAGCAGGAATTGTGGGATTGTAGTTTTGCAGGGAGAACTCAGATTGGCCCTTTGGGCTGGTGTCGTGCGGCACGGTCAGAGAGGCCTGCGTTAAGGCTCGGGGAGGCGGTAATCTGGCAGGTGATTTCCCTCGCGGACGCGTCCGAAGCAGCCGAGCAGCAGATCGATGGCGGTGCTGACGGTGGAGCGGACGTCCTCCTCAGTCTGGCCCCTCAGAGGGTTCACCTCCACCAGGTCCACCGCCGACAGCAGACCTGCAGAGAGACAAAGAGCACATTTGTGGTAACTTCCTGGTTATGTGAGGACAAGTGTGGCACGTGGGGGTAATGAGCTGGTGTTCATATTGTGGATTTTGGAGTTAATTCAGTTTGAAAATGAGGCAGCGTCACTGACCGGAAGCTTCAGCATCATGTAACCACACAGTTCCTCTGATCGTTTTATAGGTGCATAAAGACTTTAACGTGAGTGAGGACTTTAAAAGTTCTTCGGCTGGTCGGGTGCTGCAGTCACTCCCCAAAGGCTGCGTCTGTAGACCATCCAGGTCTTTAGGTCTTTAAGACATTCCTGCAGTTTAACTCATTGGTGTGTGTTATCTGGCTTCATGGACAGATAGAGCTGGGTGTCATCTGCATAGCAGTGTAAATGTATGCTATGTTTTCTAATGATGCTGCCTAAGGGAAGCATGTATAATGTAAACAGAATTGGTCCTAGCACTGAACCCTGTGGAACTCCATAATTAACCTCAGTGTGTGAAGAGGACTCTCCATTTACATGCACAAACTGGAGTCTATTAGATAGATATGATACAAACCACTGCAGCACAGTACCTGTAATACCTACAGCATGTTCTAATCGCTCTAATAGGATATTATGGTCGACAGTATCGAACGCTGCACTGAGGTCTAGCAGGACAAGCACAGAGATGAGTCCACTGTCAGAGGCCATAAGAAGATCATTTGTAACCTTCACTAAAGCTGTTTCTGTGCTGTGATGAGCTCTGAAACCTGACTGAAACTCTTCAAATAAACCATTCCTCTGCAGATGATCTGTTAGCTGTTTGACAACTACTCTTTCAAGGACGTTTGATATGAAAGGAAGGTTGGAGATTGGACTATAATTAGCTAAGACTGCTGGGTCTAGAGATGCTTTTTGAGTAAAGGTTTAACTACAGCCAGCTTGAAGGCCTGTGTGGTATGTGTCTGTTTTTGTCTAATGATTAAAAAGTTGTTTGTTTTCATGAAGTCATTACTAGTTAATGTTAAAGGGATGGTTGGCTCAACAGAGCTCTGACTGACCTGGGGTTCTTATTTTCTTCAACCAGTGACAAATAGTCACAGCTGGGGTGGTCGAGGCTAAGCATCAGGCTTTCAAATGAATTAAAAGTCTGTCTGGGTCTTTGGTTGATTAATAGGCTGGTGTGAAAAATTGCTGCCACACCTCCCCCTCGGCCTGTGCTTCGAGGTTTCTGGTAGTTAGAATGACTCGGGGGTGTTGATTCATTTAAACTAACATAATCATCCTGCTGCAACCAGGTTTCTGTAAGGCAGAGGAAATCGATCTGTTGATCAATTATTAAGTCATGTACTAACAGAGACTTGGAGGAGAGAGACCTAATATTTAATAATCCACATTTCACTGTTTTACTCTTTGGTTCAGGTGTGGATACTGTATTGTTTTTTCTTTGTGTTTATGTTTAAGTTGTTTGTTGCTGGTTTTTAATTTGTTTTTTGTCTGTTTGGGAGCTGACACAGTCTCTGTGGAGATGGGTTTTTGGGGGGGTAGCAGGAGGAGAGAAGCGACACAGCTATGTTAGCATAAACAGTGAAGCTGGAGGATTTCACTAAAGCTGTTTCTGTGCTGTGATGAGCTCTGAAACCTGACTGAAACTCTTCAAATAAACCATTCCTCTGCAGATAATCTGTTAGCTGTTTGACAACTACTCTTTCAAGGACGTTTGATATGAAAGGAAGGTTGGAGATTGGACTATAATTAGCTAAGACTGCTGGGTCTAGAGATGCTTTTTGAGTAAAGGTTTAACTACAGCCAGCTTGAAGGCCTGTGTGGTATGTGTCTGTTTTTGTCTAATGATTAAAAAGTTGTTTGTTTTCATGAAGTCATTACTAGTTAATGTTAAAGGGATGGTTGGCTCAACAGAGCTCTGACTGACCTGGGGTTCTTATTTTCTTCAACCAGTGACAAATAGTCACAGCTGGGGTGGTCGAGGCTAAGCATCAGGCTTTCAAATGAATTAAAAGTCTGTCTGGGTCTTTGGTTGATTAATAGGCTGGTGTGAAAAATTGCTGCCACACCTCCCCCTCGGCCTGTGCTTCGAGGTTTCTGGTAGTTAGAATGACTCGGGGGTGTTGATTCATTTAAACTAACATAATCATCCTGCTGCAACCAGGTTTCTGTAAGGCAGAGGAAATCGATCTGTTGATCAATTATTAAGTCATGTACTAACAGAGACTTGGAGGAGAGAGACCTAATATTTAATAATCCACATTTCACTGTTTTACTCTTTGGTTCAGGTGTGGATACTGTATTGTTTTTTCTTTGTGTTTATGTTTAAGTTGTTTGTTGCTGGTTTTTAATTTGTTTTTTGTCTGTTTGGGAGCTGACACAGTCTCTGTGGAGATGGGTTTTTGGGGGGGTAGCAGGAGGAGAGAAGCGACACAGCTATGTTAGCATAAACAGTGAAGCTGGAGGATGAACGCTAACTTTTTCCACTCGATAAAAGTTAACGTGAAGGTTCCTGATGGTTAGAGACAAATTAGAGCATGGCAGGATGCTGTAAACGGACCAAACTTCAGTCAGGAGAACAACTGAGATAATCCATCCACAATACGAGGTTAGTCATTAATATACTGCTGCTGGAGTTACATCGTAAGGGTTTAACGACTGAGCTTTAAAATGTGCTGCTGAAAGGCGGTAATAACAACCCAGAGAGGCCGACAGTGATAACTGACTTTTTAGGGGTTTGTTCAGATTAAATAGAACAAGATACAAACTGTTAAAACATGTGAAACACACAACAGCCTTAATAAACACAGAGTTTGGACCCAGAAGCACTGTTCACACGTCATCACTGAACACCAGGATAGGGTTGCCAACTTTTTAACTGTCAAATAAGAGACACTAAAACGGGACAGCTGTCAGCCCTAATCCCCAAAGACAGAGTGAGTGAATACTGTGAATATACACCGATTGGCTAAACCAGTGTGCGTTGGAACAGGAACAGGAAGTGATACCGCAGCGAGAGCCAACACCAAGCGACAGCTGTTGTGTTTACTGTAAGCAGCTAATGTGGCTGCTTACAGTAAACACGTTTCTACTGTGAAGAGCAGGGTTTGTTTTCCCCTGAGTTTCTGACTCGTACCTGTCTGACACAGGTGCTCTGTGATGTAGACGCCCTCTCTGTAGGTGAGTCCTCCAACTACAGGCGTCCCGGTTGCTGGGGCAACGGAGGGGTCGATGGCATCGATGTCATAGCTGAGGTGAATCGGTTTCTTCCCTCTGTTCAAGGACACAAAGCATCTTTAACATTCGCTCAGACTATCACACCTTGATGGCTTCATGCAGGCATCACCTGGCGGACAGGTAATCGCACATTTCCTCCATGACGCGGGCCACGCCGAGCTGATCCACCTCACTCATGGAGAAGGTCTTCACCCCCAGCATCTTCAGGATGTAGCTGAGGAGGAGAAGACCTCAGGATTAGAGCCTGCCGGCGGGGACACTCAGGTACACGCAGGTAATAAACTTCTGGTGACCCTCAGACCAGAGCGAGGTCGCTGACCTTTCAGAGCTTTTTGCTTCTTTGAATTTTTATTGAGATTTCATTTCAATCATCTCCAAAATGCTTCGAGCTGATTGGTCAGAGGGGCGTCAGAAATAGGTGAGTCTCTGCATGGACTCAGGTGCACTCACTGCTCTGCTGGATCCACGTCTCTCAGCCCGATGAAGACCACGTCGGCGGCGGACACACACGGCTTCAGCCAGGAGAAGTTCGGTAAGACGGGAACCTGGTGAGGAAGGGGAGGGGTTAGTGATTCTGTGTGACGGCGTGATGCTGATCTCTGTCGCTGAGATCACCTTTGAGCGCAGCTCGTGGAGCAGGTAGAACACCGGCTGCCCGTGGATGTTCCCCGTGTACGTGGTCAGCGGCGTGTTGATGTCGGCGTGAGCATCCACCCACACGACGCTCAGCTCCCCAACCGCCGCAGAGTGCCCGTGGATGGAACCGATCGCCAGGCTGAGGACGGAAAACACAAACAGGAAGTGAGTCGATGGAGAGCCGACACCTGGAACCTACGTCCTGACTTCCTGTTCCTGTGTGGACTGACCTGTGGTCTCCGCCCAGCACCACCGCCATGTGCCCGTCCTCCTTCACCGCTCGCACCGCCTGTGACAGCTTCTGGTTGGCGGCACCCACCGCCCTCACGCTCTTCAGCAAGCCCAGGGGCTCGTCGCGGGACATGTCCTCGAACGTCAGGTTCCCATAATCCTTCACTGCACAGCCTGCGCACACACACGATCATTGCAGGTTTCCTCGTACTGACTGTCCAACATCCAAGCTGAGGCGTTTCCCAGCATGCTCTCTGTGTGAACATTAACAGCGAGACGTTCAGGGAAGAACATGGCAGTGTAATGAGGCGTTCACTGACCCGTGTGGACCTGTAAACACTTACTGTTTGCTGTTCATGGATAAAGGTCAGCGCTTTTCCAGTAATGAAACTGAGCGTGTGCACAGTGACCTCCTCTGAGGACGTTACACTCCCTGAACTCACTGTATCAGTGAACCTGTTACCTGCGTACTCACAATCAGCTGAAGGAAAAATCACCAAACTCTGATTTTTACAGAGCTTTTTAAACGGAGCGTTACGTGAATCAGACTTTAAACACTTTATGTCTGAATTTGAAGGTCAGCTCTGAGCACCTTTCCTGGATTCAAACTGTGCTGAAGGTTGATGTTTTACCGACGTCACAGATTCATTCAGAGGAATTGTTGAAAATGGAAACGCCGGCGTGCTCCGCCTCCAGTTTGACGATTCGATGGTTTCTGAGTATTAAAAATCAGAAACTGTCGCTGTTACTGAGCTGCACAGCTGTTTGAATCTAACTGTAAACTTTGTAGTTGATTAAACCCATCATAAAGACAAGATACACGATTTGTTTTCTACTTTTATTCTATTTTATTTTGACTATCTGAGCTTCTTTATTTTATTTTTATCGTCTCTGTTTGTTCGGGATCTTGTGTCATTTTGATTTTTTGAGCTGTTGTACTTTATGGACCGTGTTTAATTTGTTGGCCACAGGAGGATGATCTGATCCTCTGTGTAGGAGGAAATCAGTGACTGCTCTCAATAATCAGCAGAAACATTTTAAAGCTTCATTCTGTCTCTTTGATGGACAGGGTTAAAATACCCTGGTGCAGACCGCGCTCATGTATTAATCAAACATTTGTGCCCAGAAGAGTCTTCTGGATCTGCTCATCACTGATTACTCGGCTCTGGATGAACATTAACTGATGAAACGGAGAAACTCAGGAAGTTTCTGAGCGACCAACACAGATAACTAACTGGGCCGGCTGCGCTCCACTTAACGTCAGCCTTTCTTATCCCGGGAAAAAGCCCTGACAGCAGAAACATCTGTCCAGATGCTGCAGAGGCACACTGCCACTCTGGTGATGATTTTTAACAGCTGCAGGAGGAGCTTCCTGATGTGTGAACAGGTGAGAACACCTGTGGAGTCCATCTCAGCTGCCTCAGGCTGAGAGGCGGGGCACAGAGACACAGCTGTGAGTGGGAGCTGATCTGTCCCCACTCACAGCATGTCTGTGGACGTGCTCCACGGCCCTTGTTGCTGTGAGGCACAGTGGTAACCACGGTGATGCTCACAGGGGGTTCATCATTCAAATGTTAACTTCCGGTCAGTTTTACCTGCTGTCATTACATTTGCTGCTGCATGAAGGTGATTCTGTATGAAAGCACAAAAATAAACGTCATCAGCTGTTGGAGTCTCCCGGTGACGTCACCGGACCCGCTGCCGTGCTCACCCAGCTCCTGCAGCCGCCTCTGCAGGCCCGCGGCTCGGATCCGCTCCGGTCCGTCCTCCACGCCCCCTCGGGACTGCAGCGGACAGAGAAGAAGAAGCTGGAGGATTACACGCGCACAAGTGCACGCGGAGCCTGTCCTCGCGCTCTCACCTGTCCCTTGGAGAAAGGAGCTCCGACGATCCCCGCGGAGCGCGCAGGAGGATGCTGGTGATGAAGGCTCCGCTGCACCGTCACGGCCACCTGGACCTGCCGCAGCGTCCTCGCGCTCCTCATGCTGATACACGCGCGCACACCGTCTCTGAGCCACTGACCGGCGCCAGTCTCCTAAAGACTCCACGTGACGTCAGGGGGAGGCACCGCGTGGAGCCGTGACGTCACGAAGCTTGTTTAAACACTTTGAAGTGATGAAGGTCAGACAGTGGGCTGGTGTACGGAGGCTCATTCATGCCAACAACAAAAAAACAAGGACGCTGAAGTTTATGATTTTTATTTTATTTAGAAATTTTAGTTTCCAGTTTTATTGTTTTTGTTTTGAAAAGGTTTTGTTCTTTTTAGTTTCAGTTATTGTTTGAGTGCGGTGGGTGATATTAGTGAGTGATGTGTGGCGGCGATATTAAGTTTACAGTTACCCAAAATATGTTTCAGCCCAGTTTCAGGTTTATAATAAAGCCATAAATCCAGACAGCACGCTCCGTCCCTCGACTTCAGAGGAATGTCAGTAAATTGTGCTTCATCCAGCACGGTGCAGCGACGTATCACTGAAATATATGTGCTGTGTGGCTGAAGGTAGCGCCAACGTAGTGGAACCCTGTTTGCTCATCGGTAAGAAGTCGTTTTTACGCAGCGTATCTTTGACTTTCCAACTCTGCGCGACCTGCTCAGAGAGGGATTTGCTGGCGTTAATGTAGTTTGCTCACTCTGCAAGATGTTGGGACAACGTCGCCAACCTCTGCTTCACAGAAGCTTTCTCTCTTTGTGCGACTCTACCTGGATAGCATAAACGCAGCGACTATGAGGAAGGTTACAGGTAGTCAGAACTGCGACAGCGAAACGACATCTTATTGATGAGTAACCACACGTCTCTGCTACATAGTAGTGATGTGCGATACCACTGATTTCCTTTCCGATCTGATACCAAGTAATATCCAGGGTGGTATCGACGATAATGATCCGATACCGATACTTACTGTACTTACTGTACAAAAACTTATTTTATTTGTTGTATCTCAAATTATAGCGTCATAATGATTACAGGACATCAGATTACTTGTTCTTATCACTTAATAATGCAGAGTTCATCATACAGAAATAAAAAATCTGAAGTTGCGCTATTTGAACACGTTGCCTGCCTGCAGCACTAAAGGACTCCGTGAGAGACGTCTGTCTCGCCCTAGCAGCACCTGTCCCTGTCCTCCTCTTTAGTTCGCCTCAACATACCCTCGTCATATTCTGTGATATGATTTACTGTCAATATAAAATTGTACTTAGTAGTCAGTATAATCTTTTAGTGATATAAATTTGCATATTATAGAATACTGCATGATGACCCTTTTATTACTGTTGTTGGAATCAAGACGTGCTTTATAAATTCTTTCTCACAGTGATAATAGCTGAGCAAGCTGTTATCATTTCACTCCTGCCAGGAAGAGGAGAGCTGGAAGCTCTTATCTTCAAGAAGAGGGGCCACGTCCTTCAGAATAACACACACACACACACATACACCTGAACCACTTTTATCTTCACTCCCTACATACTAACATTCCTCTGTTAATGAATAGACGTATTCACTGTTGTATTACTTTTGTATATAAATAAAGGCAGGTGCAGGAGACAGAGCGCACATCACAGGGCCCCCACTCTGGTGTGAGCGTTCTGTGATCGCCCTTGCAAGTAAAAACTGCAGCGTCTGTGTGTTTCTACCTTTAGATTCTTAGCTGAAGATGTGTCTTTAGAATAAATCTCTTGACATTTATTTTGAGGTGTTTGACAAGGTCAGTGATGTTGCAGCAACACCTCACTTTTTTGCCACATGTATCGCAAACCACGTCTCAGGTGTTTGTGGAGGTAAAATACGTCCGCACAATCACGCTCAGCCATTGTGAGTGCGCACGCCAAGGGGCTGCGAGACATTTATACAGCCGTATTTCGCACATGACTATGAAAGGCGGAAGAGGAAGTAGTTCCTTCGAATGTAGACAATCCGAATGTTATAGTTTCTTTCCACTGTGTTCCTGTCAGGGTTCCTGGGTCGGTGACCCAGTGTTTTCAGTTTTGCCACATCAATGTTTTCACTTCCTTTTTTTTCCCCATGTCAGCTTGTCTCTCGTGTCATTAGTCAGATTATGCTCAGCTCTGTACTCACCTGTTTCCAATCATTGTCGTCATTCAACCTGTGTATTTAAGTTCCTCGGTTTCACCAGTTCTTGGTCGTGTCATTGATGTTCGTGTGATGTTGTCCTTCCCGTGTGTTCTCTTAGTTCAGTCAGCCATTCAGTGATCCAGCCAGTCAGTGTCCGTTCACCCTCTGTTCATCCACTCCTTATAATAAACCTTCACCAGTCTTCACCTACCTGTGAGTCCTGCGTTTGGGTTCCTTCTTCCTCGCCTCCACACAACGCCTGACAGTTCCTGTTAATGATAAACTACAAATGTACCCTAAATTACTAAAATATCGATATTTTAATGTGAGAATCGATTCTAGAACATAAATGATTGGTATCGGAGGAATCGATATATCAGTATCGATCCGCACATCACTACTACATAGTGCCTCGCACTACAGCAGATACACATCAGCAATATCAGTGAGCTGTATGGGTCACAATGCCAATCTAATCAGTGGTAATAAGTTTAAAACAGGCACTTACATGAAATTTAGTGTTTGTGTCAACTAGAATATTTGTTCAGCTCACTTTCAGTTCAGTTAACTACAATAACGCTCTGTAATACCCAGAAAGTATTAAAGATGTACAAATCCTTCAGTGGTTGGTTTTAATGTTAGCATATCCACTCAGTGTTACATTAGCAAACTTGCTAGTTAGCTAACTTACAGCTAGCTGGCTATGATGGTTAATTCATAGCTGTACTTTCCTGTGGCCTCACAAAGAGAAAGCTCACAGCTCATTCTGCAGATCCTTGTTACCAATCTAACATGAATGATGGAGTTTATCTGAAAATCTGTCCCAAACTGAGTAAAACACTTAAACGAGTCAGTGAAAGTGACGACTGATTGTGGATTGACTGATTAGGATTCAAAAATAATTTTTAAAATTATGATTTAAAAATTCAGTTTTCAGATGCAGTCAGAAGCTAAATGACATTTGAAGGGTCATACAGACGTTTCCAGCACGCCAACCATCTGTAAACACGAGGGCTCAGCGCTGGATGCAGGTGAACTCACCTGAAAACACACTGTGTTTTGAAGAAATGCAAACAGTGTCTTTGTTTTCTAAGAACTTAACGTCGTTGGTGTGAGTCAGGATTCTCCGAAGTACAAAACTATTTCCGGCACTCGTCCTACATCTGCAGTTCCAGGAAGAAACTTTGTAGAACTGCGTTAACGGCAGATGTTAAAGTCTCAACCACACCGCGCTGTTATACGTGTGTTTTCTTTTACCATCTGGTTATCTGTTATTCTAGCACCTTCAGAATTCACCTAAAGGTGCTTTTTACTGTAAGATAAACAGTGTTGGGGAGGAATACATGTACCGCCGTTACGTATTTAAAATACAAAATATGAGTAACTGTATTCCGTTACAGTTACCGTTTAAAAAGGTGGTATTTAGAATACAGTTACTTTGTTGAAATAAATGGATTACACGGCGGTACTTCCCTGTTTCATATTGTGGCGGGTCAGGACTGTTTGGGTTTTGTTTGACAGCTACGTTCTGTTGTTCCAGGCGGCAGCGTTACGGTTGCCATGGTTACAGGGTGACCTCTCTCTCTGTGTTTCCTGGGTGAGAGAGGCCTTTTTGTTGTTGTTGTGCTAAGCTAACAGGCAGAATGCTACAAGTATAGCTCTAAAGAATGTAGCATCATGGGCAGTGTAGTCCGTGCTGCAGGGAGAATGGACTGCCATACACGTTATGTGTCTGTGAGCGAGGGAGGGAGAAAAAGGAAAAGTACGAGCTGTCATCGAGCAGAAACGGGAGCTGGAAGCATGTAAATATAATAATAACCACTGCAGCCAAGAAGAGAGCCTGACGAGCCCAGCTGTAAGTAAGCTATTAAGACTCGACTGTACACCGTGTTCGTGTTTTCCTCTGAAACAATAAGTTCTGTTGGAGCAGCCTTTCAACGCCTCTCTCTGTCTCTGCTAGCAAAGTTGACCCAGACAACAAAGTAAAGCTAGTTTTCGGCTACGAGCCGACACAGAACCCACCGTATTAGCCAGAGGTCCCTTTACTACGGTTCGGAGCCGCGGACCTTCAGTAACAGTAATAAATCACAGCAATAGTACATTCATGTAGTTGTAAACAGCATGATAATATATTAAGTAATCCAAAGTATTCAGAATACGTTACTCTCATTGAGTAACGTAACGGAATACGTTACAGAATACATTTTGGGGCATGTAATCTGTAATCTGTAATGGAATACATTTTAAAAGTAACCTTCCCAACACTGAAGATAAAGACAGCTAATAATACAGCGAAAACCTCAACGGTCAGACGACCCCTGTGAGCAAACACTGGGTGACAGTGGGAAGGACAAAGTCCCTTTGAACAGGAAGAAACCTCCAGTAGAAGCAGGGAGGGGAGGGGCGTGCATCACAGCTGGGTTTTAATTAAAAATGAAAAATTACAATTCCACTGTTCATTCACTCTCACATTCACACACTGGTGGGGGCAGCTGCAGTTGTAGCCACAGCTGCCCTGGGGCAGACTGACAGAGGCGAGGCGCCATCGGCCCCTCTGGCCATCACCAGTAGGCAGTAGGTGAAGTGTCTTGCCCAAGGACACAACGACCGAGACTGTCCGAGCCGGGGCTCGAAGCAGCAACCTTCCGGTTACAAGACGAGCTGCTAACTCTTGAGCCACGATCGCCACGATCCATTTGACCCTTTCACCATAGCGGTCCCTACAGTTACAGCTGCTGTTTGCATTTGTGTCGGTGTTGATGGTTTACCTGCACATAAACCACTACATTGGACACTGATGGGTCACTCCATACTCTGCCACCCACTGGACGTTTATTGTTACTACAGATGATGTGTTTCACTGTAATTACTGTTATTTAACTCTTAAGTATTTTTATTCATCTTTTCCTGCCTGAAGATGAATAGAAACACTTAAGAATCCTGATTGAGTTTGTCACAGTTCATGCATGACAGGGTTAAATGGTGGGACTGTCAGAGAGCCACAGCGTTCACAGGAAAACTCTTCCTTCCAGTGCGGTCTCCCCAAAACCAGCAGATCCAACCTTTATGATCCAGAATCCTCTGAGTGAGACGAGCGTCCTCGAGCCGGCCTTTAAACTTGACCCAGGAGTTTGAGCAGAAACTCTGCGTTTCTTTTTACCACGCGTCACCGACACATCTGTAACACCTGGAAACCACAGAGCTGTGGACGAACATCTGGGACACTCGTGATTTTTAAAGCAGGTGGACACCTGTTGAAACATCATCACCATGGTAACCTTAAAGTGGTGATACTGATGACGGCTGTCAGCTGTTTCATTCAGTTGGCATCAGCAGGCTTCTTAGCTGCCGCTGCCCAGCAGGATCAGTGTCTGACTCATGTCACCTTCTTCAAACAGGTTCAGAGTAAATGAAAAGCAGATTTGACACAAATGTTTATTTCTTACATCAAAAACATCAGAATATTTATGTTTCTGCTGAAGCTTCACACCAGCGTGTGTGTTAGAAGTAGCTCTGCAGCGGCTCTCCCAGGATGTTCTCCATCTCCTGGATCACCTTCTGGACCTGCAGCTCCACCTCTTCACACTCGTCTGCAAAACAAACAGCAGGTTTGAGCCTACGCCGTTACCTGGCCTCACAGGTGGAGCAAAGCTCCACCGAAACACGAATGTGATATTTTACTGCCTTCTGTTTGCATCTTATCGTCCCCGATGTCGTATTTGATCTGAACCTTTACTGATGTTTTTCCATGATGGTGAAAATGTGTTTCATCTGTCGTGCTTTTATTCTGAAACATCTGGATCTAGATGTTTTCTCTTGTCAGAGATGTGCTGCCCTCTTGTGGCCGACAGCTACATTACATCTTAGAGCCAACAGTTAATATGAGTGTGTGTGTGCGCCTCACCCTCCATGAGCTCAGCCAGGAAGGGGATGGTCTCCGGCAGCAGCACCATGTAGTTCTCCTTCAGTTTGGACGCCACCTCCATGAGCATCAGCAGAGAGGAGAAACGCACCTGTGGAGGAGGAGGAGGAGGAGGAAGCTGCTGAGTCAATAACACCAACACACAGTCTAATTTAAAACTCTTTGTATTACCATCGAGGATCAATTAACTCTGCCTGGCTGAGACGGCGTCAGAGTGAAGCTTGACCGACTTCTCTGCGCCTTCAAGGCGTCGCTCGGGGCTCAGGGAGCCCGTCAGGTGTGCAGGTGACTTACCTTGGTGTCAGAGTGCCTGGTCTTCAGGAGGATCTGATAGTTGAGGGTCTTCCACTGCGAGTCGTCGGCCATCGCCACAGCAAACTGCCCGACGCAGGGCACCAGGTGCTGGGTGACGCGCTGCTGGTATCGCTGCTCGCCACCGACTCGATTCTCCAGCTGGACACAAACAGAAACCATTCAAGTTCAATGTCACCAATGAAACCACGCCCAGCGGGTGGAGACAAATATTACACCCTCTGAAGTGTCTGCACCTCACCTGGTCTACGAGCGGGCTCAGCAGGGCGTCGCCTCGCTCGCGGCTCAGGAAACGCTGCGAGTCGTACAGGAAGGTCTTGTGGAGGCAGTCGAGGACGTACTGCAGCAGCAGGCAGCTCTTCTCCTCGCCATCGTCCTCGGAGTCGAAGAGCAGCGACTCTGCAAGAAGCAAAACCGCCGTCAAGCTTGGACAGCTGGGAAACAGCTGCTTTACCAGCAAACAGCTGTTTAAACATTAACATTTACACAAATGTAACAATTTACAGTTAAAATCAATAAAAGAGAAGCAGCTGTGGACGAGGTCAGACCTGAGCTGTTGGTTTGTCTCAGCACGTCTGCGAACGGTTTCACCAGGTTTCCTGCGAACAGCACGAAGAGTCCTTTGAGGCGGTCGGCGATGTGGTCGGACAGCCGGTAGAAAGTCAGCAGACGATCTTTACGCTGCGATTTGCTCCAGTCGAAGAGCTGCGGGACACACGCACAGACGCACAGTTATCGGCGGGAAACTGGGGCGGCGGCTGAATCCCAGGCACGGCGGAGTTACCTTGAAGAAGAGCGGCCTGAACGTGACCTCTGACAGCTTCATCACCATGGCGATCAGGCAGTCGATCACGCAGCCCTCGACCTGCGCCGTCTTCTCCAGATCGCCCTGAAGACAAAAGAGACGCGTGAGAAAGGTAAAGTAATCTGAGTACATTTACTCAATCACCAGCTGAGCCGACCTGGCAATGCTCGGAGCGGAAGTCGAGTGCGGTGAGGAAGAAGCTGGTGAGCTCTGATTGGTGGAAGCTGAGCTGGTCTTTCTCCATGTGAGCGATGTGCTCCTTCAGGATGCTCAGCAGCGCCCCCAGCTGACTCTGCGGGGAAATGACAACGAGGCGTTAACAGCTGAAAACCATCGGAGCGGGATTCGACGCCGATGACGCCGTTTAGCGCCGATTTCTGCTTGTAACGTTTTTTCTGGCTTGAAGCATGAAAACATTAAATTACAGGATATTACTGCTGCGGTTTGAGTTTAGACGTTTAACAACGTTCAGCGTGAGGATTTTAAGTCCCTGATTCCACTTTGCGGTGGACGTTTGATTTGTTCTCGTCCATTTTAAACGACCGACTCCGATAATGACAGTAAGTGTCTTTGGATCATTCTGGAAAACTTTAAGCCAAACAGTAAACACACCTGAAGCTCGACTCTCACCTTCTTATCGACCACCATAGTGTTGTAGCACCTGCTGATGGTGGGCAGTAGGACCCTGGAGGGCAGTTTGGTGGCAAGGGTGCTCCTCAGGGAGGCGAGACGGACGGAGAGCTGGGCGGAGGAGGAGGAGGAGGAGGAAGTCTCCATCAGCCGGGTCAGCCGACACACCTGCAAGAACGAAGAGGAATAACGAATAATAGAGTCGCCCAGGTGACCTGGGACCAATCAGCACGTCTCCTCAAAGCAGCAGCGACATCGAGCCGAAAAAAAGGAGGCGCTAGGAAGAGCGCACAGCACGATCCAATCAAAGCACAGCTCCACCGCAATCCTTTATAACCTTTTTGTTTTTCTGATGCACCGCAGTGCTCACGGGGCGGCGTTACCTGTAAGGTGGCGTCGTGCAGGTATGGGCTGATGAAGTGTGGCAGCGTCTCTGCGACCCGCTGCAGGGCAGTGACGGCGCTCAGCAGGTAGATCTCGTTGGTCAGAAGCTCCTTCCTGTTTTGGAGCGCGTGCAGTATGGCTGGCATCAACCTGCGGAAACAAACACGCGTCAGCTGACCGGCGGCTTCCCCACCTTGGCGTGTGAGGGTGAAGGACGGGCACGACAGACCTGGGTAGCTGCGGGATGGCGAGGGCCTTCAGTGTGCTGACCACCTCGGCGATGCAGAGCAGAGCGCTGCCCGTCACGTTCTTCTCCTCCTCTGCCGCCGCGACGAGCTCCACGGTTCGCAACAGCACGGGCACGAACGCCTCCTGGTGGTCGGACCCGAAACTGCGACAGAGCAGCTTGAGGCTGAAGAGCGCCGTCTGGCGGTTGATGGCCTGCTCCGCTCCGTCCACGACCTTCCTGTGATCTTTGCCCACGATGTTCAGCAGGTCGCCGATCAGCTGGAGGAGTACGGTAACCTGAGGGCAGACAGGAAGTTGATGTCATCGTTTCGTACCCAAAACACGCTCTGCGGAGAACTCTGACATCACTTCCTGTCACCTGCTGTGCATCCCACTGTGTTCTGTGCTGCAGTTTGTTGTTGAGCAGGTCCATGGCCTTCCTCCGGACCGACGCCAGCTCGTTTCCCATCAGGCCCCTCATCACCGCGATGAAGGCGTCCGTGGGCAGCAGCGCGTTCACCTGGACAAAAGGTGAGCAGGTTAGAGCGCCTCTGCAGGGCGGCTTTCACTCCAGCAGCAGAAGAAGAAGAAACGGAGGTTAACGGTGGAGGACCTGCTGTTAATGTTAACGAGTTTCAATAAAGCTGGATTCAAACCTTGTCCAGGACGTCGTAGGCTTTATTCAGCAGAACTCGCCAGAACTTGGCGGTGGGTTTGTCGGCGTTCTCCTCCACACAGCGAGCGATGCTGTGGATGTAGCGCAGGATGTCCTCCAACAGCCTGAAACACGAACATGACATCACCTTCAACGCCACCAAACGCTCACATGACAACGTGACATCACAGCATCACTCACCTCTGCTGCAGCGGCTGTAGAGATGCGTCTACGTCATCGTCGTTGTCCGCGACCTGAAACAAAATCAAACGTTTATCGTCGTCGCACTCTGAGCGCGCTCCTTACCGCCTGACCTTCAGTCGCCCACCTTCCCGATGAAGCTCGCCGAGCCGAGCAGCTGAGCCGCGAATGACACGGAGAGGAACTTGAAGTGTCGCAGCTCTTTGCCGCCGTGAGCGTCCACGTTGAAGATCAGCTCCTCCACCTTTTCCTCCTCCTTCTTCGCTCCTCGCCGGGCGGCGGGCCGTTTCACTGGAGCTACACAAGACACACCCAGAATTCCATCAGGCTACGGAGGGCCAAACATGCCAAAACTCTATATATAGAATTAATGACTATATAGAGTCATTAATTCTAAATATCAAATATTTATTCAATTTGGATTAACTCATGTACTTTCTACAAATTAGTTTATTTATGTTTCAATTTAAATTCAATTTCCTAAATTTTAAATGAAAGAAATTCAAATTGTTATTTTTTTTACCATATTTACTTTTATATACATGTTTTGGTAAATGGTAAATGGACTGGTTCTTATGTAGCGCTTTTCTACTCTGTCCGAGCACTCAAAGCGCTTTATACAGCTAATTCATTCACCCAATCACACCCATTCACACAAGCACTTCTAAGCTTAAGTGCTAAGTATCTAACATTCATACACATTCACACTCCGATGGACGCATCGGAGAGCAACATGGGGTTAGTATCTTGCCCAAGGATATTTGGCATGCAGACTGGAGCAGCCTGGGATTGAACTACCGACCTTCCGGTTAGTGGCTGATCCGCTCTGCCACCTGAGCTACAGCCACCCCTGTATAGCCATAGCCATTGTTCTTTGTGGTAACATTTCTGTTTCCTTTCTTAATAATTTACCTGTTTCTTCAAGTATTTTACTTTATTTATAGTTATTTATTTATATCGTCCTCTCTTCTTAAATTTAAAATAAATGTCTAAAATTTGAGTCAGATATAAAAGCAGCAAATATTTTAATTTACCTTCATGTTCATTATTTTAAACACTGAATTTTTAATCTATTACTTTAATGAAAGAGATGATTGGCTCCTGGGTGTTTCATCTGTAACAGTAAAAATCTGCCAAATGAAACACTCAGAGCGTATTGTGATAATAAGGGATTCTCATTAATATTAATTTATTAAAATGTAAAAGTAAACTGATAAAAGAATCATAACAAAGGAAATAATTCTGAAATGAGTCCGTTTCACATTTTAAAAATATGATTGTTATCACTTTTTTCTTTAGATTTGGCACTTACAGTCCTCCATACAAAAATGTGATTATGTTATTGATGATGTAAAACTTTTGTTTTACCGTCCTCTTTGTCGTCGGGCAGCTGCAGCAGGAAGTTCAGGATGTTGATGAGCGAGGTCAGCTGATCGCTGACGTCAAACTGACAGCACAGAGAAATCCAGAAGTCCACGTCTCGCTCCAGCGCCGCATCCTGCTCACGAGAACACAAAATAAACTACGTTAAACACGCAGAGACACGAAACGACGCGCTAAGCTCCGCAGAAACAGAAGCAGGCGATTGTTACCTTCTCGCTGGTGGAGCCGGCGCTCTGTGTGGCGTGCAGCTTGAACAGGAGGAGCATTAGGACCCAGAGGAAACGGGCGGGACCCAGCGTGGTCACCAGCTGACACAGGATTGGCAGCCGCCGGTGCTCGGGCACGTGGGGGAGCGCGTCGGCAAACACGTGCATGATCTTCGTCACCACGGTCATCACGCGAGAGGCGGAGCTTCCATCAGAAAGCTGCTGGGCCTGTTGGAGGAGGAGGAGCGACGAAGAGTTATCGCCACGCCACTCGTGTAAAACGGGCACGTTTGTCCGCCGCTGCCTCACCTGGATCAGAGCAGGTATGACCATCTGCACCGTCTTGTCGATGACTCTGAAGCTGTAGGCGTCGTCCAGCCGCATGACGCTGGCGCCCATGAAGGTGAAGATGGGCATGATGTTGTGGAGGACCTTCTCCTGCAGGAGGAACACGAATGTTGTTCATTTTAACTCCCATATTTATTTATTATTGATTAATTTCTTTCCTTTAATTCTTCTAAAACAAATCTGATACCAAACGTACCAAATATCAAAATTACTACTTTATTTGTATCAGCTGCTCGACCGGCATCACTGACTGCTTCTCGTGTTTCCTTCTTTGGGTTCATTAAATTATAATTAAAAGTAAAAATAAAAATCAAAACAATCGTCTAATATTTGTTTAAAATGTTGGCTACATTGATCCTCCATATCCATCAGGACATCAATATTTTTCCGTTTGTTTAAACCAGCGGTCGCCAACCCGGCACGCGAAGGGTTAACTGATGACCATAGCGGGACTGGCCATGGTTTTTCGTTTTTATGGGCCGATGATTTTTTTTTGCAACAGTATCAAAGGTGGAGGATTGGCCAGATGCTGCCAGATGTGTAAAAATCTGCAAACAAATATAATCCTATAAAGTTGTTTTATATAGTGAGTAACTGTTCATATAGAGCGTTATTACATTAAATGCTAATGCATCATACGGCACGCTGACGTCTGAGGACATTTTAGATGCACTCATCATCATCATCATCATCATCAGACAGGTTGCCGACCGCTGGTTTAAACAAACACTTCTGCCGCCATGATGTCATCACAGACGTGCAGAGGAGCTTCAGTCTCAGGAGGCGGGACTTAGACCGCTCTTTGTATCAGTGACATAAAACTCTCTCAGCTGCAAACAGAGACGAGGAGGAAGAGCGAAGGTGGTGGAGGACAGACAGAAGAGGAGGTGGAGCTCTCACGGGGAAGATGGCGGCGGCGGTGCCCAGCAGCAGCAGGGCGTGGTGGTGAGTCTGCGGCATGTCGGACGTTCGGATGCACTGAACCACGAGCTCCACGCTGAACTTGTCTTCATCCAGGACGTCTGCACAGAGCGAGGAGAGAGTGAGGCAACAAACACACACACACACCTTCATCATCCTCCTCTGACACCCACCTGCAGCCACGGCTCCTCCGCCTGCAGCCACGGCTCCTCCGCCTGCAGCCACGGCTCCTCCGCCTGCAGCCACGGCTCCTCCGCCTGCAGCCACGGCTCCTCCGCCTGCAGCCAGTTTGTGGCAGATGTTGAGCAGACAGCTGAGCAGCAGCTGCTTGGTGTACTCCGCGTTGGCGTTATCGGAGCACGGCTCCATACTCCTGACGACAGACGGAGTTATTATCACTCAAATGTTTGTTTTGTTATTTCAGTCACGTTTCCATGTTTGAAATAAAATTCTTTTGTCTTAAATAAACAAACAGAAGAAGAAAGAACTCCAGAAGCTCCACTCTGCACCTCTCTGCAGCCCGGAGCTTCCACTTCCACAGGAAGTCTTAATGAGGACTTTAACTACAGCCTTCATTCTTCTTTCAGTTTAGATGAAAAACATGAGAAACTGTAGGACGTGGCGTTCGCTGTCATGTTACCTGGCGAGCAGCGAGAACAGAACCGGCACCAGCAGCTGGGCTCTCTTCACCTTCTTCTTGTGCTGCAGCAGCTCCAGGATCAGAGTGACTCTCTGCCACGGCACAGCGCCCCCCTCTGGAGCCGCGTCGCTGCTCTCCTGAGGTTTCCTGGACACACGGCAGCGGTTCACACCGATCACTCATCGTGGACGCGCCACACTTTCAGACTCTGCTTCTGGAAAACTGTGGCTCAACTAAAAGCTGAAATGTTGGAGATCGTCGGGATTCGTCCTGAAACTATCAGAAGGAACTCCGACCTGTTCAGGGTGGACGTGCTGATCAGGGCCTGCAGCTGCACCGACGTCGAACAGCTGACCGTTTAACTCATTTCTATCAACTTCAGTTCAATAATCATTAAAATGGACGGACGAGAAACAAGACAACAGCGCCACCATCAGAGGGAACCCTGAACTACAACATTGTTTTCAAGCAGCTCGTCATGAAAGTCTGTAAATGAACAGGAGCAAACATGCTGCACAGAACAATCAGCTACGATGATTCATTTGATTCAAGCTGCAGATCAGCTGGTCCGATCACGTGACCTCAGGAACGTTTCAGGGCGCAAATACCTCTGCGACAGTCGGCTCCGCCGGGTCTGCTGCACCGTCACGCTGACTTTGGGTTTTTCTGGAGGAGCGAGCTCATTGGCCAGCAGCTGACAGTCAACGACGACCTGAGGCAAACGCAAAGGTCAAAGGTTCAGCGATTCACTCATTTTTCTTCTTTCACGAGAAAGAAAACCCCGTTTAGACGTTGAGACGATCTCGGCTCACCGCTTTGAAGACGCTGCTGATGGTGTTGGCCACCGCCGGACTCCTGCTCTCCACCAGCAGGTCAAACATGGCCGACAGCAGCTTCTGCTGCACCGCCTCGTCTGCGAGGGCGGAGAAGAAGGGCTTTGTGACCTGCAGGGACACGTTAAATCATCACCACTCAGACTTTAATCTGGGTTTGAAGTGAAGACTGTGAATAAAGGATGGACAGCATCACTGTGACTCGGGTGAGTCCCCGCCCCCCGATTGGTGGATTTGTCCTCCTGACCTGCTCCAGAGCGATGATCTGGCAGCTCGGGACGCCAGCGTGCTGCTGCGTGGAGCTCTTCAGAGCTCTGAGGAACAGGTCCAGGCAGTTCTGGTCTTTGGCCAGCAGGGGCGCCGACGCCTCGTTGTACTTCCCCAGGACGAGCTGCAGGAGCTGCGCCTCGGCCTGCAGCAGGGCGGGCGTGTCGGGGCCGGTCTCCAGGAGGCGGTCGAGGACAGGAAGCAGGCTGGAGAGCTCCGACTGAGAGGAGGAAGAGGAGGAGACACAGCATGGATCTTCAGACGACCTTTGACCCGATCAGACTGTGAGGTCAAAGATCAGCGCAGGAATCAGTGATGTGATCGCTGCGTGAACACCTGCACCAACAACGCTTTTCTCTGGCGTCACGGCGCTCACGATAACGCCGCCATCAAACACGACACACCAGGTCGCTAATCTGTGAACAAACAGGTGAATCCTCCGTTTCAGACGCGGCCCCGCCCACTCACCTGTCCGTTGACCTCGCTCAGCGCTCTCAGCAGGGCGGCGGCGACGTACGACGGGCAGCTCGGAGTCTGAATGCTCCTCACCAGCAGCTGCATCGCCGCCGCCAGCTTCTTCTGCTGCGGCTTCGCTTTACTGGATGACGACTCATCGTGCAGCACGCCGAGAACCTGCGGGCAAAACAGGAAGTCAGAACAAATACAGGAAGTCCAGATTTAAACCAATCAGCTGTTTCAGAGTCCTCACCGTGCTGAGGTAGGACGGGTCGGCGACGATCTCCTCTGATGTCGACAGGAGCTTCTCTGTGATTGGCTGGAAGGGGGACGTGTTGGCTGCCGATAGGCTCTGCAGGACGCTGAGCGCCGCCCTCCGGACGTCCCGGACAGGAGACGTGAGACAGCAGAGCAGAGACGGGACGACTGAGACACACACACAGACACACACACAGACACAGACACACAGACACACACGCACACACAGACACACACACACACACACAGACACACACGCACACACAGACACACGCACACACACAGACACACGCACACACACAGACACACGCACACACACAGACACACGCACACACACAGACACACACACACACACACAGACACACACACACAGACACGCGCACACAGACACACACAGACACACGCACACAGACACACACAGACACACACACACACACAGACACACACACACACGCAGGTGTTTTAATAACCTCGTGTGTCATCAGCTCGTCTTTCAAACTTTCATGAATTTAAACGATTATTCTAACGTTAGTTTGAGGTTTGTTTACCTGAATCGTCCTTTTTAATCCTTAGAAAACAACACGGTTTGTTTTTCTTCAAAATCTTTAAAATGCAAAGTTGTAATTTATTCATATTCCTCATAGAATATGTTTGTAACATGAGGCCATTTGCATTTTTATTTATTTTTTCATTAATTTATAAAAAATGCAGTTTTTGTGTCACTACTCTTCCACAAGTGGGTCAAAAATGACTCCAAGCAGTTCCTGTGGAAGCTTCTATGAAACAGCTCTGACTGTCCCACTTACACTTCTGATGGATCAAGAATTCATTTTTACACAGTAACATGCATGAGTTATAGTCAGAGCTGCACATAAGTGGTCTGCAGGTGCGCATTCGCTGTCAAAATAAAAGTATTCCCGGAAATTCAGAGAATATGCGCTTCTTTTGTGGTGGAGGAACACCAAAGTAATTACGGAGCTTCTTCAACATCTTTAGAGTCCTGAACAAATGTCTGTCCTCCTCCAGAACATCTAATGTACACAAACGAGCGTCCCAACTTATTCTTATCTGGTGCGCGTCTTTTATTTTGACAGCGAATGTGCACCTGAGGACCATTTATGAGCAGCCCTGTTTATAGTTTCCTGTGCATTTCAAACATTGTATTTTCTGATGTTTTTTAAATATCTAAAGTAACATGGCTGATATGAGGCCAGCAAGGATCCCTGTGGCCCTACAAATGATCCAGGACGGATGGGATGAAGAGCCCATCGGAGGCATTGACTCGGACATCTCAGATATAGAGGACCCTGACTACTGTCCCCCCCACTGAACAAGGCCAGTCAGACACAGAGGAGTCCTCTGATGAGGAAATAAATATTGAGTCCAACAGAATGAGCCCCTCTTACTGCTCGAGCCACAATATTCTGAATTAGTCAACCAGGGCTTGCACCTGGGTTTAGTACTGTCTCCCCAACAGATGCATGGAAGATGTTCATGTCTGATAATATAATAGAAGAGGTGCTGCACAAACATGGAGGCACGAAGAGTCGCCACAGACAGGGGAAAGAGCGGAAAAATGTAATCAAACATCAGCTCCTGGCCTTCATTTGATTGACCATTCTTGCAGGAAGTGAGAAGAACTGGGATGAACCAGTCGCTGTGTTTTTTGGGAGTCCTCTGCATAACCCATTGTTCAAGGCCTCTATGTCAATTCAAAGATTTAAAGATATTCACAGTTTCTTGCACTTTGATGACAAGAGGACCAGAGCCTACCGACTGAAAACAAACCACGTGGCAGCTTTCTGCTACATGTGGGCTGTTCCTGGTCAACTGCAGAGATTCATGCTCAGTGATTGTGTTACAGTGGATGAACTTTCAGAGGGAAGGCCAGCTGCTGCAGTATATGCAGAGCAAGCATGCAAAAGTGATACAAGTGATACAAAAACTGCAATTTCTTAAAATTAATAAAAAAATAACTAAAAATGCATCGTGTCACAAACATGTTTAATGAGGAAAACCTCAAATATTAAAATATTACAACTCTTCGTTTTAAAGATTTTGAAGAATAAAAACAGAGTTTAAAGCAAAATGTTTCTATTTGGGGTCATTTCTGACGCCACTCGTGGAAGAGTGCAGGTGCTGGTCGTTTGTGCATCCAAAGGTTAAAACATTTGTTACATTTTTGTGATTTTGTTTGTTTTTATTTTTGTGAATATTTGTAATAATCTCACCTGGTGAGTTGGCGGCTGCCAGCTCCTTCAGCCTGGAGGCGGGTTGGGTGCTCAGCAGAGCTCCGCCCATGTACAGCGCCCGTGTCTGCAGGACGGCGCCCACCTTCACATCCAGCTGGTCTCCATGGTTACAGGTGTATCCCCACAGCATGCACAGGAACCTGAAGAGCATGCTCGGTTCGCGCAGGTGGACCTGAGGTGACGGTTTCTCAGGTTAGCGGCTCGTTCCGTCACGCTGAAACATCGCGTCTGCTCACAGGAAATGATGTCATACCTGGACGAGCAGCTTCATCAGCTCTCTGAAGCTGTCGGCCGGCGCTCCCTCGGCGGCGCCGCTCATGATTATGCTGAACAGGCGGCAGATCAGACCCAGGTAACAGCAGGTGTTTGTGTCGAGCTTCTCCGGGTTCCACCACGCCGCCCCTGGAAGACAATCATGTGACCAGTCAGCTGACCGGTTCGCTCTTCTACCTCAGCGCTCGCCTGCTCCGGGAGATTTTACCTTTGAAGGAGGCGTCGTGACACTTGAGGCAGGAGATGAAGTCTCGGAGCAGAGCGACGAGGACGAAGCCGTACTCCGCGTCCGGCTGCTGTCCCTGAGCACACCTGCTTAGGTAGAGCGCCGCCGCCTCAGAGAAGGAGGTGGGCACGGAGACGGGACGCTCAGCTTCCTGTTCAGAACCAACACAATCCATCAAAACGTGTCGCCGACGATACTCAACGCACGCTGGCGATGTTAAAGGCCGCCCGACCTGTGACGCGTCGCTCCTCACGACCTCCAGCAAGGGGCGCTCCAGGAGCGCGTAGACCCTCTGAGCGGTGAGCAGGTGCTGCGTCTCGCTCAGCTCGCCCAGACCAAGCAGCAGCGTCCGGGTCAGGACCAGGAACGCCGCGCGCTCCCTGAGGCTGGAGCGTCGCTGCTGCTCCACCAGCACGGCGAGCTTCTCCAGCTGAGCGCGACACACACGGAAACATCAGCTGACAGACTCAAAACAGATCAATCCGCTGCTGAAAGTAGTCCCAACAGTACGGCTGCCCCGTGACACGTTCATGCTCGAAAACGTTCACGTGAGCGACACGAGGAACGCCGTCTGAACTCACCGCGTCGCGCCTGGAGAAGTGCTCCATGTTCGCCAGGTTCTGTGTCAGCGTGGAGACCAGCCGCTCATTGGCCACACCCACAAAGTCGGGCTCAACGCTTCTCTTCATCACGTCATCGAGCTCTGTGTGACGCAAAAAGTTTCAGACACTGACAGCACTGCTTTTATTGTGAAAGCGCCACAGGAAATGGGTCTGTTACCTCGGGCCCAATTCAGGGCGAGCGGGTGTTTGGCGAGGAGGGGGGAGCGGGAGATGCAGCGGGCGAGGTCGGGCCGGGGCGAGGTGACGACCAGGAATGGCAGCAGCCTCCAGCCCGTCCTCGTCACCAGCTCGCCGTCCCCCTTTCCCATCCGCGGGTCGGACAGTAAACGCACCGCCTCTGTCAGCACGGGAACCCTGGAGGAAGGAGTCTCAGATTTACAGGAGGTTCATGAAGGCATCGTTAACAGCAGGGAAATCAGCTCACTGACCATCGCTCAGAGTCCGGCCGATCGGCTCTGTGCAGCAGAGCCAGCAGACACGAGACGGCGTCCTCGTGGTCCACAACGTCCAACACCACCTGAAACACAACGAAAACCGCCATTAACCACAACGCCATCAAGCAGAACGCCATCAGACCCGTTAACCATCGTCTCACTGACCTCCAGGACTTGGAGAGCGGCGGCTACGACCTCCGGCGATTCGTCCTTCAAACGCTCCGTGACGGCGTCTTTCAGGAAGTCGTCATCCAGACTCTGCTGCTCAGAGGAAACATGTGGTTAAAAATGTCGGCCGCTCGTGGTTTCAGGCGTCTGAGGACCCGGAGCAGAGCCCTGAGGCGCCCCAACGCTACACAATTACCTGCCTCAGAGGTCAAAGTTCACCTGAATGAAACAGACAGAGGATTAAACAGGAAGTCTACCTGTCCAGCGGCGATGACGTCCTTCAGGCGCTCGACGGCCGAGACTCTGACGGACGGCTGAGGGTGTTTCAGGCTGAGCAGCAGCGACGAGTCCGAGTCGCCTAAAATCTGCCGACACAGAACGACGACCGTGAGCTCAGCGAGACGAAGACGCCACGGCTCACCTGAGCGACGCCGTTTTGTAGCTCACCTGATGTTTCCCGCTGCTCAGCGACAGAGACAGAAACTGGTGGAAGAGCCGTTTCTGCTCCGGGCTGCCGATGTCGGTCACGTGACCTGCGAGGACGCCGTCCAGAGCTGCGCAGTACCTGATGGAGGAGAAAACTTAAACGCGGCTCCACCCTCTGCATCCCAGAACAGGCCGGCGGCCATGTTTGCGTGCAGACTCGTGTACCTGAACACGTTTCTGTGACACCTGAACTATAAATATTTACGTACTTGGACTCGAACAGGCGCACCAGAGGCCGCAGGCGCCGGTCGAGGGCCGACAGCTCTACAGGCGAGCGCTCGCCCTGACTCAGGTACTCGTCCAGCAGCAACCTACGGGACAAACAACAGTGAGACGACGTGTCGCGTGATTGGCTGCGTGATCGGCTGAGAGGAGGTTTACCGGGCCGCGGTGTGGTCCAGGTCTTTGGTCAGCAGGACGGATTCCAGGATGGACGCCAGCACGGCGAGCGTGTCCGTCTCACCTGTGACACAGAAACTCAGGTAAACTCTGCGACGCTGTGAAGCGTTAGACGCACCTGCAGCGGGCCTCACCTGAGCTGCTGACGAACACGCTTTGGACCAGGTGAGGCAGCAGGTAGCGGAGCAGAGGGCTGACATCGTGAACCGCCGCCATGACCTGCAGCGTCGGCACCAGCGCCGCCATCGAGCAGAGACGGCCGGCGGCTCTGAGCACACGAGAAGGAACAGACAGGTGAGAGGACGCCTGGACAGAGCGTGTCCGAAACATCACGACGAGGCGGCGTCCGTCCTACCTGGGCCCCACGGCGCCCTCCTTCTGGTTCTGCAGCAGCACGATGAGGCAGCCCACGCCCTCCTTGGCGAGGACGGGCTCTTTGATCAGAGACTTGCTGATGTGCACGGCGAGGCTGTCCACCAGACTCGCCTCCATCGCCACCTTCACCGCCAGCTGGCACACGATCATGTAGGTGGCGGCTTTATAGTCCGCAAGCGCCGACTTCAGACCCTGAGGAGGCAACGAAGCGTGCGAGGTTAAATCTCACATCACCCGTCGGGTCGGGGTCACGTGAACAATGGCGCACGTTACCGTCTGCACGTATGGCAGCAGCTTGGAGATGATGGTGTTGGACACTCTGTCCACGGCGTCCAGGGCGGGGACGATGGTGGAGGCGTAAAAAGAGAAGATGACTCTGAGCTGGGAGCAACTTCCCGAATGTCCGGAATACGCCTGCAGAGGAGAAGGAGAGCAGTGAATGCAGGTAACCGTGCAGGTGTGCCGAGAGCCTCGCCAACAGGTAACAGGAGGGTCGGGGGGTCACCTCGATGGACCGGGTCACCAGGCTGCAGATGAAGTCCATGAAGCTCAGCTCCGTGTAGCAGTGAGCGATGAGAGCGCCTCTGGATAACGGCACGCCGGGTTTCTGAACAACGACAAACAAAAAGATTTCCCGTCACTCCGATCAGCAGACGCACCTCACAGGCGCTCCGGCGAGTCACCGACCTGCAGGCCGTGCAGCCAGTTCCAGCGACTCGTGGCGTCGCTGATCTTCAGGAGCTGCAGGACTCTGACGAACACGTTGGTGTCGTGATACGGCAGCGCACAGGCGAGCAGGCTGTCGGCGTTGTACAGCTGGATGTGGAAGCTGCACACGGGAAAACACGGGAATCATCACGGGAGTATAAAACAGGAAATACAGAGAGTGAAGGAAGCTTCTAGTTAAACATCTGTTTAACTAAATACGAAAAATAATCGTCAGCTTTGCTATAAATGTGTTAATGAAGCGTCAGCGCCTTGAAGTTTCCTGAAGGACTGTTTGCTCCAGTGAAAGCTTAAATCAGACGTTTTCTGAATGGAGTTTGGTTGGTTTTCATTTATCTAATGATTCACTGTTCAAACTCGAGAGAATAACTGAGCTGCGACGCCTCAGCGGCTCACCGGTGAACGAGCCACTCGATGCACTTGTGAGCCGGTTTGAGAAGGAAGTACGGGCAGAGGCGGGTGAGGAAGAGCGCGATGCTGGCGTCCAGCTTCTTGTTGACCTCCTTGGATTGGATGCTGCGCTCCAGGGTCATCGAGGCGGGACTGAACAGGGTGCTCTGAAACTCCAGGAATGCCGGCTCGATTCCCAGTAGCTCCTCCAGCCCGGTGCATCCTGCACGAGGAAGAGGACAGACAGGATGAAGGTCAGGGAGGAAACGGGCTGGAACAGGAGAAGAGGAAGAGGAGGGCGGGACTCACCGAGGGCGTAGAAGGTGCTCCTGTCCATGGACGCTGCCTCTTTGGGGTCAAAGAGGAGCGAGGCGACCTCCCTGCGGGTCAGCAGGTTGGCATCGCTCTGAGGCAGCGCGAGCCTCTTCAGCTGGTGAGCTAACGATGTCATGATGAATCTGACAGACACAAAAACAGCCAAATTCTGATGTCAGTCCGAGGCCTCTGCACAAAACTTTATTTAAACAGCAGGAAAACAGACAGTTAGATGAATCTTTAATAAAAAAATAATCAACATCACCTCCTTTTTCTCCGTGTTTGTCTTAAAGGGGGAAACCTTAAATCTGCAGGTTTTTAAAGGGAGTTTGGAATGTAAGTTACACAGAAGATGAAAAAGGTTTACACAGAAGATGAAAAAGGTTCACACACAAACACACAAACTCAGAAACAGCAGGTTTGAAATGTACACGTTGGATCAATATTACGGTACACGTGATTAGCAAAAACAGCATATTGAACAGCAGCTGTGTAAAAACAACTATTAAAACCAAACAATTGAATAATAACTTTTTTCCTCACGAATTTCAGAGTGACTGAAGAAGTGAAAGTTAAGCTCACTGTTACACAGGGCTACATCGTCTTTTAAACAAAAAATGTTAAATCTAAAGTATTTTTAAGGGACTTTTGAACGCAGAGGAGCCCGTTAATAATCAGGGAAACGTGGTTCCTCCGCAGCTGCGCGTTAATAACAACGTTTCTAAACCAGTTAACTCTTCAACATCAAAGCCACAAAAACTCCGGAATTATTTATTTAAAAGTCAGAAAATCATATTTAAGTTGTTGACTGACAAACTCGATCACAGCCGACTTTACAGCCAGATTGCCTTCTGTTAAAATACAGATTTTAATTAAACGTTTACACGGGTGGGCACGTCCTGACATGAGCGGAAACGTTAAATCTGCCGTTTTCTGAATGAAATTCTGCATGTACAATAACTCGAGACCTAAACGTTATCTCGCTTTCTGAGCACTCTTTTCGGACTACGATCCAGATTACATGAAGCTCAGAGAGTTTAGACTCATTCCGCCCGCACGAACACGCGGCGCTTTTATCGGGTCACAGATTAACTCGCTGTGACCGGAAATACGCGTCACTTCCAAAAAGTCTCAAAGGCTCTCCAACACTTTCAAACGTTTCAACATTTCACCGAAAAAACACAAAACTCAAACCTGAGTCCTCAAACAGCACCGACACACGTGCGTACGGTGCTCGACGTGACCGGGATCCTTCTACATCCGGTTCACTCCGGATGTTTTCCTTTTTTTTTACCCCCCAATCTTTGATGACGACGCGAGATGATTCACCCCATCTACTTCCGTAAACTTTTTTTTAAAAATCCAAAGAAAAACGCTTTAAAATCAAATTAAAATATATTAAATTAAAATAAATAAAACTGAATCAATTTCCATGTAAATTAATAAAAAGTAAAAAAAAAAAACTTGAACGAAAATCAGAGAAAAATAAAATGATTCTATGATCATAATATAATGTAATTTTGGTTTAAGGTTCTACATATTTTACAAAACAAAACATTATAATGAAATAATTATTTTATTATTAATTCTTATACTATAAATAATAACAATAATAGCTATTATATTTCTATTATTAGTCTTTAAAAAGATTGTATTTTATTTTGAAAGATAGGTTTGGATGACTTCCGCACTGAAAGCGTCGCTGCAGATACTTTAAATATTAAAGGCTACGTTCACTCTGCAGGTCTTAATGCTCAATTCCGATTTTTTGATCAAATACGATTTTTTTGTCTGCTCGTTCACACTACAAATAAAATGCGACAGCAAACGCGCTCTAGTGTGAACGCTCAAAGCGCATGCGCAAAAGAAGACGTCACACACAACGCGCTCTGTTTAGACCCAGACCAACAGTATGTTTGACTGATGGCCTTAATATAAAGACTTCAGACTTCACGTTTCCCAATTTTTGCTTTAAGTTATTTTGTTATTGACATAATAATGTAAATAACCTAATAATGATCCTTATTGCTGTTTTAGAGGAGCGCTGCTTCAAAGGATAGTTGCAGATTTCTGTCAGACTCTGCAGATTATACAGAACAAATAAAATGTTCACGTTTCTCCAACGTTGTCTTCCCAACAGTTTCACTAACATCTACACCGGATGGTCAGGAAGCGTTCACGATGTCTTCTCCGCCGTCTGTCTTGTGTCGGTGACGTAAAAGACGGATTTAATGCGACATGACCATCAAACAGCAGTCGCTTTCTGAAACATCAGATATGTATCGGATTCAGGACAACATACGAAAGTGACCCAGATCAGATTTGTGCCGTTCACACTGTCACACCATGATCGGATAGATGGTCGCAGAGGGTCAAAGAAGTCAGATTTGATGCTTTCGCCTGCAGCGTGAACGCAGCCAAAACATTTTGCAGCCAAAACCTGATTAGAAGAAAAAAAGCTAAATCAAACTTCCTGTTCCACTCCGTCTTCCAGCGTGTTCCCACACAGACGAGCAGAGACCAGGTAAATAAGAAGTGCTTTATTTACAGATAAATAACAGGGTGATCAGAGCAAAGACAAACATGTATTTAAATGTTCTTCAGTGGACTCGTGGTGAAGGCCCTCAGTAACAGTCGGCGTGGATACGTTAGAGCAGTTTCCTCCTTCCTGCTCCGTGTCCTCAGACGGGCCTCAGGTCGTCGGGGACGGGGATCCGTTTGAGTTCGTCCACGTAGGTCGAAGGCTCCTTAAAAACCTCTTCAAACAGGAGCTTCATCAGCTCGCTCACATATTCTGGAAGACATGGAGGTCACTGTAAACCACACTGGTGTCAATAAAGTTGGGGAGGAGCAGTTCAGCCTCTCCTCTGTGTGTGAGCTGCACTCACTGGGTTTGGGCTCGCTCTGCTGAGGCTCGGCGGTGACCTCTGAACTCTCTTTGTGTCTCTCTGCGTCCTCGTTGAAATGCATGGCGGCCAGGTACAGCCTGGAAACGAGAGCCGCTGTCACACAGGTGTTTGAAGCTGTGACATCAGAGCTGAAGCAGCAGCGTTTACCTGCAGAGCACGCCGACGAACGGGAAAGCGACGTTCTTCGGCGCGAAGCGGCGCGCAAGCCAGTGGAAGCGCTCCAGCGTGGACGCCTGGTGGTCGTGACTCAGTTTCCCGACATCGGCGAGGATTCGCTTGTTGAGCAGGAGCTTCTTCAGCTTGTGCAGAGCCACCGAATCTGCAGCCACACAGGTGAGCACAGACACACCCACAGGTAAACAGTCAGCCAACAGCAAAGCAGCAAAGAGTTAAGCCACGCCCATCATAATAAATCAAAATATTAAACAGTTTGTTAATTGCCCTTTTAACGCCCCTCCCCCTCAGCCGAGGCTCTTAACAGCGAGTGGGTGGAGCTTGTGTCTAAGCTGACTATATCAGGGGCGTCCTCTCTGTGATGTCAGCACGGATGACTCATCCGAGCGCCGAGTGTGGGCGTCACACCCTGCTGGACACATTTGAAAGGCCAGCAGTCACATGACTTGACCAGAGGTTTATGACATCATTACGTGCAAGAGGTCAAAGGTCACTGTTTACAGCGGGTTAATTTATTCGTCTTCTCTCTGCGTCTCTGGCGCTGAGAGTCACGCTACATCAGAGTCTGACTGCCCGCGTTACTGTGGACACCGCCGCTGTGATGTCACAGGCTGGTTAGCCAGGTGAGCGGCGATAAACTGTCAGCCAATGACTGGACAGTTTAATAACCATACATTTTATCCGTACTTCGACTCTCCACCTGAGGCAGAGGCCCGCCCCGAGCAGGTGAGGTCCACGTGCACAGGTGTGACTGGCTCTGATTGGCCGACGCTCACCTGGCTGGAACCACTTGCTGGGATCCACGGACACGCGGTTCGGATGCGCGCACGTCGGGAACAGCGGGTCGTCGTGAGTGTGGACGTTCTGGATGTGGTTCACGAGGGATTTCCACTTCGCCACCTTCTCGGGCGCGGACGTGGAGGTCGTGGCGCTCCAGTAGACGTGGTTCCTGATGCTGGGCAGCCACCGCCGCACCAGCAGGCACTCTTTACTCTTCGCCAGCTTCTTCAGCTTCCTGGACAAACCTGCGGAGAAAAACACGTTAGCGTGCGTCTGACGGCGTATCGTCACGTGACCACGCTGTACCGACCCTTCTCCAAGTGCTGGATGTTATAGTAATGGCGGACGTTTCGCTTCCTCAGGTATTTCTGCACGCGCGTGTGGCGGTCGGTCACGATGTGGTCCACGCTCAGGCGGTTGACCTGGAGGAGATCGAGGCCTCGCCGCAGAGCCTCCGTCTCCACGTGCGAGCTGCCGCTGACCCCGGCGCTCTGAGAGGATAACCATAAACAGTCACGTGATCGGCTCTCACTTCCTGTTGGCACAGAGCGAGCGTTACCTGAACGAGCTGGATGTCGATGACGCTGCTGCTGCTCAGGTGCATCAGGGTGTAGCTGCCCAGCTTCCCGCAGTGTCCTGTCAGAGGAAATGACATCATCAGGCCAAAGTAACCACAAGGTGACAAAAACAAGACACTAATGATGGCGTTTGCTCACCCAGCAGGTCCGCCCTCATCCGCCCTCCCACCGCCACGCTGCCCTCAGCCCTCAGGCGCTCCATCAGCACCTGCTGGTCCCGCTTCCACTTGTGGTTGATGGCGGGCTCGAGGAACGTGCGGGCGTGCCGCCTGAAGGTGTCGGCCTGGAACACCTGGAGGTTCATGGCTCTGCACACCTGCAGGTGACGCACAGCAGACACGCGCCGTCATGGAGGACGTCGGCACACGCGCACTCGGACAGCGACGTCAGAGTTTTACCGTCACGTGTGCTCGGGTCAAAGGTCGAGGTTACCTTCTCGACGTGACTGAATGAGCCTCCGGTGAAATAAATGGCCGCAGACATCTGCAGGTTTCCTAGCGGCGTGCTTCCCGCCACTGGCTGGCTCTCCCACTTCCTGCTGTAGTCACAGCTGGGGCACAGCTGGCTGAAGGAGACGAAGGTGCCCATCCGCCGCCGCCGCACCTCGCAGCTCAACCCGCACACGGGGCAGGTGAGGAAGAGGTCTCTGAGGCAGCTCTCAAACACGACGTATTTGGGGTCGTTGTAGTGGGAGGGCGTGGCCTCCGCCTCGCTGTGTGGGTGGAGAACAGCAGGTCAGGCGTTTGCTGCACAGACAGACAGAAACCTGAAGGGGGCGCCGGCACCTTACCGACTGTCAGGCGGCTCGCTCGAAGACTCGTCCGGCTCATACGGCTCGCAGATGGGGTCGTATTGGTCGGATGCTTCAGGGAGCTCTGCTTCCTCCTCTGGCTCCTCCCCCTCTTCTTCCTTCATTTCCAGACGCGGTCTCTTCGCTGGTCTGACACCCGGCTGAATCCCCGTCTCTGATTGGGTGGTCACCGTTCCCACGTTACAGTGCAACACCGAGGCCTGTGTGGCTGAAACGCACAAAACACGTTTTACACTCTTTAAACCTGAACAAAGCTTCGTCTTCATCACCACAAACTATTTCAGTCCAAAGCCTGCAGTTCCTCCACCAACCAGCAGGGGCCAGCAGTTAGTATGTGGCCATCTTTTACTTACAGTGTGTGGCACATACCCACCTTTGCTTCTCACGTGCTGCTTCAGCGTGTTGTAGGACAGCTGAGTGGCGGCGCACCTTGTAGATGGGGAGTAGGACGTCTGCGTGCCCACCGACACCATGTAGTGACAGAACTGCGTCGCCACGGAGACCTTGGGTTCAGGGTCGGTCTGACAGGCGGTGTTTCTGAAGCGAGTGAGGGGCAGCAGCGCCGGACTCTGCTGACGGGAGAGAGGCCAAATGATATGTAATGCACTACGGAGGACCCAAGGTGCCAAAATAAGTAAATGACTCCATAATTATTCATTTAATATTCGATTAAAACTGTAGACTTTAATTTTAAAAATATAAAGGACTCAAAGCGGAAAAATCAGAGACACTGGTCCACGTCGGCCACGTTGATGACGGCGCATTAAACAGTTTTGGCTGTCGTCCACATTTATGAACTTTGTGGCTAACGGTTCAGAGGAGGCGCCACGAGGAGCTGAAAATCTTTAAAACAGCTCAGTTAATGTTTCTGTTTCTTATCATTAGAATGTTTCCTTCAAGCAAAAGCAGAATACATTAAAGTAATGTAAACAAAAAAATATTAATATTATCATTATTTTCAGCCGTTTATTTTTACATTAATCGCTTCATCACAGATTTCAAATGCTGACATGATTCCTGCCAGGTAACGGACAGCAGACGAGCCGCTGCACGCTCACCTTCACCTGACAGGTTTAACCTCTGCAAACAAAAGCAGGTGCAGCAGATTCATTTCAAACAAATAGCGAGGACTTCCATCATTCCCCAGCATGTTTAAAACATCAGCAGAGAGCAGGACATCCACCTTTTGCTCTTCCATCATTTTTCCTCTTCTCCGATCCTTTCACTGCTCATACCGAGGCTCACAACGGCTTTACCTGCTCTTCTTTACCACGTCCGTGTTCAGCAGGCTGAGGAGATTTTTGTGCCTGATGATGTCACTCAGACCCAACCGAGGTGTTTCTGAAGCAGCTGACAGACGAATGCTCAGAACGCCTCACCCTGCAGGTGTGTCATAAATGCTGATAGTGCGATATCGATAAACAGCCAAATTATCGATACAGTGAAAGTATCGGTCAGGCTCTAACAGCACTGTACTGATGTCCAGCAATGATTATGCACAATATTATGATACCATCACTGTACTACGTTTTGTTACCTTTCTTGTGAAGCAGTTGGTGACATGTCTGTGAAAAGTGCTATATAAATAAACTTTTACTTACTTACCAACTCTAAATATTAAAATAATTAAAAGGTTTTTGGAAAAATATTGAGTCATTTCTGTTATTTTGGCCGTTTTGGTGGTCCATATACTAACTGCTGATCAGATCAGGTGTTTCAGGAGTATTTTTAAAATTAATTCTGGTTTTTAAAAAGAAAAAAGAAAAGCTAAGCGAGTGCTGATTTACTAACACTTATAAGGTGTCGCTTTTATGAAAGGATGTAATGACACTTATAGGTTTGGTTTACACCAGTTATCAGAGTATTGACAAATATGGCCAATAAAATCATAGCATAATAATATTTATTGGTTTTTAACGACTCTTTAATAATACAACCTTATTTACGGAGTAACGGTCTTATTCTTATTGTTAGTTTTTGGCATGTTTGAACCTCCACAGGCGGTCACGGTTTAGCCGTTTATGCCGTTATTTTCAGGCTTTTTCAGGCTTTTTCTGATAAATTCAGTCTTTATTTTGTTTTAGGGTTTTTTTACACGTTAACTGAGACCGTTAGCCCGGTTAGCCATTTTTGTTGTTTTTTGATCCCGCTGGTGGATTTAAACCGTTTCTACCGTCCGTTTCCCGGTGATCCGGGACTCGGCAGCTACTCACCGCGGAGATCCCCGGGCTAGACTGAAACTCACCGCCGCCGCTTTGGACTCCTCTACGTCCCCGTGAATGAACGGCAGCGCCCCGTCCTTCAACAACAGCCTGGCCGAGAAGCCGGCGTCATACTGGGCTTTGTTGACGAACGAGTCCTCGGAGAAGTGGCGCGAGCAGACGTACACGGTGGCTTTGGGCGGCCGCTGGTCTGAGAACAGGTACTGGATCCACTGCTGCCGGATCCGCTCCTCTTTGGGCAGCGCGAACAGGTTCAGCTTCCCCTCGCAGCCGAAGATGCATTTCTTGGGAGACATCCTGGTCCGAGTCCCGCTCCTGTACGCGGAGCTGGAAAACTTCCCGAGTCCGAGCGCGAGGAGGAGGCGGAGTCCGCTCCCGTGACCATATAAGGAAATCCCCGCCAGTTAAAGTCCACGCGGCCAAGAGGCACCCCCCCCCCCCAAAACGGTCGGAGCAGACGCAGGGAGTACTCAGATTACTCCAGCACGGACTGACCTCGTTAACTGAGATTCAGGCCATATTTCACGTTCCCGCCACCACTTTAACACCGTGAATGTGACAGCAGGTACAGGGTCGAACTCGGATGTTTCTGAAAAAAGTTGAATATCCTCAAAGTTATTTTGAAGTAGTTCCGTTAACAAATGATAACAGGCGAAATCATCTGTTAATGTGATGTTCTTTGGAAAATGTGTTTTTTTCTGTTTTCAAACGTTCACTCACTGCAATAAAACAACATTTTAATGAAAATGTCATTGAACTCGGAGTGAACCATCTCAAATCAATATATAATCTTTTCATAGAGCGTGTCGCACCTCCGGCCACAGGGGGGCGTAAATCACTGCTGGCGCTATAAAATGCCCCCACTGTAAACCGCTAGTGTTAAGTCTCCTGCCTGTTGTTAGTGTGAATGTGATCCCCTGAGAGGAGCTCACGGAGTCTGCTTTCATCGCTACGCTGCTAACCGGCGGGTTTATAACGGGAACACCATTTAACTGTCTCCGCCAGCTCTATCTGACGCTCGCTAGCTGCTAACAGCTAGTGGCAGCTTGTGGCCGACGTCTCTCCCTATCTGCCCCGCGCTGCGGGTGAGCACAGCGTTTTTCCTCTCTGTACCGTCCTGATTAACTTTTATTTTTCTACTGTTATTTTCTGTGAGCGCTAACGCTGACGTTAGCAGAGCCACGGTTCGTTTTTCGCGGGGGTCCGCCCACCGTGGGATTTTATTGGCCACGCACAACCTCATTTACGTGAGCTGACCGCGGATTGGTTGGAAGCTGACAGCTTGCAGTTAAAAGACTGTACACGTGGGCTCAATTGCAAACAAACAGAGCGGACACGCGCACGCGGGTGTAGAATATACCCGATTATATGTAAGTAGAGTAACGATGGTGATGGAAGGAACAATAAAGACACAAGAATAAAATGTTGGTTTGTGTGTTTACGTGTTTCACCCCGCTGTGCCGTTGATAATCACCTAAAACACACGATCTTATTTTCCCATCAGCCTCTCAGGTGAGGGCGCTCTCAGCAGGTGAAGGGGGAGCATTGCAGCGCCACCTGACAGCTCAGCAGGAAGTCGGCGTTTATCTGAAGGTGAGGGCTGCTGGGTAACTGAGTCTGAGGTGGCAGCTGGAGATGATCCTCCTTCGTCTCGTCCTCGCTCTCTGTGCAGCTCCTCATTTCATTCTCTGACACACGTTGTTTTGAGACAGCTTTCTTCTAATTGGCAGCTCCTCTCAAACAGAAGGTTTGAGTGGTAGGTGGGTGGGGCTCTACGGTGAAATAATGTCCTCCTTTCTAAACCCGCTCTCTTCTGATTGGCTGACTTCTGGACTCCAGCACCCAGTTTGACCACATAAAGAATTTTTCTTAGTTTTGAAGTAACATCCTGGTTATTTGGGGGGAAGAGGAACAGCCGGCTGAACACCTGTGAACACCCGAGCGTGCGAACATGTGGCGGGAAATATCTGACTTTATTTAATTCAATAAAAATATCAGCGTCCTCACAGAGATAGAGGTGTGTGTGTGTGTGTGGCTGACTGACCCACAGACAGGAAGTGTAAGCAGGTTAAAGGTGAACTTCAGCTGCTGGCTGGATCTGTGTGTGTGTGTTAGAGTTGGTGTGATTTGTGTGTTTGTGGCAGCGTTGTTGGCGGCTCTGCCGGCCACCATGAGTGACGAGGACCTGCAGAGCTGGGGCTGGACTGACCTGTGTGTATGCTCGGCTTCTTTCTCTGCGCTGTTGTATGTAGGTCAGGTGTCTGATAAGGTTGCAGGGATTTAGTGTGTGTGTGTGTGTGTGTGTGTGTGTGTGTGTGTGTGTCTGTGTGTGTGTGTGTGTGTGTGTGTGTCTTCCTTCAGTATTTCAGGAAGAAGAGGTCTCTGTGTTTCTGCTGAGTTGCTGCAGCATGTCTGCAGGTTAACAAGTGTTTCAGGACTCGAGTTTAATCATTAAGCTGAAGCTGCTTTTAATTCAGAGTTTAATGAAGGAAACGAGTGTCTGCAGCTCGCTGTTCGTCTGCTCAACACGACCACAGACCTCCATCCATCTGCCTCCATATCACAGGAAATGCAGCTCGGAATACTAATAACATTCCTCCGTACATGCTGGGAACGTTTTTAATTTTATTAAACTGCATTTTATGGCTGACTTAGTGAGACTCTGTAAAATTACAACCTGCTGGAGAAACCTGTTGGAATCATATTTGGGAAGTGTGTGTGTGTGGATTCATACATCATCACCGATGTAAACAAACTTCTGTATAATTTTACAGAAGTTTGTTTTTTAATTGTAGACTTTTAATCAGATTTCTTTCCTCTTTATGTTTTAACAGGTTTTTTTTTCATGTTTAAAGGAAAAACGTTTCGGTGTTTTCTCATCGTGTCCTCGTACATTTTAAAAGCTTTCTTTGCATCTAATTCTTTTATCCATGATGTAAATATATATTTCTTACTATATCCTGTTAAAATGGTTTTGCAGCTTTATTTGATCAGGTTATTTAAATTGTAACATTTCCAGACTTTGTTTCCATAAAGGACCACGCCTCTTCCTCTTCCTGCTCATCTTCCACGCCTGTCTCCTCAGCTCCACCTACTCCTCGTCGGACTCTGAGAAGGAGCAGCAGGTCGCCTCCTTCCTTCGGGCGAGGGTCATGTCGAGACGCAGCCTGCGGCTCGATGAAGGCCTGCTGGACCGCAGTCTTCCTCGTGGCAGCGCTTCCTTTAGTGCGGGAGGAGGCGACTGGAGGAGCGGCAGGTCGGTGTGGACGTCTGCTGAAGGTGCGTTCTGTTCAGGTCGGCTCCTCCTTCACCTCCTGCCTCCTCCTGCAGGTCGCTGAGGTCCCGTCGTTCCCAGCAGCACTCGGTCTCCTGCTCCGAGTCGCTCCTCGATGCGCCGCATAAACCGACCATCATCATCCACAACAGCAGCCTCCACAGCGTGGCGTCCGACGCCTCCCTGCTCTCCTCCCTGCAGAACGAGTCCTGCATCCAGGAGCAAACGCGGGTCGATGCGTTCTGGGGTACGACGCCGCCTCATAGATTTATGATGACCTCTGTTTACAGAGCGCTTTACCATGGCAACAGCGCAGGTCATCAGATCCACAGATTCAATATTCTTTGATTACTTTGGTCTGATGTTTTCAGTCGAAGGAAATGATCTGGGTTCAGCTCGTTAGCCTGCTGTGTTGCGTTTGAGCGTCTGTGAACACGAGGCTCGCCTTGTTGGACGCACCTGCTCCGCCCGAGGCAGACTCAGTTTAACGTTGATCTTCCTCCTCAGGTTTGGACCACGACTCGGATTCCAAAGGTGAGCCTGCGCCCCCGCCCGCCTGCACCCCCGCCCGCCTGCGTCTGACTCATAAAGGCTTTGATGAGGGGACAGGATGAGTCAGTTCCATCATGTCCTTGTGTCTGTCTGCAGAAAGCACCGTCGTCGCGGAGCAGAGCAGCGTCGCACTGAACAGCACTCTGATTGGTCTAGACGCCCTCTGCAGCAAACACCCGGGCCAGGCGCTCAGCAGGCTTTTCTGTAAAGACTGCAGCGCTCTGAAATCGGAGCCGCCGCTGGCTGAGGAGGCCGGCTCCTCTTCCTCCAAACACACCACAGACACCTCCTCAACACTGATGGCGCCGCGGCGCTCAGAGTCCGAGGAACCAGAAGCTTCTACCATTTACTACAGAGACCGAAGCCGCAGGAGGAGGACGGGTGAGGCAGACGTGACGTCTTTACTGTGGAAACGACCACATCAGACTTTTTTCTTGTTTGTCTGTAACCAGATTATAATGACAGCAAAAACAAATCATCTGCAGTAAAAATCTTTTCATTCCTGAAACATTTCAAATCTGCAGAATTAAGACGAAGCAACACGTGTTGAGTTTGTTCCTCAGTCATTGTGATCAGTGTTGTTACAGGTTACACCAACAACCTCCGTCAGTGCAGCACAGGTTTACCACAGCACAGGATTTATCAGGACAGTCTGCTGCTACCAGTGTGTCCAGTTTGGCTCTGCTTCTGCACAAACGTAACACTTCAGCGCCTCCATCAGCTCCATCAGCTCCTCTCTGCGGCTGATGCAGGAGGTTGGAGTAGCTGAGGACTCTGATCTGATTGGTGGGTTAGTGATAAACATAAGCGGTGAATGTAAATCAGACTGATGGAGTTGAGGGTTTGTTTATATGCAGACGATTTACCGCCCCCATCAGGTCAGCCTGTGAACTACAGCATTCCCCACCACCATGTGACCCTGGCGTGTGTTTCTGCAGTGTGACGTCACGCACAGTGACGCATATTTGAGGCTTAATTTTGATTATCTGCCCTCAGAGCAATAAGTCGTCACATGTTCTGTGGACGTCAGTTCTCACTATATTTACTCGTTTAGTGACAGAGTGAAGCTGCTGAGCTGATTGGACGGCTGATTCGTTTCTTTGACCTCGCTCTGCTCCACCTTCAGCAGGTGGAGCAGCTGACACTTATCAGCCCGAGCAGAGACTGATTGCTCTGAGGCACCTGGGCAGGTGCTGGGGGGCGGGGCTCGTGCAGGCTTCCACTCACATGAAGCTGTGGAGCGTCACTTCCTGTTCTGGGGCTCTGCTGGCGTGTTTGTGCGGCGAGCTCGCTCACAGGTGTCGGGGTGAAGGCGCTGCTCGTTGACTCGTTGTGGTTCGGCTCTTCCAGATGTGCTGCAGCTGTGGCTCGACTCGTGTTGGCTGCGTGTCAGGAGAGCCGCCGCCTGCTGCGTGTCTGCGCTGACGCACACCTGGCAGGTGTGTCGGGGGTTAAAGGTCAACATACAGTCTGATAATGGACACAGAGGTACTGACTGTTTACAGCAGGTGGTGGAATTTACCTGTGCACCTTTCTTCTTCACACACTGGTGTAAAACATCTGCTTCACCTGAGCGGGGCGCCGTCCAATGAAAGACGCCGTTTGATTGGTCAGCAGGAACCAGACTCCCTCAGCTCCCTGTGAATGAGCCACACCCACCTTTACCTGCAGAGGCAGCGTTGCGTTACCTGAGGTGTTGCTCTCATGAGGAGCTTCAGTACCTTTGACCTTTCTCACCCTTCACTTAACTGCGTTAGCTCCGCCTACATGACCCCGAGGGTTGACTAAGATCACTTTTTAAAAGAGAATCTGCCGACGCAGCCCGAGATCAAAGATGTCTACCAACGGCCTTAACGTTGGGCTCTTCAGGAGGAGGCCTAACGTTGAAGCACAGGCTCCATTAAACATGGAGGAGGAGCTCCACCCTCACGTGTCTCTTCTGTGGTCATTAGACCTCAAAGGGTTTATTTCCCTTTATTTTTAGTCACCTGACGCCTCCTCGCCAAACATCCCTGACTACTCAGAGCGTGCTCTGGACCTGCAGCCGCTGTGCTTCTTTCCAAATAAGCAAATGGGCTGCACCTCTTCACTTTGGCTGTTTCCCTGGCAAAATGCAAATCTGCCCTCCGGCCGCTCGCAGCGAACATTCAGGCCTCGGCTCGGAGGTTGACGGTGGTGATCCGCTGTGCTCGGTGAGTCCTGACTGTTTCCTCTGTTTCAGGTCGACCCGGTGGAGCCACGAGCCTGACGGAGGCCAGCCAGAGGGAGCTGCAGCCCGACGCATCTCTGTGTGAGCAGCACACACACCTCAGAGGGTTTCAGCCTGCTCTTCACACACACACACACACACACACACACAGTATTTCATGTTGGACGTGTGTGTGATGATGTAATCAGAAGCTGAATGAAGGGTGCAGCGTGTGCAGACGACAGTCGTGGATGCTTGCTGTGTGATGATGTTTAGGAGAGAAAAGATTGAACTTTATTTATAAAGCAGCGACTCACAGCAGGCTGCAGATTTTCTTTCCAGCCGACTGTAAATGCATCGTCTCTGTGCAGGTGGAGAAAACTCCGCCGCTGCACCAACGCCGCCTCTGAAGTGGGCGGTGCTCATGTTACCAGAAAGCTTTAACACTAATGTTCGTGTTCGTGGCGCCGGCTCAGAGCGGCTCTGCTGCAGCAGCGTGTTGGGAACAGTCGGTGTGTGACTGAAGGGTCACAGCGATCGCCTGATACGGAGGTCGCCGTGTGCCCGCTCAGGTGTTCTCCGTAAACCTCGAGGCTGCACAGCCAAACTCGGAGCTTCCTGTTTGAAGCAGCGGTCACATGGTTCCTGTGCAGATGTGTCTCCTGTGTTTTCTGTCGGTTAAACGCTCTGCTGACGCCTGCAGGTAACGACGGTGAGGACAGACGGCCTTCGCCGATGGATGCGGTCACGTCTCCTCCGTCCTCGTCCTCGTGGTCCTCCCTGGTTTCCTGTTTGTTGGGGTTCACATGGAGCGCTGCTGTTTTCACAGGTTCAATACTCGCTCCAGCAGCCCGAGCTGCACATCGTTTTTATTCACGTCTGAGTCGTACGTGTTCAGACGCAGTGTGAGGTCGCAGTGTGAGGTCGCAGAGTGAGGTCGCAGTGTGAAGTGTTGACCTGTGACACAAACGGCAGCACTCAGTCTCTGTCTTTGTGTTTCTGAGCGCGCAGCGGAAACACGAGTCATAGAGATGCTTCAAAACACAATTTATCTGTTATACATCCTGTTGACCTCAAAGTCAGACACACACACACACACACACACACACACACACACACAGAGACACACAGTCACAGACACTCACAGACACACTCACACACACACAGACAGACAGACAGACACACTCACAGACACACACACACACACACAAAAAGCTGCGACGGTTTAAATTTGAATCTTATTTAAACGCCCTCCTGAGTAGATTTGACTTTGTGTTGCCGTGACGACCAGTCGGACTCAGCAGCTTGGTGATTGGCTCAAAACTTAGCGATGTTAACAGACTGTATATAAAAGATGGGTGTCACTTGATGATTTTATTAAAATTATTTTGTTTTTTATTTTATCGTCTCGGCGATTTGACGAATTAAAAAAACAAAGTAATTTATAGAGAAATTGTGAGCATTTGTTTTTGTGATGAACTGAACTTCTCTGCATTGAAAACTTCATGAACTCGATGTCAGATGTTTACGTTTCCTCATCAACGACTCATTTCTGTTGCTGTAAAAGTCGAACCGGTAATAACGGCGTGCGAGCGAGCGCTGTGCGGACGTGCTGCTGAGTCACAGGCGCGTCCACGTCTTCTGTTTTTAAGGGCTGAGCTCGCCGGAGCGTTTGGTTTGGTCAGGCCTTAAAAACCAGACTGACTTTGGCCAAAATGGGCGTGGCCCGAGAGCGTCCGCAGCCGCTTCCCGCCATGCTGACCTTCCTCCTCTCCTCCTGCAGCTTCGGTTCTCTTTGACCTCGCTCAGAGAGCGGCTCGGGCCCTCGGGCCTCTGAGCAGGAAAGCCGGTTCTGCTTCGTGGACCGCCGCACGCTCTGCAGGTTAACGCCGCCATGTGTGCGTTTGATTTGTAGCGGCTTTGCTCCCTGACCCGACCCCCGGCTGTTTGTTGCTTAGCTGCTCTGTGTGTGTGTCCCTCCCTTGCCCCTCCCATCCATCTGAATCTGTGTTCTGATTGGCTTTATCGTTCTGTGTCTGCAGGTCGGACGGCAGGCCACGCCTTCAGGTGGCTCCACACACGGTGGCGTCACATGACCACAAACACACCGCTGAGTTGGCAAGTTTGAGCTGATTCATTACGTTTCATCATAATCTGCTTCAGACCTGTTCGATGTTCGACGCTCAAATACGTTTAAGCTTAAATAGGAAGGAAGGCTCCCTAAAACATGGCTGACGTCTCTGCAGGTTTCCTGTCCTCCTGGTGCTTCTTTCTCTGCTGTTTCTCCTGTTCGGTGAGTTCATCGACTTCAATGATCTTAAATCAGTTTTAACAGCAAACCTGACGATTCTCCAGACAGGAAACACAGCAGTCACATGATCACAGCTGACTTTAGGAAGTGATGTAACTGGACTCCTCCCTCCGCAGGGCTGCGCTGGTTTGGTCCAGCTGTTTTACAGTTGCTGCTTCCAGCTGTTAACGTCACAGAGTTGAGGCCAGCGGTCTCCAACGTCCCCGCTCTGTCCTCCAACAGCTTCCTGTCCTCTGAGAGCCAATCAGGAGAGGGCGACGTAGATGAGTCAAAGGAGGCGGGGCTGCTTCACAGCAAACCTCCACCAGCGGAAACAGCAGCAGGAGAGGAGGTACGACCTCTGCACCGTCACCAGAGGCTTTCAGCCGGCAGCAGGTTTACGTTTGTTTGTGCAGTCAAAGGAAAACCAGCGCTGTGCTTCTGTAGAGCGCCGCCACTCTCTCAACCAACCTTCATCTGCTCAGGCGTTACCATAATGTCACTGAAAAGCAGTCGCTTTTTGATTTACAGGAGTTACGTAGGGCTGCCACGATTAGTCGACTATCAAAATCGTCGACGACTGATTTAATAGTCGACGCGTCGTTTGAAGCTTTGTAAGATCACAAAAGACGCAAGAATAAGTAGTAGGATTTAAGAGTGTAATAACGGACTGAAACAGAAGATGGCAGCACTGCATGTACAAGGATGCCAGCTGCCGTTAAACCCCGAAGAAGAAGAAGCTGTGTCCAAATTCAGGAACCGCATCCTCCTGTGGCCGCATTTGTAGGCTGACTACGTTACAGCGACACGACGAAGACGGTCCAAATTCAAAGACTCCGACAAATGCGCCCTTCATTTCCCCAGATTTGAAGGATGGGTCGGGTGTACACTTCGTGCCCCAACCTATCCCAGAATTCATAGCGCGGCCCAGCTCAGTTTCCAACAATGGCGGCAGCTAGTTAGTTTTAATATTACTCTTATTATTCTTTCTGGGTCACAAAATAAACGTTTAACATATTTTCAGGCGAAAATGTAGCTGTGTAAACCTCAAATATCTGCTCAGTTTATCAAGACACCACATATTTTCAAAAGCGCTCCGACGTTTTCGGAGACGTCTGTTAGCCACTAGCTCGATAGCTAGCCGGGGGCTAGGCTAACTAGAGCCGTGAGAACACCGGACTCCCGGCTAATCGTTTTCAAACCCACCGCCGTCTTTCGCTACTCAGGTTAAACATGATATATAAGTCACTTAGATAACTTAACAATGTTATTGTTTGGCTTTTTTAGTGTTTTATTTGTTCCTGAGTAAATCTGTTTGGCTGAGATTAAAGTTATAGTTTTTACACAGCTGAATAAACGTCAAGCAGACAGCTGATTATCAGAAGTGTGAGATGCTCGAGAATTTACTCCGGTGTCCTGTTATATTTTAGATAGCAAGGAGTTTATTAAACTTCACCAAAACAATCTGCAGATTTCATTAAAATTTAATAAACTATCATCTTGTCTTTATTTTTAGTTAGCACATACCTTAAACACTTCAAGCTGTAAGCTAATGATAGTTATATAAGAGCAGATGCTGCTGGTGCAATAAGCTGTAGTTTTACGTCCAATGGATGATGATCTGATTAGTCGACTATCAGAATAATGGTTTGTGGCAGCTCTGGAGTGACGCATGTTTATGGGAACAAAACGCGTGCCTGAGGCTGGCGACGGGTTTGGATAAACTAACATGAATCCTGGAAGTTTCTGAGGTTTCCTCCAGATTACGAATGTGGTTATTACAGGAAGTGGGGGCGGCGGCAGAAGATGCTGAGCGGCTCATTCGTCTGGAGCAGAGTCTGATGGTGCTGTGGGGGCGCGTGGAGGCCGGAGGACGGCGGGCGGAGCAGAGACACAGAGAGCTGCTCCGGCTCTACGCCGGCCTGCAGCAGCTCTCGTCTGCTCAGCGCGACGGCGCGGAGGCGTCGCTGAGCGCTCTGCTGGACCAGCAGCTGTCCGAGCTCAGGAAACAGCTGGACGAGGAGAGGTGGCAGAGGGAGGAGGTGAGGGTCTGCAGCACCGACACTGTGCAGTCAGCTGAGCTGAAGCTAGCACACAGCAGTAGCACCACCTGTCAGTCAAAGAGGCCACGCCCCCAATGAGACAAACTATAACCCTTACTACAATTTAAACAGTTATAAAATGCAGATGTGATGGAGGCCGTTATCCAGAGACCAGAACCGTTTCTGTATCGTGCTGTGAACGTTTAACACGGACTCACTGGGGCCCCGCTGGACGCCGCAGGAACTGCACGTTACTGAAACCTGTTAAGTCGTCTCGTGTTTGCAGGTTCGCCGGCAGGATTTGTTGCAGTCGCAGACGCAGACGTCTCGTCTGGATCAGCTCGAGCTGCAGCTGCAGAAACTGGTGGCCAAAACGAAGGTGAGTCACATGACCTGAGACGAGCCTGGCATCGCGTTTCACCCGTAAAAGCTTCAGAAATAAAACCGCTTCACTAAAACTGCAGGAGGTTCAGTGGAGACGTGAAGCTGCTGGATCTCTCCTCTCACCCTCGCCGACCACGCTTCCTGCTGCTGTCAGGTAACCTTCGTCATCATCGCCTTCTTCAGGCCACTGTAGGTTTATCTGGACCAAAGAGAAGCTGATGCGACTCCTTCGTGTCTTTTTCCTCCTCCAGTGTTGACCGGCAGTCCCATGATGCTTTGCTAGCGGAGGTGGTTCGGTTGGAGGCGGCTCTGGGGGATGTCAGGCGGGACGTCGAGCTTCTGTCCAGATGTCAGGACGGCTGCCAACAGCTCGCCACAATCCAGCAGGCGGTGAGACACTCGTTTTAACGGTCTCCTTCACAATAAAAGCCTCACTGAATGGTGCTTTTAATGTGAAGGACCAGTTTCCTGTTCTGACTGTCTGTAGATTTTGGGGCAGGTCTCTGCTCAGGTGCGAGAGGAAGTTCGGGCGCTGCTCTTCAGCAACCAGCTGACAGCGGGCGGAGACGCCGCCGCCCTCCCAGAGTCGCTCCTCCAGTGGCTCTCTGAGCGCTGTGTGAGCGAGACGGACCTGCAGGCGGCGCTGGCCTCTCTGGAGCTCAGCATCCTACAGAACGTCAGCCTGCAGCTGGAGCAGCGGCGCGGCGAGGAGACGGTCAGAGAGCCTGTCCTGCATGCTGCCGAGGGCGTCGGGGCCACGGTCACCCAGGAGGTGAGGAGGCGCGGTCAGAGGCGGGCCTAAATTTACCACCTGAGGATGAGTTTGATAAACCTGTCTAACCTTCTGAGTAATGACCTTATCCACGCTGTAATAATCGCCACTCACGCCTCCCTCGTATCCTCAGGATGTCCGTGCGGCGGTGACGAACGCTCTGCGGCTGTTTTCTGAGGATCGAACCGGCCTGGCGGACTACGCTCTGGAGTCTGGAGGTCAGAATCCCACAGCGGCCGTCTGTGATGTCACGAACCTGCTGTAATGGTTTACCCAGTGTGGTTTCTGTGCTCCTCCTGCAGGGGGCAGCATCCTGAGCACTCGCTGCTCGGAGACGTACGAGACGAAGGCGGCGCTGCTCAGCCTGTTCGGAGTCCCGCTCTGGTATTTCTCTCAGTCTCCCCGAGCGGTGATCCAGGTAACTCACCTGTACGGAGCGCACAGTCACGTGGTTATGATATGAAGCCTCTCCTGTCTCGACACGTTGTCCTCTCAGCGCTCCTCCAGATGTTTTTGCTCAGACTGATGTGAAATCTCTGCTGCAGCCCGACGTCCACCCGGGGAACTGCTGGGCCTTCAGAGGCGCCACGGGCTTCCTGGTGATCCGGCTCTCCATGAGGGTCCTGCCCTCGGCCTTCACCCTCGAGCACATCCCCAAAGCCCTGGCCCCGAGCGGGACGCTGCACAGCGCCCCCCGAGACTTCGCCGTCTACGTAAGAGAGCGATGGCGTGTGTTCATAAATCCGCTGCTCCGTAGTCTCTGTGTAACCTGAACGCTCTTTCAGGGTCTGGCTAACGAGAGCCGGGAGCGAGGCAAGCTGCTCGGCACCTACACCTACGACCAGGACGGAGACGCTCTCCAGACATTTGCTGTTTCAGTGAGTCGTGGGGCGGGGCTTGTGCTTTTGTCTGTCACAGTCGTTTAGACTCAGTCCAGCTGCAGAAGCCTGTCAGATACCAGCTGCTTCACTTTGTCTTTAAATTTGTTCTTGTTTTTAAAACCGCACGAACGAGACGGCGAGGCGGTCACATGACTCATGGTCACATGACTCATGGTCACATGACTCATGGTCACATGACTCATGGTCCACATGACTCATGGTCCACATGACTCATGGTCCACATGACTCATGGTCCACATGACTCATGGTCCACATGACTCATGGTCACATGACTGCAAAATATGACCTCACAGACCTAAATCTGGAAAAACCAAACGAATGATCACAGGCAGGTTGGGGATGGTTTTGCTGAGATGAGCAGAATAATTAATTGATCCAACTTTAAAAGTTTTTTCTCCTTCGAGGCAGAAAACGAGTTTCTTTTGCCTGAAGTTCTCAAATTTGCGATGTCGCTGCCTTTTCCCGTCTGTTTGTCCCGTCAGGAGGAGAACGGCGACGCCTTTCAGATCATCGAGGTCCAGGTTCTGTCTAACTGGGGCCACGAGGAGTACACCTGCATGTACCGCTTCAGGGTACACGGGACGCCCAGCGACGTCTGAGCGCGCTCAGACAGTCGAACTATTAGACTCGCGAGCGGGGTGGAGGCGGCGCAGAGGACGTTGTCATCGTGGCCCTCGCCGCTCGCCACAGACATTTCCATCTGGAAGTGATCAGAGTGTTTCCTGTGGAAAAACAACAGTGTGTCATTTTTCTGTCAATAGTTAATATTTCTCTGTTGGCGTTCCTGTTTTATGTCTTTTATTGGTCCGAGCGCCTGTACTGAGCTCAGGCGTTCTCACAGGGCGACCCCGTGGACGAGCTGCCGTGTTGATGCAGCACATTCACGGTCCTGAAAACGGCGCCGATCCATGGCGACGCGTTTACCGTCTCCTGGAAAAGCAGCGAGCCGATCCGTGCGACGCAGGCGACTTTCCCGCTCGAGCAGAATCGTTTAACAGTTTGAGCTTTGTTTGCACAGACGGACTGAAATGTTTGAACCTGTGAAATCCAGCTGCTGTTCTCATTGTGTCTTCAGGTTTGTTTTTAATCTGTGGTTTCATACTGGACGCTTCTAATAAAGATTTTCTTAACATACAGTTTGTATCAGATGTGTTTGTTTGAGAAGCTCATCACAGCTGCCGTCAGCAGTTCCTCTCAGCTCTGCAGTGAAGCGCTGGTTTCATGTCTGAGCTGAACCCGGATCTCAGATGGAGGAATACTAACAAACGGTAAAGCTAACCTGGAGACCAACTGAACTGTGGAGAAAACCAACTCTAAAAACCAGATTCCAGCTCAGCAGGTGGATGATTCGCTAACAGACTCAATAGTGATGGTTTATCCTGACTCTGCTTCAGTAGGTTTAAAGCACAGCGGCTGCAACTTGTGCACCTGCAGGAAGTAAACGTTGAAGGAAAAATGAGTATAGTGGTGAAGTATTTGTACTTGATTACTTCCCTCCTCTGCCCTCCTCAAAACTCAGCCCAGACAGCTGATCAGAGTTGAACTTACTCTCATATGTTTCACTTGCATATTTGCAGGGTTAAAGCAGAGTTGATGTTATTCTGAACTCTTCAGGAGTACTTCTCCAACCTTTGGATGATTCTGCCTTCTGTTCTGATCCCACACTGTTTGGATCTGACTGTGAGGACAGATCCAAACAGTGTATGCTCCAACTGTACGACGAGGCCGTGTGGATTTATTCAGCTTTGTGCTGATGAGCGTAACCAGAACACCTGGGAGCACCTGGAGAAGAGTCGCCTCACACAGAGCTCGTGAGGAGACGGTTACGTTTACTGCAGAGTACCAGAGCATCTCTCAACCTTATAGCTGGAAATGTTTTATTGAGGCTGATGCTGCCAAAGCTTTGCTGTGAGATGCTGATGGAGGACACCATCTTTATGACTCCTGGCTCTTACTTGTATGGACAAGTTAAAATTACATTAATATGTAACCTACAGACAAAGCACTGTAATCAAACACATAATCACAACCATCATGACAGTCATGACAGCATAAGCAAAAGTATAAGTGATACTGTGGCTGCACTTCATGTTCACACTGTGGTGAAGGATGCAAACACTTCCTCCACCATGTGGAGGCGCTGCTGAGCTGCCTGCTTTTCTGGACACTGCCAGCTTCAACCATCCAGCTCCAGGTCCTCCTGTGGGCGGGGCTCCTGCCTCCCGGCGACCTGCAGAGACACAGCAGCACACAGGTGTGTCAGCGAGTCGCCGCTCTCTTCAAACGTCCTCTGATCAGCAGACGTGTGCTCGGTACCTTATGGCTGAAACAGACGGCAGAGATGAAGAGCAGCAGGCTCAGCAGCAGCAGCAGCAGTCTGATGACAAACACTGTTGGATCTGATGAGACACATTCAGCCGTCACATTAGATGTTAGGAGAACAACAGCTGGCATCAAACATCAGGTAGGCCCCGCCTACATCTCTGACTCCACCTGAGCCTACGTCAGGTGGGACCTGCTGCTGTTTCACACCTGAGCTCCACTCTGCTTCAGCTCACCTGAGACAGTGAGAGACAGCTGACGGCTCTCAGAGGAGAAGTTATGAGAAAACACAAAGACGTGATAAACACAGCTGTAGGTTCCTTGGTGGGCGGGCTCTGCAGCAGGGAACAGGAAGTGGGCAGAGTGATTGACAGCTGGCTGGGTGTAGTTGTTGGTGGTGTTGGAGGAGGTGAAGGTGAGCTGGAAAGAGCCTCCTGGGTACTGAGGCTGGATGGAGCAGCTGATGGTGAAGCTGGAGCCTTTTAACACCCAAGAAGACTCCTGCTGCCGGACCTGCCCGTCATTGGACGAGAAGGACGCTGAGACGATTGGCTGAACCAGCAGGTCTGTAAACAGAGAGATGATTGGCTGAACCAGCAGCTCTGTAAACAGAGAGATGATTGGCTGAACTTTACTCGACTCGTTCAATGTTAAACTGCGTTGGCTCACAGCAACTCTCTTACCTGAGCAGATGAGCTCCAGGACGGTGGATGACTGGGATGATGTGGCACACTCCCTCAGTGTAGATCCAGATTTAACACAGTCAGCTTTGATCTTCTGCGTTGGTCCATCCAAGGATGCATTTCTGCTTCCTGTTAAAACAGCAGAGCCACAGTCCAGCTCTCTGCAGGCTACAGCTGCCGTCAGGGTCCAGCCTGAGGCCTCCACAGATCTCCACAGTCTCTGCTTCACCTCCAGTGTACCTGCACAGCGACTGGCTCCTCCCACCAACCTGACAGGCTCTGACAGAAAGCAGAGAGTCATCAGTCAAAGAACAAAGTGAGTTTGAACCAAAGCTGCAGCTCCTCTTCTACCTGAGCAGGTGAGTCCAGCAGCTTTGCCAGGTGAGCAGCTGCTTCTAGCTGAGCCTGAGCTTCTACAGTCCAGGAGAGCAGACTCATGGCCTCCACACTGGAACTCTCTGCTCCACACTGGAGCCTCCACTTCTCCATAGAGCGCCCCCTGGAGGAGCGAAGGAGGCCCACAGCCAAGCTCCCTGCAGACCACCTCTGCATCCTGCAGGTCAAAGTCATCTTCACACACTGAGGACCATCTCTGGTTAGACTTCACCTGCAGTCCGCCTGAACACAGACTGGAACCATTCAGCAGCCGGACAGAGTCTGCAGGAACAAAGACAGGCAAGAAAAAAAGCTTAAAAAGTAATAAAACTATGAAAGTACAAGTACTACATCAACAGTGGGCCAAAAAGGCTCAAACTGCTATGGGCCCCACATTTAAACTCACAGCAGTTTTCCCATCGTGGCCTCTCTGTCAGCCCACCCAACGGCTTGGCGTGCCCACCCAGCTTGACAGATTATCCACACACACGTGTGTATTTGAATCTTGAATATTTGCTGAGCTGGATCAGACGTTTCTCATAAAGCCGGCTGTTAGGATCTCTCTGTTTTGGTCCTAGTGCTTTGATGTTTTGGTTACTTGCTATGTTTTTCTTTTTTTCTTTATTTACTCACAGTTTCAAATGTTGTTTCTTATCTAGTTCTGGTCTAAGTTTTGCTTATTTTGTATCCCTGCCTGTCCCTCCAGTCATGTCCCTGTCTTCTGTCCTCATCTTGCCCCTGTGGAAAAATCAATCCCGTCTTCATGTTTAGGTCCACACTGCCAGCCACACACTGACACACAACACCAACTTTATGCGACTGTAGTGAGAACATATTGGTTGAGGCCTCTGTCTTCAAATCCTATCTTTGAATCGTATTTCAGCTGCAACATGGAGAAGAACAGGGCCAAAGACAACTTAGGGATGGACGTGTTCCAGTATCATCATCCCTTCTCTCTTACTGCTGACACCGACTGTAAAGATATGAAGATGTGGTCTGGTAGACAGACTGTTACTAGGGGGTTAGGAGGTGGGTAACTTCAGTGGTTGGTGAAGCAAAACTTGGGGGCTTGATGGACATCGGAGAGGCCATGAGACGGACTTTTTGCTACGCTCAGAAATTCTGGAAAACTGCAACATGATTACTTTTTATTTAGAAACATTTTTATACAGCAAAAGGAAAGAAAAAACCCAGACAAACAAAATATTATGAGGTCATTGGAAGACAAATATATGCACATACATACATAAATACTATAGTATTGTAAGTTCTATGCATTAAATGCTGCCACAGTTTGTAGAGCCATTTTCTCCAACGCCCCCCTGAATTTGCAGGGTAAAAGTCATACATCCCATCAATCTGATGTTTTCCACTATAGAAATAAAAAGACTTATAGTGGGAGGATCTTTACAAAGCCAGCGCGTTGTTATAGCCTTTTTCGCAGATGCCAAAAGAATTCTCCGGAGATAGACATCATCTGTAACTAAATCTTCTGCAAAACATCTCAGATACAACAAATGTACAGCTCACATTAAATCCCAGTGCTTTATATATGCAAAAATTTTAGGCCATTAACAAGATGTTGAATCATTATTAAAAATACCTTAAGGCTAGATTTGGTAGAAATGAGTTCTGGCTAAATATCAAAAATATTATCTTAATGCAGTTTTATTTTTGAGAGCTTGATAACTTACAACTGAAAAATCTGAACAGCAAACTGTTTTCTTTCTTTTAAATTCATCCATTTTACAAAATGTAAGGTTTTTACTTTAAACGTGAATATTCTCTGTGTGGCAGAGGTTTGGTCTACGGCTGCAGGGGAGGGGTGGTGCAGCAGGCTCGAGGAGCAGTGCCAGGGAGGCTGGAAGGGCAGCTGAAACCCATCCAGTAATCATGCTCTAAATTTTTCAGTGACAGAAGAGCTGCTGCAGCTAAGGCCCACTGGCCCCTTTCTCCCCGATCTGCCTCCCCAGGTTCTGGTGGCGGTAGGCGCTGCATGCGACCCACGTAGGGCCACACAGACACAGAGACAGAAGTGTTGGAGATGTGGGCGGCTGGGACACCTGTGACGGGAGTGTCCATTGAGGGAGGTGGGCTTGGCTTTCCGTATCACTGAGCCTCCAACGCTCTCTCCCAGGTCCAGGAGGAACATACAATGTTCCAGACATGGGCTGCATGAAGACCATGGTCCACCAAACCCTGGGTTAACCAACCTTGCTGGAGGTAGAATGGGTGGAGGTCAGATATGTGCATGGGGATGTTCAGAAATATGTCATAGTGCTGCTGCAGATAAAGTTTAAGGGTAAAACACATAGTGTAAAGGCTGCAGTTAGCTCACGCCTGTCTCTTAATTCTGGGGACAGATTGGCTGGGGTTTAATAACATTTTGGGACAGTGTGTGGGGGAAGCTCTCAGCTTGTGCGGTGTGTAGTGTCTGTGCTGGACTCAGTGGTGACGCGGGGTGTCCAATGGTGACTCTGGGTTGGAGGAGATGGCAGGGCCTTCTCGTGAGGCCCCACCGGTTCCCATTAATCGTCACTACCATTAATGGGGGTCCCATTTGAGTGCATTGGGATGGACCTTATTGGGCAATTTCAATGGTGCACGTGGATATCACTTTGTATTAGTTCTGGTCAATTATGCAACTCTATATCTGAAGCAGTGCTGCTGTACACCATTTCTGCAAAGAGTGTAGCACAGGCACTGTTTCAGGTGATCTCCTGAGTCGGCATTGTGAAAGAGATACTGCCTGACCACATCGTTCATGTCTCACACACTTAAAGAACTGTACGAATTACTGGGCATTTCATCTGTTCAGACCAGTGTCTACCACCCTCAGACTGATGGAGTGACAGGTAGAGCAGCTGAATAAGTCTTTAAAATCCATGATTTGTAAGTCCATTCACAAGGATGAACCCAATCGGGATCTCTGGTTAGACCCTTGTTTGCAGCATGGGAGGTGCCCCAGACCTCCACTGGGTTTTCTCTAATTTGAAATGACCGGAAGCCACGGGGCTTATTGGACCTGATTGAAGAAAACTGGGAAGGTTATCACAAAAAAATTTGCTCCCGGTGCAGGAATGCCAGCAGTGCCTGTAGAACAGAGTGGCTAGACTCAAGCAATTTTCACCCAGAGATGAAGTGCTTGTATTACTCCCTTCTTCTAGCTCAAGGTTACTCGACAAGTGTTAAGGAGCCTCTGTGGTCACACAGCGAGTCGGTGATGTTGACTATGAGGGTGATTGTGATTACCATCTCACACAGCCCAAGGGAGCAGATGTTGCTGTACAGCAGCAGCGGTTTGCAGATGTGTTCTACCCCTTGCCTGGCCATACCAATCTCACAGAGCACCCAGGTGTGATGCTGCGTTCAAAGCCCAATCGGTTGCCTGAACATAAAAGGCAAATTGTTCAGAGAAAATTGTCTGAAATGTTGAGTAATAGAAGAGTTGCACAGCGTGTGGTGTAGCCCCATAGTTCTTGTGATTAAAAAAGGATGGGTCTATACGGTTCTGTGTCGACCACGGCAAGGTGAGCGAGGTATCAAAGTTAGATGTTTATTTCATGCCCTGATTTGACAAGCTCCTGGACCCGTTAAGCAAGACTCGGTTTTTCACAACACTCGATTTAACCAAACACTCGATTTAACCAAGGGCTACTGGCAGATTCCCTTGTTTCCAGAGTCTAAGGAAAAACCGTCCTTCTCCACTTCGTAGGGTTTGTGCCCGTTTGTCATCTTTCCATTTGGCTTGTTCGGAACCACAACAACTTTCAGCTCTTTGCACCCCTTTAAATTCAAGGTGGTCCATAGGCCAAGCTGGTAGTAGCAGATTTTCTCTCCCACTTGCCGGGGTGCTCCCTGGCCTCAGTTGGACGGCGGGGGTGTGTGGCGGAGGTTTGGTCTACGGGTCCGTTGCAGGGAAGGGGTGGTGCAGCATGCTTGAGGGGTAGTGCCACAGAGGCTGGCAGGACACCTGAAACCCATCCAGTAATCATGCTCCAAGCAGAGTGGAGACAGCTGGAAATCTGTCTGGTCGTGGACTGAAACGACAGAGCTGAAACTAAACTCTTGTTGTAAACAAGAGCTGGGCTTCCATACAGCACCTGCATGTGGATCAACAGCTTCCTCTCAGGCCACAGACAGAGAGTCAGAGTTGGCCATCACACATCCTCAGCCCTGAGCCTCAGCACTGGCTCACCCCAGGGCTGTGTGCTCAGTCCACTGCTCTACACATGCACTCATGTCCACCAGAGCAACATCTTTGTGAAATTTGCAGACGACACCACCGTGGTGAGGCTCATTTCCAGGGGTGACGAGTCTTACAGAGACGAGGTGGAGCAGCTGTCATTATGGTGTAAGGCCAATAACCTCCTCCTCAACACTTCAAAAACCAAAGAACTCATAAGAGACTTCAGAAGAAAAAAGGCAGAGATCTCACCACTATTCATTAACGGGGACTGTGTAGGAAGGGTGCCAAGCTTCCACTTCCTGGGAGTCAACATAGAGGAGAACTTTTCCTGGAGTGCGAACACCTCCGAGCTGCTGAAATGGGCCCAACAGAGACTGTACTTCCTGAGAATTCTCAGGAGGAATAACATCACACTGGAGCTGTGTCCCAAAACGTAGGCTGCATCCTTCGGAGGACCCGGCCTTCACGGTCGACGTGGGCCGGGTCCTTCAAAGACCGAGAAGGCCGGAAGTGCGAGGCTGTGAAATGTGACGGTCTGGCCTTCAGATTTGTGTCACCGCTGTCTCGGTGGAGTTTAATAAACTCGGCCGTCTGCTCCTTGCTATCTAAAATATAACAGGACACTGGAGGAAACTCTCGACCGTCTCACACTTTGATGTTTGACGTTTATTGAGCTGTGTGAAAATTCCGGAGGAACCCACCTGAGGGATTAATAAGGTTTTATTTAATGTAATAACTTTGATCTCAGCCAAACCGATTTACTCAGGAACAAATAAAACACAGAAAAAAGCCAAACAATAACATTTTTAAGTTATTCGAGTGACTTATATATCATGTTTAACCTGAGTAGTGAAAGACGGCGGGGATCTGAAAACGATGAAGCCGGGAGTCCGCTGCTCTCGCCGGCTCAAGTGGCCATTGAACCCCCCAGCTTGCTATCGAGCTGGTGGGTAACAGACGTCTCCGAAAATGTCGAAGCACTTTTGTAAATATGCGACGTCTTGATAAACGAGCAGATATTTGATGTTTACACAGCTACTTTCTTGCCTGAAAATATGTTAAAATTTTATTTTGTGACCCAGAAAAAGATTGATAAGAGTAATTTTAAAACTCAGTAGCTGCTGCCATTGTTGGAAACTGAAACTGGCTGGGCCACGCTATGAATTCTGGGATATGGTGGGCCACGAAGGACACACCCGACCCATCCTTCAAATTCGGGGAAATGAAGGACGCATTCTTCTACAGAGCCACCATTGAGAGTGTACTAACCTATTGCATATGCATCTGGTACACTAGCTGCACAGTGGCTCAGAGGAAAGCACTCCAAGGCGCCCAAAAGATCACTGGCTGCCCCCTCCCCACACTGGAAGATCTACACAACAGCCGCTGTCTTAAAAATGCCCAAAACACCATAAAAGATTCCTCACATCCTGGCCACTCCCTGTTTAAACTGTTGGCCTCAGGCAGACGGTGCAGAGCAATCAGTGTAAGGACTCAAACACAGCTTTTATCCAACTGCAGTAACACGTCTGAATGCAAAAAAAATGCCAATCACGCCACTCTTGTATTAATCTATGCGCTGACTGAAGCATGTATGTGAATGTTTGTTGATGCCTCTTATTAGCACTTCAAGTATTCTATTTATTTTATTTATTGAGTTTTATTGTTTTATTTATATTTTGATATCGTTAGGGATGATGCAATGATCGGGGACCATTTTTAATTTCGTTGTACCTGTGACAATGACAATAAAGATTCTGATTCTAAGTAAAAGCATCAGAAACACAGTGAATGCCGAAGGTCGTGATTGGGGTTCACACTGAACTGCTAAACTGGAAACATTTTATGTTATTCAGATGAATAATTGAACTCATTGTTCAGTGAGTTTTATTTCATTTTATGAGTTTTAAAATTGTTTACACAGCATCAGCATTTGAAGAATTAACTTAAATAAGTCAACGTAAGATTTGCATCATCACAAGCAATGAAACCATGAAAAACACTCAAAACTTTCATGTTTCATTATTCAGCTTCAACTGCAACTGAATTATACTTTACACACAAACCAAAAAGGCCTTCTTAACACAATCAGCTCAACAATGCTGGACTCAGGACCGTCAGATTACAGTGTCTCTACCAAACGAGGAGACCATGAACACATCCAGTGAACTTCTACCACGGTCACTGTCACAGAGGAGACGGGTAACGAGAAACTTCACCATCCTAGATGATGTCTGTGACAGACTTACCTGAACAGGTGATATCCAGGGTGGAGGAAGAGCGATCTGCTGATGCGCACTCTTTCAGAGCATATCCAGCCTGAACACAGTGTGACTCCATCCACCACACCGATCTCTGTGAAGAACTCTGTGTATTTCCTACAGAAACAGCAGAACCACAGTTCATCTGTCCACAGACAGCAGCTGCATCCTTCAGGTTCCAGATATCCATCGCCACTGGTCTCCACTCTCCTCGTCTCACCTCCAGTGTACCTGCACAGCGACTGGCTCCTCCCACCAACCTGACAGGCTCTGACAGAAAGCAGAGAGTCATCAGTCAAAGAACAAAGTGAGTTTGAACCAAAGCTGCAGCTCCTCTTCTACCTGAGCAGGTGAGTCCAGCAGCTTTGCCAGGTGAGCAGCTGCTTCTAGCTGAGCCTGAGCTTCTACAGTCCAGGAGAGCAGACTCATGGCCTCCACACTGGAACTCTCTGCTCCACACTGGAGCCTCCACTTCTCCATAGAGCGCCCCCTGGAGGAGCGAAGGAGGGCCACAGCCAAGCTCCCTGCAGACCACCTCTGCATCCTGCAGGTCAAAGTCATCTTCACACACTGAGGACCATGTCTGGTTAGACTTCACCTGCAGTCCGCCTGAACACAGACTGGAACCATTCAGCAGCCTCACAGAGTCTGCAGAGATCAGAGAAATCAAACAGCGATCCAATAAAACACTGAAACACAAAGTAAATGTTTCTTTTGTAGCACAGTCTTGGGAACATGCAAAAGGACACCATGGTGCAGTTTCATTGTGAAAAAAAGGAGGCTGTACACCCTTAAAGTCAGGTGGTTACCTTATGCACATTTCCTTCTTTTCTCAAATTTAAAGAACCTGATGGTTTCCTGTTCCTGGTTCTGCTGTGAGTTAGTTAGCAGTCAGTCACACCTGCCCATGACTAGTAACAGAAAAAAATAGCTACTGGAAACTCAGCCTAGAGCTTTTTGGCTGGATCACACTGATGCCAATGTTGCCTTCAAATGCATGGAGCCAAATACTTGTCCCATTGCCTCGCCCTGTTTAGACTAATTCTAACATCAGTAGACCAGTATCATTCGAATATGCAGCGTTGTAATGGAGGAATAGTTTTTTTACTTACCTAAACTTTCAACACTTTTAAAGACGTTGATAATGAGTTCGACGGCAATGTCCTGGAGAGTGTCAAAATCTTTGACTATGTAAATTTTATTGTGATCAGAGTTGATCAACTTCAGTTGAGTCACATCGACGCTTCCAACACCTGAAAGACAAAAGTGTCAGTACTGTTGCTTAACATGTGAGCTATATGGCTTTGTCATATTTGGAACCAGTGTCCTGCAGACAGGTTGGATTCAGTTCTACTCTGGGCAGGGGTTCGTATACTTGCATGGTTAGAGTAGAAAAATGATGGATTGTTTATAGAATTATTGTTTTATTTTAATGTATACATGATGCGAATGTGCTCATAAACAAGGTGGCGCTCTGTGTTTTGAGGCTTGAGAGCTTCATTCAGCGCAATTGTGTGGATTGCAGCATGCTTACATACACATGATACTGGTTAGAATAGTCTCTGGGTCAGGAAGTCCAAACGAGATGCCCTGAACTGGGCCTTAGAATCAGCAGAAGAATAATGGATAATATTAGATAATCAAGGCTATGCAGGGTGTGTGTTGTGTGTCTGTCTTTCTGACTCCAGGAGAAGCAGATACAAGGCGAGGTCAGAAGGAAGCGGGGAGGACTGACCACAGTCACAGTTATGGTCACAGTATATAAGCTGTGCAGCCCGTGTCAGGGTTATCTTTGGTGTGAGGCAGACTGTTGTATCACACTGGGCTCTGGCACTGTAAACTTGTAATTCCAACAGCTGAAGCAAATTAAATCTTACTGTTTGGAACAGTTTTAGGTAAGTTTTTAAAGGTTTTTAGGATTAAAATAGGCTTTGCTCCAAGTTTCAGGCAGGGTTCATGACCCTGTTTGGAACTGGTTTTGGGACTGGGAAATAAGCTGGTAGAGGGGGCCAACCATCAAGATGTTACTGAAGTTTAGACTTAGATTTAGTTAAAGGGGTTTAAATCACTTTTTTCATTAACTATTTTTAGAACACTTTTCAATGGTTAAGACTTAATAGAAAAAAAATAAAATTATTCACCAATAACAAAGACTTCAATGCCGCTGTCTTTCAAATTCTTTGAGGGAAGTTTTACGTTATCAGCAGACTGCCCGTCTGTGATCATAACAGCAATTTTTTTGGAGTCTGGACGCATTCCCACATTGGGTTTAAACTGGTTACGGAGG
>NC_140446.1:455000-495000 GCF_963576455.1 Neolamprologus multifasciatus
CAAGGGTAAACAGACTATGGCAGTTTCACTCAAAGCACATGTCCACAGATGGATTATTGTTATTGTCACTGCTACATGATGCACCTGTTAGTGAATTATTGTAAAAAATAAGTTCAGATTTCTAAAATCAACTACATACATAAACGTGTATGATTTCATGCCAGGATCTTTTGAATGTCTAGTCTGTTTTATTTGACCTAGTCTTTGTTATTTGTAATAATTTATGCTTTTTGTGTTGTTTCTTTTTAAACTATCACTTCAAAATGGGATTAAAAAGAAGTGTATGTGTGCCTGTTTTGGTACTTCTACTTGTGAAGGATTTCTCTGTTTATTGTGCAGCAGATACTTTTTCAGAAATAATCTTCGTATCAGATTCTGATTGTCCGGGATTAATTTTTTTTTAGCCTGGTTCAATGATCACCTCTGGAGCACCATACCTTCTGGTGACAACCTCCTGTAGGCTGGGTAATAAGCTGCTTACTCACCTGTGTTGGTGCCTCCACCAGTTTGTTTGAGTTGTTTTATGGCCCTCAGCAGGGTTTGTTTGGTCTGGTGGGTGTTCAGGTGCCACTCTGTCCTTGGTGTGGTGCTGAACAAAGTCAGACCTTCAGAAGCAATGTGTAAAACAACAAGGACACACAGAGCTCGTCATTCAAATTCAAACATTCACACATTCAAACACGATAGTTATTAGCACTTTGTACAAATTACACATTATTAAAAGCACAATAATTAAGGGGAGTTCATGTATGTATGTGTGGTATTTTTTTACAAAGTTAAAGTACTTTTGAAATTAACAGTGTTAAATATAATAGTAATGAAAACATTACCGATCTGGACTGCATCGGGACCAATGTTGAGGCCGTTGACGATAGCAACAAGAAACGTTTTAATTTTAACAAAGTCATTTCTGCTGATGCTCGCAGACTCATCCACCAACATCACAATGTCAACTTTGGCTGTTTCACAGTGAACACCTGAAACACAGCAAAGGATTATGGGATACAAGAGAAGACCAAATAAATTTCTGAAGTCTGTGAAGGTTCTCAGTCATCCAGGTCATCGTAGTCAAAGGAGCTTGCAAAGAAAAGCGTCTGGACTTCTTTAAGTTGCTTGAAGAGCAACTTAAAGAAGTCCAGACGCTTTTCTTTGCAAGCTCCTTTGACTAAATTTCTGAAGAGAGAAGCAGGCTGAGAGGTCGGTGTTAGGTCTAAACTTATAGACGTCGCTGACTCAGAGACTTATTCCCGTGAACAAAGCAAGACAAAACAGCAATCGATCTGTTTTAACTCGCGCAAGTGAAGCACGGTGGCAATCTCAGAGCAGCACTCGGCCCTCGACCTCAGATGACTCCGACCCCAGCCTCTGCTTCAGCCTCTGCTTCAGCCTCTGCTTCAGCCTCTGCTTCAGCCTCTTTATTGAAATGACACAGAGCCCCATTGTAAACCCCATGTGGTGTGTTGTAAAGTCAAAAGCACTGTGTGTGTGTGTGTGTGTGTGTGTGTGTGTGTGTGTGTGTGTGTGTGTGTCTTCCTGGTGATCACAAAGGTGTCATCTCCTCTCACCCCTTAGCTTAGCTTCCTCTAACAGTTTACCACATACAAACACAGGTGAGCCCACAAAGGGCAGGAAGTGATTCCTTATATAGAATGTGCCTGCAGTTAACACTATAACCCCCCCACCCCCCCACCCCACCACTCAGAATGTCTTTGATCATGCAGCTTGAAACAAGAAAAATTGTAAGCACAAAAATGACAACATTTAACAACTCGCTCTAACAGTCGGTACAGACCCATCAGCTGTCTGAGAAACCTCACACTCCTCTGATCACCAACTAATACATTACCAGGAATCAAACAACAACTGAAGTGGTTATTAAAGATAAAATTACAAGTTACTAAATGAAAAAAGTCTTCTGTGATTTGGAAAAAACAACAGCAACTATAATATTTTGTTATAAGGAATCACACACGGAAATGAAACATGCCATATTACGACATAAATAAATAAAGTAACAGAGATAACTGTTACAGTGAAGTCGATACAGCAGCTTTTTTATGATTTGATCAAAAATGAGGGAAATTTCCAGATATTTCTACGGTTTAAACTTAACTGTAAATGAAATAATACTTCCACCCCCATGGTTAACAATAAAATACTTTCCAACTTCAGATAGCAGCTCAACACTTGAGCTTTCAGAGTCACCGACCCAAGTCAAAGAATTGAAACCTGTTGTCTCAAAGCATGTTGAACAACGTGAACAGGCGCTCACAGAACTGTACTCAGTATAGCAGCACAGTTTGGGTGTGTTATTGAAACCCTTTATTACATTTATTTAAATCATGGAAAAGAAAGATGTAATAAAGGAATAACAGCTCTGCTACTTCGTTCAGCTGCTAGCTTCGGGGGTCTGCACAGCAGATAACATGCGACCACCTCCTGTTCCAGCATCCTGCTCTGTCAGACCAACCCTCTGCATCTCCTCCATCACTACATCTGTGAATCTTCGCTAAGCTGTTCTTCTTTTTCTCCATCCTTTGTCCAGTATCTCCACTCTGAGCTGTCTGATGGACTCTTTTCTGATCCTGACTGTCCCGGTGAACATCTGAACGTCTGCAGCTCTGCATAGGGACTCTTTACTTAGTCCCTATGGACCCCAAAGCGCTAACTAAGCTACAAATGTGCAAACACACACAAACATAAGCATTTTATTTGTATCAGTGGAACATTTTAAATATGTTGTTAAACTGTCAGGCAGTAGGAACTTCTGTTTCAATAGAGGCAGCTGGAAAACGCAGCTGAATTTAAATGGAAAAGAAAACCAAATATAAAGCACTCAAAGCCTCAGTTGCCTTTGCTGCCAACCACAGTGGAGACAGAAGCCTTCCAGAGCCTTGGCAGATATCCAGCATTAGGGACGGAGACCTTTGAAGAGAACATACTGATAAAAGACTGCAGCAAAGGATAGTCTGAATGGTGGCTAAACAGCCTCAATGAACTTCCCAACAAATTCAAGCTGTTCTGCAGACTCAGGGTGCAACAGTGTGAGCTCGAACTATCCATCGACATCTGAACGAGGTGAAACGCTATGGCAGGAGAGCCAGGAGGACCCCGCTGACACAGAAATGTAAAAAAGCCAGACTGGATTTGAGGAAGACAAAATCCTTCCTGGAGAATGTGGCGGATGAGACCCAGCTCATCATTCTGGTTACTGAAAACACAATGAGTCCGGATCCAAATCTGATTAAACGCTTATGAAGAGATCTCAAAATTGCTGTTGGGAGAAGTTGCCCTTCAAGTCTGAGAGACTTTGAGCAGTTTGTAAAAGAAAAGTTGTTGAAAATTTCAGTTGAGGTGTAACCAGCTTGTAGTTGCAGTTATTTTTTCCAAAGGGCGTGTAACCACATATTAAGTTGAGGTTGCCAATAATTTTGTCCAGACCAGTTTTTGAGTCTTTTGTGGAAAGCTGTCGAATTCTGTTCTGTTTTTTGTGTTTGTGTTGACAAAAATACCAAAACATTTGTAATTGTAAAGATTTTCTGGAAAAATTCCAGCCATAGCCGTACGTCTCTTTTCTACTCGAGCACTCAAAAGATTTATACGATGTGTTTCATTCACCCATTCTAGTGTTTTCTAACTAAGATTAGTATCTTGCCCTTGGCTCGTTTCTAATACATCTCCTTAAAACGTCTCAACAAATGGACTCAGACGGATCTGAAGAGGTTTAGATTCATGTCAATATTATACATTATTGTGTATAATATTAATGTAAACCAGCACAAACAGGACAGGCTGTTGCAGAGTCCTACCTGAGCCCCACAGCAGCAGCAGAACCAGCAGCAGGTGATCCATGTCAGGTCCACGTCCGTCTCTGTCTGTCTGTCCGACTCTTCAGCTCTCTGCTAATAAACTGCTGTTTCCTCTTCATCTGTTATCTACTCATCAGCCAACTGATGAGCAGTTTCTCAAACTGAAAAGCCACAGAATCAAGATCAGCTGCCTGCCTGGATTTCAGAGAAACCGCCTATCATCCTCTCCCGCGGACACTCACCCCTCCCTCCGGTTTCCACGGTCCGGCCGCGATCGTAAGATAAATAGCCCTGGTGTATGCCGTTATCTCCCTGCTCTCCAGTAACTCTCTCCCCTTTCTGTTGCAGCCTCCCACGGTCCTGATCACGGCGTCCCCATGTTGGTTATTTCCCGTCTCTCCTGTTCAGCGATAAAGCAGCGTGTTGCCTTTGGTTGGTCACCTTTAGCGTTTGTTTTGTGTGCATGTCTGCGTGTTGTTTGCTTTTGGGTCCAGCTTACGTGTTAGAACTACAAGTTTCTCTGTCAAATCACTTTTACAACTGTTTTTGAAAATCTCACCAAAACATGAATTATCAATATTATATTGGTGAGTGTTGTGGGCTCAGACACACACAAGAGCACATTTAAATATTTCAGTGAAAGTTTCTTTAGCCTAAAATCGCAGGTTTAAGATCCAGAGCAGATTATAAAGGGTTAACCTTCATAAAGTGTGTGACAGCTACAGGAAAGATCTGACACGTTTATCTGATCACACAGATGCTGAGTTTAGCTGCGGTCAGTCGGCTATCTGAAGTTCCAGCATCTGTAATCTGATTGGTCGGTTTTTCACGCAGCAGATTAAAACAAACTCAGGTGAGTTTGGTTGAAAAATCTCTTCCAGGTTCTCCTGTTTCATCCTCTGATTTTAAGTTAACGCTGCTCAGCACGTAACATGATCCACGTCAGCTGTCACATGACAAAGCTGCTCAGAACTTCCTGTCAGAGAGGAAACACACGAAGGTGATGAGGAGATAAAGAAGGAGAGGAAACATGAGTGAGGACACTTCTCCTGTGAGTCACGTTAGAGTTTGTGTGAAACACTCGGACACCTTTAATGAACAGTTTAAAAAGAACATTTATGATATTTACAAATATTTATATGTGATGAAAAAAGTTTGGTGGTAAAATTTCTTTGACATCATTCAGTTTTGTGTTCTGATCAAACAGATGTGAGATAATATCGACCATGTCTGAGTCACAGGCTGTAATATCTCAGCCTTTCAACGTGTGGCCTTTATTAGAGGAGCCGTGGATTACTCACAGGGAACGTTGGGATGCAGGAAAGGTGTCGCCAGGATCAGAGCAGGGACGCAGTTCATGTTTCCAGCGTGTAAAAGAGCTGATGATGTAATATACAGTTTACTGTGTTTGCACTTCATGTTCACTCTGTGGTGAAGGATGCAAACACTTCCTCCACCATGTGGAGGCGCTGCTGAGCTGCCTGCTTTTCTGGACACTGCCAGCTTTAACCATCCAGCTCCGGGTCCTCCTGTGGGCGGGGCTCCTGCCTCCCGGCGACCTGCAGAGACACAGCAGCACACAGGTGAGTCAGCGAGTCGCCGCTCTCTTCCAACGGGCCGAGCGCTTCGTTCCAGAGCGTCCTCTGATCAGCAGACGTGTGCACGGTACCTTACGGCTGAAACAGACGGCAGAGATGAAGAGCAGCAGGCTCAGCAGCAGCAGGCTGATGACAAACACTGTTGGATCTGATGAGACACATTCAGCCGTCACATTAGATGTTGTGGCATCAAACACAAACATCAGGCGAAGCTCAATTGTCCTGCAGACACTCACTCATCACTGTTTCCTAACATCCTGCTGCTTCTGCAGCTTCTCTGGTTCCTATCCTCACCTGTACGTCACAGGGCCCGCCTGTGTCCTGGATGATCTGGATGACGGAGAACCACCACAGACATTTTGATACCGTGCAATCATTTAGTAAAACATTCGAAAGTTTCTGGTTCTGCTGGTGATTTCAGGATTTTCCGTCCCAGCGTCGCCTCGTGCTCACCGGGCGGCAACCAACTATTGACGTGTTCCTTATCCTTTACACCCTGCCAACCCTGGGCACGCGTGCCACAGCTGGCACGTGAAGGGTTAACTGATGGCATGACCATAGTGGGACTGGCCATCAGGCATACCGGGCAAATGGCCGATGGACGGATGGTGATTTTTCGTTTTTATGGGCTGATGATTTTTTTTTTGCAACAGTATTAAAGGTGGTGGATTGGCCAGATGCTGGCAGATGTGTAAAAATAACTCAGGTATTTGGTGGTGGCTGTGGTGGAGCTTCCACTGAGGCAGCAGGTGGATGAGGGAAGGGGAGGCAGGAGGAGCAGAGAGCCGAGGTGGTGAACTGAACTTCAGGTAAGAAGTTATGACCTGCAGTCTATCTGGTCAGATATGAACCAAGTTTAGTTTATTTTTGTTGTGCTGACTTTTTACAGTCAGTTACAATAACTCGTACTGCGTGAGCTAGCATGACGTTTCTATACAGCTGGGTGGTGCTGTGATGTTACTGATAGTGAACTTTATTTTATTCATAAGGTTAGTTAGTAGCTGCCAATCGTCCCGTAAAAAGACGGAGTCGTCACAAACGACACAAAGCTGGATTTATTCTGTCGTTACGCTGCAGCTGCCTCTTCTTCTCTCTCTCTCTCCTGTTGCTACTTCAATCATGAAACTGATCAATGATCAGCTGATCGGCTTTTCTCTCTTGTTTGTTTATCACTTTGCACCAGAAACAGGAAACCAGCGGATGTCGCGCTAAACAACAGCAGCACGTTTAAGCTTGATCAGCTGTTGTTAGCATTTATTTAATATTAATTTCTAGTATCAGCTGATGTTTGCTGGAGCCACAGCTGTAAAGCTGCTGGTCATGATGGTTTGGATATGTGGTGAGAGGGAAACATGAAGATGAAACCAGGAGATGTCCTTACTGAATCATCAGAGCTGAACAGCTGATGGAGAAACAGGTTTACCTTTCAGGTGACATGGATGAGTTAAAGTTATGAACTGTTTCTGAGAGACTAATAACACCAGGATCCTTTTCTAAGCAGCTGACAGCTGGTAACTGTGCAGGGGCGGCTCTAGCAAAGTGTTGGCAGGGGGGCCAGGTAGGGCATTAACAGGGAGAGGGGGGCAGCTGGAATCCACAGCTGTGTGTTCATGGAGCTGCATGTTCACCTGCTGGACGTCACTACCTGACAAGTTTAACTGTCTTCAGAACATTGCAGAGGCCTTATTGACAGTGTTTACATGTCTGTGTGAGCAGATTTTCTCTCACATGAGTCCTCAGGTCTGAATGCTGGACACTGGGAGACCTGTGTCTCTGAGTGGGAGACCAGAGATCACATTAACATGTGTGTCTCTGTATTAACAAACATGCCATATTGGCCCAGTTTATTTTTCTTATCATTGTTGTGAGGAGACCATAAATAGCATTTGTATTTTCTGTTGTTCAGTTCATTTGATGTTATGGATAAAAACTCTTTTTTTGTTTCAAAATAGGTGATAACTATTCGCTGACAGCTGCAAACATCTGCGAACAAATATAATCTATGAAGTTGTTCTATATAGTGTGTAACTGTTCATATAGAGCGTTATTAAATTTAATGCTAATGCATCATATGGCACACTGACCTCTGAGGAGATTTTAGATGCACTCATCATCAGACAGGTTGCCGACGCCTGGTTTACACTAAAAAGCATCTTGAGCTCACTGAGCTGTGAAACCAGGATTTCAGATTCACATTTTCTCAACTGTTATCCAGCACAAAGTCATTTTTATATTTGCAGTTTTGCAAATATAAAAATATAAAATATAAAAACATAATCAGCCAACCAATAAGTAACTTCTGAGAAACTGAGTCCCACCCCAAAGATAAAATAATAAAGATCACATAGATATCGGACTGTGAGTGTGTTGTTAACCCTTTAATGTCACACTCCTGGTTTCAAACGTGGGCAGAAAACGTGTTTCTGCAGCCTTTCAGAATCAACAGCATGTTCTTGTTTCCTCTAAAAATAACATCACACCGCTTACAGCTGACACGACTTTGCTTCAATGTCACAAAGACACCGGCTGACTGCTAACTCACCCTTCACAATAACACATGAACAACACAAAGCATTTTTAATTAGTAGATTAAGTTTGGTGACGTTGGGGGTCTACAAACGAGCAAAACAGGAATGTAAAGCATCCAGTTAAAAAATGAATTAATTACAGGAAAGAGCTTCATCAGATTACCAAAGTATAAAACCTCTGAAGCAGTTAATCTGTAAAGTCCACGTCAGCCATCAGTCACATGATAAAAGTGCTGCGAGCTTCCTGCCTGCAGCTTCCTGTCAGAGACGGCGGACAGAAAACATGTGAAGGTGATGAGGAGATAGAGAAGGAGAGGAAACATGGCTGAGGATGCATCTGGTTTCAGCCACATCAGAGTCTGTTTTAGCCGACTGTAGGTGCAGTCGTCCACGCAGTGAGGAACTCGATTAGCTTTGAGTTAAAAACAGTATTTTGTTAATGCTCTGATATCAATTTTAAAGCTGCAGCTAAAAACAAACAGCTCGCTCCTCCTCTCCACCCATCCATCCACCATCTCTCCTCTCAACTTCTGGCTCTGCAGCTTCTTCACCTGCCTCTGTTTTGCTTCCGTCATGATGATGTGGCCACTAGAGGGCACTGTCGCAATAGACAGCAAATGTTGCTCGTAGTGTGCCGCTGCACAGGCGACGCACGATGCACGAGCCAGAGCATGGCTGGTAAATTCAGTTAGTAGCTTAGCTGCTAGCTGCTATGCAAACGAGCTGGTTATTTCAGTCTGAAGAGTCGCTAACGTCCTACGCTGATGTTGCAGACCTTACAGCTGGGGTCTTTCTTGGCATTCGCGGTGGACAGGCTCATTAGCTGGTGCCCGCTGATCTGAGACACCGCTCCCAGCCTCAGATCCACCGGCTCCGTGTACATCACCTCCAGGTTGACATCCTGAGCGTGGCGGAAAGACAACGAGCCGTCCTCCTCCTCGGTGCAGGTCAAGAAGCGGTTGCCGGACCTGTCGAGGGCTGGCAGCCTCCCTTTACAGAAAGCGTCTCCTTTGGAGCCGTCAGGAGCGAGGACCAGGATCACGTAGTGGTACGACGTGTACATGCAGTAGAAATCCCCAAAGTACATGTTGGTGGTCTTGTTGAAGAGGACATCTGCTCGGATCTGTACAGAAACAAAACACGGTGTGTTTTATATTTTTGTGCACTTTTAAAACTTATTTACCCAACTTGGTAAAATAGAAAGAATAATAATAGTAAATAGTAAAAGAAAATAGTAAAATAATAATAATATAAAAAGTGTATATTTTTTCAAATATCCACAAATTTATTGAGTTTGAAGAATAAATGTTTATTTCCTGTTTAATCACAGAAATGACAGTTTAAATTCATTTTATTTTATCAAATTTGCAACAATAAAAATATCTGACTTTTGTAATCTTTGACTTTTCTGTGACCTAAAATATCAGTAAAAAGTGAAAGCTTCAATTTTTTCTCATTTTAATTTTGAACCTAAAAAAGTGGTTTGAGGCAGACACGGTGAGGTTCAACAGCCAGAGCAGCAAAGACACGGCAAGAAAACAGATTTGATCTAAGCTGGATGTTTTAAAAAGGAAGCACCATTAACTTTGGACTGAATACTTTTTATAATCTTAATTTAATTTACAGTTAATCAAAAATTCTGTTTTACAACAGGCTGGCAGCCTTTTATTGTCTTTAAATTCTATCACGCCTCAGATTTGTGGGGTAAACATATTTATTATTTATATAAGTATATATAAGTAGCAAACAGACAGTTTACAGGAATAGCTGTTAAATCCAGCTTTCAGTTCCCATTACAACATGTCAGCTGACATATCAGCAGTAACATTGATGTAGAGCCATGTCTTCTACCCTAATGGCTTCAACAAAAAGGCCTGAAACAGGCTGCTGCTCGAGGAACATGCACAAAGACATGAAGCACCCTTCAACAAACACGCTTTAGTGGAAAAAAGGGGAGATGTCATCACCCAAGCTTCGTGAGTTGGTCTAAATCAGCGGTCCCCAACCTTTTTTGTGCCACGGATCGGTTTATGGTGTCGTGGATAAATACAACAAAATAAAACCACTACCGCTACCAAAAAAAGAAGATTTATTCATAGCACAAAGGAAAAGACCCAGGGAAACCAAGTTCATGATAAAAAACGGTAAAAACCCTGAAAACCATACGTTTCACACCCGAGCCTCAACTCTCGCGGCCCGGTAAAAAACGGTATTGGCCGATGGCCCAGGGCTCGGGGACCGCTGGTCTACAGCAGCGGTCCCCAACCCCCGGGCCTCGGCCCGGTACCGGTCCGTGAGTCGTTTGGTACCGGGCCGCGAGAGTTGAGGCTCAGGTGTGAAATGTATAGTTTTCAGGGTTTTTATCGGTTTTCAGCGTTATTTTGTTATTGTTTTTATCGTTTACTTGGTTTTCCTGGGTCTTTTCACGTGTGTTATGAATAAATCTTCTTTTTTTCGGTACCGGTACTAGTTTTATTTTGTTGTATTTATCTGCGACACCTTAAAGGCCGGTCCGTGAAAATATTGTCGGGCATAAACCGGTCCGTGGAACAAAAAAGGTTGGAGACCGCTGGTCTAAAGGGTACCTGGAAGCGATACGGCCCGTAGGGGGAGTCCTGGGGAGGTTTTCCTGTGTTGAACTCTGTGTTGCAGCTGAAGAAGATCCCCTCCAGTTTGCCGCTGATGGGGGACCCGTGGCTGCCGCTGTTGTCTTTCACCGTCGGCAGCAAGAAGCAGGACTGAGCATCTCTGGAATGACACACAGGGCTAAAGCACAGCTGTACGGAGAACCCTCTCGGGGTTTTGGTCACTGAGCGGGGCGCACCTGTCTTGTTGGAAGTACTCCCCCTGCTGGTTTCTGTAGAAGACGGTGAACGGCAGCATCCTGCCAGCGATCGCCTCGGCTTTCTGCAGCAGCTGGTTCAGGTGGATGGAGGAGTAATCTGCAGATGCACAGACTCAGACATTCAACATTGAGCTTGTATTTAGGCTGTGGATTATGATGAGTTATGTTAGTCCATAGTGCGACTGCAAAGGAATTTTTTAAATTACGGGTCGATTTTATCAGTGGGACTAAAAACAGTGTGATAGTAAATTAGCTCAAAGACGATCCTCGTGATGCTTTAACCTGCAAATCGATCCAAAGGGATCAGTGTGCACGAGCAGCGAGGAGAGGTGTGGTTTTTGGACTGAGAGGCTTCCGTCTAACCTGCAGTGCAGAACTCAATGATCTCGCTCCACCGAGAAACGGCGTATTCTCCGTCTGGCTGTTTGGCGGCCGTCTGAACGGCCACGGTGTACTCTGTGCGAGGACTCAGGAACCAGTGGCCCCTCACTGTCATCGGCAGGGGAACTGCTTTGGCCACCAGCTTGGTGGGCACATCCTGGAAAACAAAACGTACTCGGCTCGACCGGTTCGTCTGCGTTGTATCGTCTAAAGCAGAGCGCCCAGGATCGGCTCTGCAGACCCACCTTGTGTTTGAACTTGTTGGAGCTCATGTTCTCCTTCTTGTTGAGGTCGATGAAGTAGTGTGTGATCCTGTCTCGGCCCCTGCTGTCCATGTCCCAGCTGATCTTGAAGGAATCGCAGGTGATGTTGGTGATCCGGATCTGCTGAGGAACCGGCAGGTCGTCCACGTCCCCGATGCCGCTGTCTGCAGACTGTGCGCCTGCACAAACACAGACAAAAAACAAAACTACAGCTGTAACGCCTCTGCTGTCCATACATGCCAACCCTCACGATTTTTCTGGGAGAATCCCAAATTTCAGCGCCCCTCCTGAAAATCTCCCGGAGCCACCATTCTCCCGAATTTCTCCCGATTTTCCACCCGGACAACAAAATTAAAAACCATATCGCAGAATTCATAGCGCGGCCCAGCCAATTCAAGTCTCCAACAATGGCGGCAGCTGCTTAGTTTTAATATTGCTCTTATTTCTCTTTCTGGGTCGCAAAAAAACTTTTAACATATTTTCAGGCAAAAATGTAGCTGAGTAAACTTCAAATATCTGAGCCGACACATCGTCTTCAAACCCCCGCGGTCTTTCGCTACTCAGGTTAAACATGATATATGAGTCACTTTGATAACTTAAACATGTTATTGTTTGGCTTTTTTTAGTGTTTTATTTGTTCGTGAGTAAATCGGTTTGGCTGAGATTAAAGTTATTCGATTAGATTAAATTTAACTTTATTTATCCCTCGGGTGGGTTCCTCCGGGGTTTTCACACAGCTGAATAAACGTGTGTGTGAGACGGTCGAGAGTTTACGCCAGCATCCGGTTATATTTTAGATAGCAAGGAGCAGACGGCAGTTTCACTCCACCGAGAGCTCGTGACGTAATTCTAGACCGTCCAGTCGCTCACTTCCGCTCTACCCGGCTTTCGGAGGACCCACTTAGACCACGAAGGCCTTCACTCACGTACAGAGCGGTTTGTGCTGGTGGATGCAGCCTCCGGACACCCCCGCTGTTTCCGTCCAGCCAATAATAACAGTGACATTAAACTTATTTTATCCGATAAATAAACACTGTAAAATTCAAGTTTTTTGTATATGTAAGGCGGAGCTCCAGATGTGTGAGTGAAATTTAGGATTTTGTGGGACGTTATTTGGCAGCTGTCTGAGTTTCTGGGATTCAACTTGCTAACCAAGATAGTTAGCATGTGCTAACTTCCAAACACCAACATGAGAGAAAAACACTGAGAGTGGAAACCAGAAACCAGTGAGTGCTGCCCTGTGGTCGTACTGGGCTGCTGCGAGGTGAAGCTTTACAGTGAAGCTGCTGTCAGTGCCCAGATGACTGAGAGGATGACATCACAGATACGAGCGGCTGAATCCTGAAGCTTAAAGTATGTCGCTGAGCTGCTGATCACAGATTAAAAAGACCACGAGGGGGGGGGGGGCTCATGATGTAAGCAGATTATATCAGAGTCACAGCGACAGATTAACCCATCAAAGGTTGCAGTCCTGTGAAATCTGTGACCCACATCAGCACTCACAGCTGCATCTCACAGCTTTTATATCAGCAGATCGATCCCGTCTGCACCACGCACGGCTACAGAGGTCCGAGAGCTTTGTACACGTGGCTGTAACCTGTAATAACAAAGAAAGTATCCTGACATGTCCTCATCTCTCTGTACAGCATCATTAACACCTTGACCTTCAGATCAGTCTGATGACCTTGAAGGAGAGGTCAGAGGTACTTTCTTTATATTCACAAGCACAGAGAAGACAGCACACTTATATGAATCACAGTTTCTAAGCTGTGAGGCTTTTTAGGTCATCCTGAGCCCACACTACACAGTTTTATATGAATTCATTCAAAGCTTTTCCAGCAGGAGGCGATCAGTCTGAACTCAGACCTGAAACTCTGATGTTCACGTTTGATGTGACTCTGAGGACATCACCATCAGCTCTGATGTGCATCTACAGCAAAGAGCTGAATAAAAAAGGCTAAAAATCAGAGGACAGAGTCGATAAACTGCCCGAGCCGGAGGTTCTGATCACAGGACCACTTCAGGCTGCCGTCTCTGCATTCATCCTTCCTACCCTCCCTCCTTGTGTTCTGCATCTTTTCAGCCTCGGTGGACAAAAGGTTTCAGTCAGCAGAGACGCTGAGAGCTCAGGCTGAACAAGGAGCCCGTTGAAGAGGCGAGGACAGCTCAGACTGCAGCCCCAGAGATAAAAACCCTCCATCAGGGCAGTCCAAACACAGCAGGGGCCACATGGAGAGAACAGAAGTCTACAGTCTCGAGGTCAAAGGTCACTCCTGCCTCGCTGAGTGAGGACAATCGAGTGGCTCCGAAACGCAGGACTCATCAGTTTTTGTTCTTAGAGTGAGGATTAGAGGACGTTAGTGTCTGCAGGAGCTTCCAGGTGTGATATTAATTTGAGCGCTCTGCTCACGGACGCCGGACGCAGATTCACTCAAAGCAGTAAAACCTGAACGCCGGCTTCTTCTGGACATGTGCACTGAGCTCAGATTTGAGCTACATCAGACCCCTCCTGAGTATACATCTCTCCTCCGCACAGACTGCGTCGCCGTTCATTCACAGGAAGCTCATTGCTGCCTTTACTGCAGGTCGGTGTTATGGCCGAGGGTCGACAGCTTTGGCAGGTTCTTATTCTGAGTCCAGCAGCGCAGAGATGGAACTAGCCTGAAACACTGTCAGTCACATGTTATGGGCCGAGTATTTTACTACAGTCACTGTTGACCTGAACCGCGAAAAGCTCAGACAGCAGTGAAACACCTGCTCCAGACATGTACAGATATGTGCTTCATTTTCTACAAATGGAGCACAGAAACACCCGTATCACACCTGTATCACACCCGTATCACATCTGTATCACACCCGTATCACACCCGTATCACATCTGTATCACACCCGTATCACACCCGTATCACACCTGTATCACACCCGTATCACATCTGTATCACACCCGTATCACACCCGTATCACATCTGTATCACACCCGTATCACACCCGTATCACACCTGTATCACACCCGTATCACACCTGTATCACACCCGTATCACACCTGTATCGCACCTGTATCACATCTGTATCACACCCGTATCACACCCGTATCACACCCGTATCACACCTGTATCGCACCTGTATCACACCTGTATCACACCTGTATCACACCTGCCCTTCACTCACATACAGAGCGGTTGGTGCGGATGATCAAATAATCTGTGAGCACCAAACTGTGATGAAGCTGAGGTGATTTCAGCCTGTCCAGGATGATTTTAAACTCGCATCACTGAATCACTCGCTGCAGTTTGGACTCCGAGCTCCACACCAGCAGCTTTTCTCTGCTACCAACACCGGAAAATGTTCGCTTTTGTTCATCAGCTGAGAAAAGAAAGCATGAGCAGAAAGTGTTCCCTCCTCATCCCTCCATCCTGCCAGTGAATGGAGGAGGTGAAGCATCTATTCATTGCTCCTGGGAAGGTGATTAGCCACAGTGGTCTGCAGACCCAGCAGCCTGAAGCTGCTGCCAGTTCAGTCTACAGAGGCCGCTCTGCAGGTTCAGATGAAGCCCGTCACCAAACACAGATCACAGCTCTGACCGAGTGCCGGGATTGCGCCGTCAGGTGTTCGTGATGTCACAGTCTGGGATTTCCTTTATTCCCATGACCTGTGCAGCACAGGGATAGAACCAGCTGTTGGTGCTTACATTTATTTTTCTGGTTATTTCTGTTGAAACACATGAAACCATTATGGATTATGCACTGGAGCTGCACTCCCGACGTTCTTACAGGAGCTTTCAGGACTTCCTGTGAACGCTGCAGGTTCACTCTGCTCCGTTGGCCACATTTACATCCTCATTCAAATCGAAGCAACAGCCAGAGCTCGTGTGCCTGCAGGACACACAAATCACCTGCATTTACATGAAGTCATGTGACTCCTCGTCTTAGAGGCTTGGAGTCAGAAACGGAAACAACAAAAGATGCCTTGTTGTTGTTGTACACACTTTTAGATTACTGTGGTGAAACTGTCCTGAGGTCAGCCATGATGACAGCGTGGCAGTGCGGGTAGCCAAGGTAACAGTGACACAGGAGGTGCAGAGTAAACACAGGGACGTCTCAGCAAATGATACCGAAATTAAACATTAAAAATCCATCCATCCATCCATCATCATCCATCCATCCATCCATCCATCCATCCATCCATTCATCATCCATCCATCAAACATCTGCCCATCCATCAAACATCCATCCATCAAACATTCATCCATCAAACATTCATCATCCATCCATCAAACATCTGCCCATCCATCAAACATCCATCCATCAAACATTCATCCATCCATCCATCCAAACATCCATCCATCCAAAAATCCATCATCATCATCGATCGATCCAACCATCCATCCATCCATCAAACATCCATCCAAACATCCATCCATCCATCCAAACATCCATCCATCCATCCAAACATCCATCATCATCATCGATCGATCCAACCATCCATCCATCCATCAAACATCCATCCAAATATCCATCCATCCATCCAAACATCCATCCAAAAATCCATCATCATCATCGATCGATCCAACCATCCATCCATCCATCAAACATCCATCCAAACATCCATCCATCCATCCAAACATCCATCCATCCATCATCATCATCGATCGATCCAACCATCCATCCATCAAACGTCCATCCATCCATCAAACATCCATCCATCCAAACATCCATCCAAAAATCCATCATCATCATCGATCGATCCAACCATCCATCCATCCATCCATCAAACATCCATCCATCCATCCAAACATCCATCCATCCATCATCATCATCGATCCATCCATCCATCCATTCAAACATCCATCCATCCATCATCATCATCGATCCATCCATCGATCGATCCATCCATCCATCCATCCAAACATCCATCCATCCAAAAATCCATCATCATCATCGATCGATCCAACCATCCATCCATCCATCTATCAAACATCCATCCATCAAACATTCATCCATCAAACATCTGTCCATCCAAACATCCATCCATCCAAACATCCATCCATCCATCATCATCCATCCATCCATCCATCCATCCATCCATCATCATCGATCCATCCATCCATCCATCAAACATTCATCCATCAAACATCTGTCCATCCATCATCATCAATCCATCCATCCATCCAAACTTCAATCCATCCATCCATCCATCCATCCATCCATCAAACATCCATCCATCCATCATCATCGATCCATCCATCCATCCATCCATCAAACATTCATCCATCAAACATCTGTCCATCCATCATCATCGATCGATCCATCCATCCAAACATCCATCCATCCATCCATCCAAACATCCATCCAAAAATCCATCATCATCATCGATCGATCCAACCATCCATCCATTCATCCATCAAACATCCATCCATCCATCAAACATCCATCCATCCATCCAAACATCGATCCATCCATCATCATCATCGATCCATCCATCCATTCAAACATCCATCCATCCATCATCATCATCGATCCATCCATCGATCGATCGATCCATCATCATCATCGATCCATCCATCCATCCATTCAAACATCCATCCATCCATCATCATCATCGATCCATCCATCGATCGATCCATCCATCCATCCATCCAAAAATCCATCATCATCATCGATCGATCCAACCATCCATCCATCTATCAAAATCCATCCATCAAACATTCATCCATCAAACATCTGTCCATCCAAACATCCATCCATCCAAACATCCATCCATTCATCATCATCCATCCATCCATCCATCCATCCAAACATCCATCCGTCCATCCATCCATCCATCCATCCATCCATCCAAACATCCATCCATCCATCATCATCGATCCATCCATCCACCCATCAAACATTCATCCATCAAACATCTGTCCATCCATCATCATCCATCCATCCATCCATCCATCCAAACATCAATCCATCCATCGATCCATCCATCATCATCCATCGATCCATCCATCCATCAAACATTCATCCATCAAACATCTGTCCATCCATCATCATCCATCCATCCATCCATCCAAACATCAATCCATCCATCGATCCATCCATCAAACATCCATCCATCCATCCATCCATCATCATCGATCGATCCATCCATCAATCACACATTCATCCATCACACATCTGTCCATCCACCATCCAACCATTATCATTTCATCCATTTGGCCTGTGGGAGGAAACTGGTGTTCTAGGATTACATCAATAAGATAACAGGACTCAGCCATGTGTGTATGCAGAAATATCGCCTCTCTGAAAAAGTAGATTTATAGCTCTTTTAACAGACTGTGCAAGTGTTCCTAATAAAGTGGTCTTTGAGTTGAAGTAGTTCAGGTTTTGCCTTCAGCCTAGAAAACCTACCCTCACTGGGATAATCATTAATATTTGGTACTTCTGCTGTAAGCAGCTGATGTCTGAGCAAAGCTGTGATTGGTCAGAAGAGCTCTGACTTCAGGTGGAAACCAGGAAGCTTCTGCTCGAGTGCAGACTGTGAGTATGCAGCTGTCCACCACAGAGATTATCAAGCTTTAATGCAGACTCTCTCCATGCTGTTATCCCATCTGGACTGTTGGATTAAATCAAGCCTGCCACAGGAAAGGTAACATGTCCACGCAGAGGTCACGACATTCCTGACCCCGCTGCTCTCACCATGTTTGAATTAACGTTTAATTTTAGTCTCGGCTTGTTTAAAGTACAAAATGTGAATAAGCCCAGTCTCTCTGTTCAAACTTTTCTTCTTCTTCAGTCGAGTGTTTGGAGTCCGTCATGTGACAGCAATGATTCATCAGAACAACAGAAGCAGCAGAGCAGCTCGTTTTCCTGCTCGCTCCGGTTCCCCTGAACGCCTCGACCACAGCAGTGCAGTCTTCCTGCTTCCTGTGAGTCCATCACTACCTTTGACCTGCAGACTTTAAACCCCGAACTAAGAGCCGGCTCCTCTCCGAGTTCACATTCATGCACACTGAGTCAGTTTGAAGCTTTGGAGTCTAAAACCAGCCAAAGTTCAGACAAACCCACCAATCAGAGTGCAGCAGGAACTCTCTGCACTTTAAATAAAGTTTAGAAATAAAAGTATAAGTTAACTGGACTGTTCTACCTGCTGCGTCCTCGCAGTGTGACGACAGTAGACGCACACACTGACCTTGGCCCGGCTGCAGACTCTGGAGCTCCACGCTGGGACTCGGAGGCTCCGTCATGTTGGCTCCGCTCAGACAAAGAGACGAGCTCAGAGAGGCTTCAGCCTGCCTGCAGCTCGCTCCACCCCTCTCTCTCTCCCTCTCTCATTCAGTGACATCATGGGACGATGAAGGAGGAAGAGAGAGAGTCAGACATCTACTGTTGTTGTGATTATTAAAGTGAGCTCTCGCAGCCTGCACTGCTCTTACACCGAGCTCATCACAGTATCATTACAAGCCGCCTGAACCAGGCAGGAACATCTGGCCCAGCTGCAGCTTGTGTGAGCGAATACCAGAGCCTGTAAGAACATGTGAACGACCCACATCCTTCACGTATGGTTACTGAAACTCTTACAGCATTTTATAAGAAACAGTTTACCTGTAGCTGAGTGACCCCAGCTCACCTGTGTGAGCTGAAAACAGCCCCGTCTGTGTCACAGTGGAGAAACAGCTGGAAGCAGCAGAGACTTTAGCGCTGTGACGTTGTGTTCGTGAGATTACAGGAGCTGGCAGATGTGTGTGTGTGGACTGGAGTTAATCTTCTTATGTAAACACTCATTTCATTCTGTTGCCCGTGCGGTCTGTAATCCTGCAGACCCACCGCCATGTTTAAATCCTTAAATGGAGACGTCACCGCTGCGGGGCAGGAAACGCTCCACCTGCAGGCTTCCACCCCTGACCTTCACCTCACAGAACTGGGCCGGGTTCATCTGTGCAGGCTGGCTCAGGTACCACCGTGTGGGACAGAGACTGAAGGGGCAGGACTGCCAGCATCATGAAGCACAATAGGCAATAAACGCAGTTTATATTTTATATATACATATATGTATATACACGTATATATATGAGAGCTGATTGGTCACTGCCTGTTAATGTATGTAATGACGTGATGATCATAAGTGTGACTGACGCACTTACTTTGCTTACATTTACATTCAGAACAACATCATCAGGTGTGCAGAGCTGCTGTTTGTTCACAGTCACATCTGTAACTTTAAAATGAGGCAGCAGGGGCGGGGTTCACTCCGCGCGCGCGGCGGGGTTTTTTCATGTCACGTGTGACCCCAGCGTGTATTTTTTTTATTGTTATTCATCTTCAGCTCATATTTTCTCCTGCGTCCGTCGCACCGATGGGAGCGTCCCTCTGGCTGATCCAAGACTATCTAATGTACGGTCTCTGCGCTGGAGGCTGCGGTTGCCATGGTGACGGAGCACGCTTCGGAGGGAGGAGGGGTGTGCGCTTCTGCGCAGGCGCGGTGTGTGTCTGAGGCCACAAGTAGCGAGGACACGATGAACGGAGGTAAATATGTGAGCCGGCGGGACTCTAAGAGCGCGCGCTCGGCGAGTGGACCAAACGCTCGAAGCGCCGAAACCCGCGAACCCCGGGAGGACGTCACAGACCGGAGCTCCGGTAAGAACCGAGGAGCTAGCGGAGGAGGAGCAGCTAGCTGTTAGCCGTTCACCCCAGCCCTCCATCAGCTCATAATTCAGCTGTGCTGAAGAAGGCGGAACTGTTTGTAGAACCCGGACGGTTTACGGCGCGCACACGGCGCAGTGAGCGTTGTCACTTGCTGTGTCCCATTTCGGGGTATGCACGCTTGAAGTACGCATTTTAAGTGCGGTTACGTCACCGCCACGCGACGACAGCTGTCCCAATTCGAAGTGTACTTGAAATGCATACTCCAAATGCGCCGTCGATTTCCCCAAATATCAAGCGTGGTCCGGTGCACGCTTCGTGGTCCCATATATCCCACAATTCATAGCGCGGCGGTGGGTGTGGATAATTTTGCCGCAAAATACGGCAGAAGGGAGCGGCCGAAAAGTGAACTGTCAAAAGTAAGTACTGAATATGACGTCACTTATTCATGTGCGAATGTTTAATAACGAAGAACATTAAAACATTGCTGTTGGCCACATGTAGGCAAAGTTGTGTGACACTAGTGATGTTTGTACTTTCAGCATTAACTTGGTTTTAAAGCCTCTACTTGTAAATATACATATAGTCGACCTTAATCTTACAGAGAATCTGATGATTTTATGGATAATTAAAGTCAGTCATATATCCACAAACACAACAAGCTGACAGTCAGTGATATATATATATATATATATATATATATATATATATATAATCTGACAATACTATAATATTGGCCATATTATATTTACATTACCACAGTGAGATGACTTTAGTCTCATGAACAACATTAACTAATTATTGTTTACTAGCTAATCTTAAATGACTGTTCAGTACAGAAATGAAGCCCTTGAATCATGTTTTACAGTCCTGTGGTCTCAGCCTCAGATACTCAACTAATCAAAGTGATGTCATGACAAAAATGATTGACCAACAAAACATTTTTCTCCTTCATTTCTGTCAAACAAAGCTGTATGTAACGTGGTTAGTGTCATGGTTGCTAGGCAACCTGAACAGCGCGACGAAGCATATACCGTCCCATTTCACAAGCCTCTCACTTCCGCACTTCCCGTACTTATAGTACGCACCGTCCGTAGTACGCGTAGTGTGCGTACTTCAAGCGTGCATACCCCGAATTGGGACACAGCATGTCACTACCCGATCCGTACCGGAAACCCGATCGGTACCCCGCATGCGCGAAAGGTGTCTACTTCCGGTCGAAGCGTTTTACGATAGTTACGGGTCAGAGTATCTGTTAAAATGTTAAGAATAACAAGTATCTCTTAAAATGTTTGCAATAATGAAGCATTTCAGTACAATGTAGACAAAAACGAAAAATAAAAAGATAGTTACGGATCGGGACTCCCCGATCCTTACTGCGCATGTGCAAAGTCGGACCGTACAAATCGGGTCTACCCGATCCGTACCGCGCATGTGCAGATGTTTTCTTCTTCTTCTGTTCGTTTAATGGCAGTTTACTCCCCAGTGTACGAGGATACTGCCACCTGCTGACCGAGCGAATGAACCCTACTGTAAACTGAATTAGCGTCATTACAAACGTGTGTTAAATTTGATTTAGTGACAGTCGAGTGTGTTTATGCTTGTCTGTGTGGAGAGGATTGATTGGAATAGTGATGATGATGTCCGCTATCACTGTCAGCTGTCAGTAAACACTTAATCTGGCTGCTGAATCTTCACGTGACACATTGCTAAGTCAATATTATTAAGTCTGTAATTAGGCGCCATTCTTCTTATTTTACAGCGCTGTTGTTCAATCGGGGAACGCTCTCTGTTGAGGAGAAAAGCATGAATTTGTTTGTATACGGATTATCCATAGTTTAAATGTCCCGGGCAGTCGAAAAGGAGGCAGAGCTGTTGAGAAATGCTAGGAGCTAACTGGGCGCTAACCGTATCATTCAAATATATTGAGTGTCGCAATGTTGGCAAAGAGAGGAAGTGACGTAAGATTTGCGCATGCGGGGTACCGATCGGGTTTCCGGTACGGATCGGGTAGTGACAAGCGTGTTTTTATGGTACAGCCACGCAGGAAATCGGTATCCATAGAAGCAGATAAAAAACAACCAAATTGAAGATATTTACACGAGTGAATAAAAACTCCAAAGATGAAGACCTACTGAGCCTTTGTTCATTTATCCATGTTAGTCAGACTTTCTGCTGTGGTGTTTCAGGCTCAGAGTCACTGACCTGCTCGGCATAATAAATAATAACTAGAACACAGATGAGTCCACCTGTTAATCGTCTGATTCAGCTCAGAGAGTCGTGTTCAGAGAAAGATTTTGTTTGATTGTCAACGTGAGTCTCAGTCAGCTTTAAAAACATAACTCCCACCTGGACGTCCCAGATGTACCTGAGAACAGGTGAGAGCACGTCCTGACTGCCGTCAGTGTCCAGTCCTGTGAGCTGCTCTGACTCCATGGCCTGGATGAATGTGGGGCTGTTTCGAGAGCTCAGACTGTCAGATGCTGCCGTGGCTCTGACCAGCTCAGGTTAGCAGGCTGATGATGATGAAGGAAACCAGAGTTCTTGCTTCATGTTGAGAAGTTCAGCTGTTAAAATGTGAAGTCTGTTTGTCAGCAGCTGAGTTTACTGTAGCTTTGTGAGCGCGTCCTGGATATCAAGCTGACCTCTGATTGGAATAGGAGAGCACAGCCTAGAAATCATCCACCTTTGTATCCGCCCTGAAATCAGGTGGAGGTGATGAAGGAGCGAGCTCTTCCTCAGAGCCTGTGGCTGGCACAGCTGACCTCAGGTACAGGAAGCTGATTGGACGTTAAGCTTCCAACACACACCAAACGTACTTCCTGCTCTTCCTCAGACCAGCACGGGTGGATGAAGTTTATTATTCTGGAAAAGTCAAACTTTTTACAAGGTTTTCATCACATTTTTGTGTGCGAGCAGTTTTTATGACGAGGTAACCTCAGAGGTTAAAGGTCATTTAAATAATTAATCACGACAACAACAATGGCCATCGAGCGTCATTTAAAGAGGCTGAAGAACGTCTTCCTGCTGCCCGGGTTGTAGAGTCACTGACCTGTTGTTCACACAGGAGAGAAACCATTTTGCTGCAGTGTTTGTGGAGAAAGAATCACTCGACAGGGAAATCTGAAGAGACACATGAAAGGTCACACATGGGAGAAACTCTTCTAATGCAGGATTTGTCTTTAAAGATGAGGTGTGTGCATGTCAGCAGTAAGATTTTCATGCAGTGAGTCTACTACAGGAGCGCCACAGCGTGGCTGAGGGTACAGGGCTTTTACAGACGTGCTGTCCCTGATTACTCGTTATTTTCAGTGTGACGGATGTGTTTTACACCAGCATGCAAATACCTCCTGACATAAAACACATTTCCACAGAGCAACAACAGAACGATGACATCAGCAGGACGCCACGTTATGAATCGTTAAGGATGAAGCGTTGAAGAGTTTGGAATGATGTTAAAATTGTTAAATTCAATTCAGTTCAGCTTTATTTATAATGCGCCAAATCACAACAACAGTCGCCTCAAGGCGCTTTATATTGTAAGGTTGACCCTACAATAATAGATACAGAGACAAACCCAGCAATCATATGACCCCCTATGAGCAGCACTTTGGCGACAGTGGGAAGGAAAAACTCCCTTTTAACAGGAAGAATCCTCCAGCAGAACCAGGCTCAGGGAGGGGCGGGGCCATCTGCTGTGATTGGTTGGGGTGAGAGAAGGAAGACAGGATAAAGACATGCTGTGGAAGAGAGACAGAGGTTAATAACAGATATGATTCAATGCAGAGAGGTCTGTTAACACATAGTGAGTGAAGAAGAAACACCCAATGCATCATGGGAATCCCCGGCAGCCTACACCTATTGCAGCATAACTAAGGGAGGATTCAGGGTCACCTGGTCCAGCCCTAACTATATGCTTTAGCAAAAAGGAAAGTTTGAAGCCTAATCTTGAAAGTAGAGATAGTGTCTGTCTCCTGAATCCAAACTGGAAGCTGGTTTAAGTTCTGATTCATTCTGGAATTCTGTTTTAGCTTCAGGTGGGAAAAGCTGACATGTCCGAGAGTAAAACTGAGTCTGTGTGACACGCTGACGTTCAATGATGTCCTCTATCTGCGCTGCTGCATGAGACAAACTCAGTGTTTGTTGTGTTTGTGTTTCAGTGTTACCTGCAGTCATCCAGAAGGTGGTGGTGATTAAAGAGGAGGTTCCCTGGAGCCCGAGTCTGGAGCAGCAGGATCCAGATCATTTCCATATAAAAGAGGAACACGAGGAGCTCTGGACCAATGGGGAGGGAGCACCAGCTGATGGGCGGGAGCAGGAGGAAGAGATGAGGTTCCCAATCATCGCTGTTCGGGTGAAGAGGGAAGATGAAGAAGAGACTCCTCACAGCCAAACTGACGACAGCAGCTCTATTCAACCGATAAAAACAGAAAGTGATGAAAGTAACTGTGGAGAACCAGAACCAGCCAGTAACCTGGATCCAAACCACCACAAACAACTAGATACTGCTGAGGAGGCTCCAGGTGTCTGTGAGATTGAGGACAGCTTCGATGGTGTTGACAAGGAGGAATCTTTCTCAGTTTCTGGGCCTTCAAACGAAGACACTGACGGCAGTTTGAAGGACAGCAGGGCGCCTGATTTAAGTGTAAATACTCTGGAACAAGAGGACTTTCTTCAAACACAGAGGACGGGTCAGACAGAAAAAAATGTCCTCCACCTGTTTGGCTGCTGAAAACTGTTTCAGCTTGAAGCTAAACGTAGAGTCACCGATGAAAATTCACACAGGACAGAAACCATTTGGCTGTGGTGTTTGTGGTAAGATGTTTAGCCGCAAGACGCTCTTTAAATCCCACATGAGAGTGCACACGGGGGAGAAACCCTACGGATGTGATGCATGTGGGAAAAGGTTTACGCTTCAGTACAGCTTTAAAAGACACATGCGTGTGCACACGGGAGAGAAACAATTTGGCTGTGACGACTGTGGGAAAACATTTCGTTGCAAAACCCATCTGAAGCGACACATGAGAGTTCACACAGGGGAGAGACCGTTCGGTTGTAGCGTCTGTGGGGAAAGGTTCACAGAACAGGGCGCTCTGAAACGACACACCAGAGTGCACACTGGAGAGAGACCCTTTGGTTGCACTGTGTGCGGGGAAAGATTTGCAGAGCAGGGCATTCTGAAGAGACACATAAGAGTTCACACGGGAGAGAAACCGTTTAGTTGTGATGTCTGTGGGAAACAATTCAGACAGCAGAATACGTTGAAAAGACATACAAACGTCCACACAGGAGAGAAACCGTATGGCTGTGATGTGTGTGGGAAAATGTTTAGAGAGCAGACTACGCTCAAAAGACACACTGTTGTTCACACAGGAAAGAAACCATTTTGCTGTGGTGTTTGTGGAGAAAGATTCACTTGACAGGGAAATCTGAAGAGACACATGAAAGGTCACACATGAGAGAAACTCTTCCACTGAAGGATTTGTCTTTAACCCTCTGGGGTCGCTGGACGCGCCGGCACGTCAAAATCACATGACCAATTTAAGACGACACAGCTACAAGATGCAGCACGTCAGAGTCTCCAATCCAACTTGGGTCGAAAGTGTGGACTTCAAACTATATACCAGTTTTTGAATTGTGTCGATGGGCCACGTAAAACCAGAGTTATGATAAAAAATACACGCAATGTTTTTTTCTGAACAAAACAGTGGTGTTTACAGCGGGAAGGACGGTAAAAACTGCATTTTCTACAGACAGCGCTAGCAAACACTCTCCACTTGTGAGTGAAAAAAGAAAAAGAAAAAACACCCCTTCCCTATTGGTGTTAGATTTTACCATGTCAGCCAATCAAAAAAATGATAAGGCAACATGTGACATTTGGTTGTTTAGGGAGAAGGGGAAGTTTTTAGGAGTGACACCCGCGACGGAAAGCGGGCGGGCGAAAGATGGAGAGAGAGAGCGAGTTTTCATATGTGAGACATTAGTGACGTTTAGCATGTTTGGAGGCTATAGTTAGTGTGTTGTGTAGTTATTGTCTTGTATTGTGTTTCAGTTATACTGCTGAATTTCACATTTGCTCTAAAAAAGCCGTCAAAGGCAGATTCCAGTGTAAACGCTGTTCCCACATGGAAAACTGGACTGATGCACCTCCTGCTGTCAGACCTGCAGGTTTAGGCCTGTGCTGTTCTCCTCTGTCTTATACTGAACACAAACTAGTTTTTTGGACTGGCACAAATAATTTGTGTGCCTTATTTGATGCAGCACACCTGATTGTTCTGTAAATAGATTTAAATGGTTATATAAAAAACGCCTGAGGCCTTGGCTGCATTTTTAGGTAAACAGTACCATATAACTTTGTTGTTTGCAAAACTTGTGCATAATTTTTAGAAATGTACAATTTCTATTTGCATTTCAAGTTATGAAAATGATTCGTTGAACATGTTTGTGGGTTTTACAGTAAAAAATATAACTTTTTTCTACTCGGATTTTGAATTTTTTGTCTGAATTTAGATCAACTGTGCTAATATAGTAAGCCAAAATGAAAAAATAACTCAAATTTCAGATATTTGGGGTTGTGCTGAAAATAATGATACCAAACAAGGCAAGAAAAACATATTTTAAAGGTGAAATATAGAAGTAAAATCAAAAGTAACCAATTATACCTTGGACCCCAGAGGGTTAAAGATGAAGGGTGTGCTTGTAAGATCAACAGGAAGATTTTGATTTCACCTTTCTCATTTTCAGAACAGGAATATTTAAAAATTAAAACTCTAACCTCGGGTTGACGTCTTACTTTTTATTTCTTCAGTTGAATTTATTGTTTTTATCTACAGTTTTCTTAACATGACCCATTCAGCTCACAGCATATCTGAAAGGTGTGTCCTATTTTCCTTGCCTGGCATGTGTACAGAGATTATGTTCACTGGTACCACAGCTTCATTGTAGTAGAGACCGTCTGCTACATTATTAAACATTATTAAAATAAACAAAAGCAATCAAAACTTTGTTACTTGTGATTTGTTTTTTAATTTATTGGGCTACAAACATGGTATTATGATGTTTGCTGCCTCACCACCTCCTGCTCTCTGCCTGGTGATGGCGATCACAGAGGTCATGGGTCCATAAAGATTGAAGAACCTACAGGATTCAGAATTGTTCTAAAGAATCTTCTCGTGCTTTTCTCTGTCCTCAGCGTGGCTGCTGTTTTTTGATCTCTGTTACGCCTGCTCTCTTACGGTGTGTTCACACCGAACGCCATGGACGCAAATAGAGTGTCAGGTTTACATGTAAAGTCAATGGAAAAGCGCGATGACACGCGATTGCAGGTTCCACGAAAATTTGGAAGCAGATTTGCGTCACGAAAACGCCAAAACGCGTGAAATGCACGTCAGTGTAGCGCGTCTGGCGCGTTTGACTCGTGAAAAAAAACGCGCATGAGTTTTTGTGTTGCATTTTGTGCATACGCGCGTTTCGCGTCTACCGCTCGAGTTGGAAAAATCTGAACTCCAGCGTCAAATCGCGCCGCGACAACCAATCAGGAGTCTGGTGACGTGGCTCTGACCTAGGTCAAAGGGGCAGATCCAGCCAAAGCCCTTGATTCTTCATTCAGTATGGAGGAAAAGCTCATCAGTGCCGTGGTTAATCACCCAGAGCTATATGATGCTAGCTACTACTTCTACCGAGACAGGAATAAAAAGGACCTAGCTTGGAGACACATAAGTGAGGAGATCGGGCAACCTGGTAAGTTCATTCCTTCTTCCTTTTTAATTTTCAGACTGACCCGATGAAGCCGCGCAAAAGCTAGCGAGCCCGCCTACTGTCCCGCTATTTTCCCACTGATGTACAAATACCGCTAACAAGATAATGCGTTTATTCAGAGGACATCTGCAGGAGAAAGTGGAAGAGCCTCAGGGACACTTATAATAAGGAGAAGAAGACAGAAAAGGAGAAGAGGAGTGGGTCTGCAGCAGGATCGGGGAGGAGATGGAAGTTCTTCGCGGTCATGGGGTTTCTGGACCCCTTCCTCACCCCGCGGGAGACAAGCGGCAATATGGTGCGGACCGTGGAGAACTTCTCCCCCGAGGACCAGGGACAGCCCGAAGAGGCAGCAGGGGAGTGTCAGTCAGAAGGTATGTTTACATTGAGTTAATGTAGGCAGTTAATTTATGCGTGTTGTCATACAGGAATATGTTTTGTTTATTAATAAACAGTATACAGTAGTCCCGCTGTTCATCCGTCACTGCCTCGCCTTTTCGCTGATTTTTTTATTGCATCGCACAGCTTTCAACGATGCGCATTGCATTCTGCAGCCCAAATGACAAATCTCCTCCGTGTCGTGTCTCCTGCGCTTGCCAAACTTATCATGTTTGGTTTTGATAACCATCACGTCCAATAGAAAAAACAGCACAAAAACACTCATAACTATGACCCTCATTCGGAAATAGACACCTGCACCGCGAGGGGAAAAAGGCGCACGAAAGTGGCGCCGCAGACGGAGAAAAAGCGCGGCATAATACTTTTACGTTTTAAAATCGACAAAGGTTTGCACTTTGACAATCAACTTATGAGAACTGTGACTACTGTTCATGTGCTGCAATAAATGAGAGCCCACTGTATATAATAAGTATATAAGTATATAATAATATAATATTCTCTATGACTATTGTCTTCAACCTGTTAACATTTAATATTGTCTTGATAGAACCAACTGATTCTGCAGCAGAGTCCTCCCCTGTCTCTTCTCCTGGCTCCCCAGTCCCTGGTCCCTGAGCTCCTGCTGCTGCACCCACAGGTATGAACATCAAGCACTGACAGCTTTTTACTTGCTTGGATTCCCTTGTGATCACCTTTACTAAATATCTACCAATCTGTTTATATCCTGTTTTTTTTTTTTCAATTTTGAAAATGAAAATCTAGTAGCAGCCTTCTCATTTCTTTGTGTTGTTTTGTGCTGTGTTTTACAGGCCCACAGAGGAGGACAGCTCCGAGGCAGATGAGGGACGGGCCCCAGGACGGTGGTGGAGCTGGCCGAGTCCCTAAAGAGGCCACGCCCGTCTCCAACAGAACATTTCCTCCTCGGCCTTGTTCCTGCTCTGGAGAGCATGCCGCCTCAGACACGAGAATTCGTGAAATTTCAAATTTATAAATTAACTTTTGAAAACAGCACAGCTGTGTTAAATTTGGAAACATTGGACCCTAATGATCAGCAGTTTTCTGATGAGGCAGCAGCTCTCCAGGGCAGAAACAATGTTCTTATTTTTCTCCTCCTTCTCCCTGAGGCTCTTCCACTCCAAGCTGGGTCCTTTTTATTCCTGTCTCTCTGTAAATAGTTAAATTTTGTATATTTATGTTTAATGTTTTTGTTAGTGGATTTATATATTTTTTCAAATAAACATTTATAATGACTCATGTCTCTGTTCTACTACACAGCAAATATTGGCACCCGACTGACACAAGTAGAATTTATTTCATATTATACTAATGACAAAACATACTAATACAGTGGGATGCAAAAGTTTGGGCAACATTGTGAAAAGTAATTATTTTCCTGTACAAATCATTGGTTGTCACAATAAAAATTGTCAGTTAAATATATCATATAGGAGACACACACAGTGATATTTGAGAAGTGAAATGCAGTTCACTGGATTTACAGAAAGTGTGCAATAACTGTTTAAACAAAATCAAGCAGGTGCATAGATTGGCAACACAAAGAAAGAAATGAAATAAATATTTAGTAATATCAATGTGTGTGTCTCCTATATGATATATGTAAGTGACATTTTTCATTGTAACAGCGATTCATACAGGAAAATAATGACTATTAATAAGGTTGCCCAAACTTTTGCATCACACTGTATATAGGAACATAGTGAAGACAAGTTACTTAAGAGAGTAAAAAGAGGTTAGTTTATTTTGGAGTAGAAAAAAGCTCCATTTATTAAGAAAAATTTAAAAAGACAGGAACACTCTTTAGAGGTTTGTGGGTGGAGCCGTTAAAAGAGCCGTTGTGGGGAAGTCACTCGGACTTCAAACAGGCTACTCCTTTGGTTGCCAAGACACAGCTCCCTCTGCCGAGAAGTGAGCCATGAACTTCTCCCTCACCAGGACAGCCTCTCTGGAGGAGTTGTTTGCTGGCAAGGAACCTGGACAAAATTGTTTAAAATGAGTATTATGTGTACTGCAGTTACAAAATACATTATTGAAATTCCAAAATTCCAAATTACAAAACATAAATCTTACATAAAACATTTTGTAATTATAAGGATAATTACATGATATATATTAGATATAATCTAATGCTACAGTTTGATATCAGTAAACACCGAGCATTGATATGACACCACAGCCATGCTATCATTGCAAACACTGATAACAGCATAAATCGAATTAAATCGTGACTTGATGAGACCTTCTGAGTATCACTAGAAATATTATAAACAGTCGTGTCCGTACCACAGTTTGCTATCAGTATACACCGAGAGCATTCACTGTTAGCATAGCACATCCATGTTAGCAGTGTATAAATGGATGGTTTAGCATATATTAGCACAGGTATCAATAAAGGACTACCGTATTAAGCACTTTTACTAACCTCAGGCAGATGGACAGGCGCTCTGCAGGTGGGATTGAGCGCTTGTAATTGGTGTCTAGGCGGGCGATTCTGGGACCGATGTGGGAAAGCAGGTCCTCAAATTGGCCGAGTGAAAGACGGTGATGTCGCTGGAATCGGCCGTCATCCAGGCGCAGCTCCTGGAGCAAGTGGTGAAACTCACCAAACTGCTCACGCCTCTGGAGGACCTGATGGACCCAGGTACGGCGAGGACGTCTTTTACGCCGCTGCTCTGCTCTCCACAGTACATAGAGAAGGGAGACTCTCTCTTCAAGCGCTAGCTCGACAGCTGCCATCTTGCAAAGATACCATCTGGCACAACTTCCTCCCACATTCCTCCCACATTTCCGGTTCACGCGTGTCAAAATATCATATTTTGAGGCGCGATTGATTTGTGTTGGAGTGCGTCTGGGGTGTTTTCGCTCGCGTTTTCGCTCGCGTCTATTGCGTTCGGTGTGAGGATTCAGGGTCACCTGGTCCAGCCCTAACTATATGCTTTAGCAAAAAGGAAAGTTTTAAGCCTAATCTTGAAAGTAGAGATAGTGTCTGTCTCCTGAATCCAAACTGGAAGCTGGTTCCACAGAAGAGGGGCTTGAAAACTGTTGATTCATTTAAACTAACATAATCATCCTGCTGCAACCAGGTTTCTGTAAGGCAGAGTAAATCGATTTGTTGATCAATTATTAAGTCATGTACTAACAGAGACTTGGAGGGGAGATACCTAATATTTAATAATCCACATTTCACTGTTTTACTCTTTGGTTCAGATGTGGATACTGTATTGTTCTTTCTTTGTAATTGTTTATGTTTAAGTTGTTTGTTGCTGGTTTTTAGTTTGTTTTTTGTCTTTTTGGAAGCTGACACAGTCTCTGTGGAGATGGGTTTTTGGGGGGGAGGAGAGAAGCTGCAGAGAGGCGTGTAAGACTGCAACTCTGCTTCCTGGTCCCAACTCTGGATAGTCATATTTTGAGGGGTTTAATAAATTTGTCCATATTTCTAGAAATGAGAGCTGCTCCATCCAAAGTGGGATGGATGCCGTCTCTCCTAACAGGACCAGGTTTCCTCCAGAAGGTTTGCCAATTATCTATGAAGCCCACATTGTTTCTGGGACACCACTCAGACAGCCAGCAATTTAAGGAGAACATGCGGCTAAACATGTCACTCCTGGTCTGATTGGGGAGGGGACCAGAGAAAACTAAAGAGTCCGACATTGTTTTGGCAAAGTTGCACACCGAGTCAATATTGATTTTAGTGACCTCCGATTGGCGTAACCGGGTGTCATTACTGCCGACGTGAATTATGATTTTATTGAATTTACGTTTACCCTTAGCCAGCAGTTTTAAATTTCCTTCAATGTCGCCTGCTCTGGCCCCTGGAAGACAATTGACTATGGTTGCCGGTGTCTCTAGCTTCACATGTCTGAGAACAGAAACACCAATTACCAGAGTTTGACCCCCGGCGGGTGTGTCACCGAGTGGGGAAAAACGGTTAGACACATGAACGGGTTGTTGGTGGTGTACCTGGGGCTTCTGTCTAGGACTATGCTTCCTCCTCATCGTCACCCAGTCGCCCTCTTTCCCCAGCTGCTTGGGGTCTCCCGGGGAGCAGCTAGCAGGGCTGCACCAGCTACAGGGGCCTGGCTAGCTACGGGTGAATGAAGGGTGCGAAGCCGAGTCTCCAATTCAGTAATCTTGGACGTCTATCCCGTCCAGAGAGGTGTGCATGCAGGTGATACCGACTTTGAGACGCACAGGTGTTTGCTCTTATCCTCCAAACACAGCGGCACAGATACATTTCCCCTGATAATGAGGAGGCGTGTAGGATAAAGGTATACTCATGAAAGTAGAATAAGGACTTACTTACTGACCTGTTGTCTTCTCTCCTCCTCTCAGATCGAAGGAGCTGATAAAGGAGGCCATCTTGGACAATGACTTCATGAAGAACCTGGAGCTGTCTCAGATTCAGGAGATTGTGGACTGCATGTACCTGGTGGATTATGGGAAGGACTCGTGCATCATTAAAGAGGGTGACGTGGGCTCGCTGGTGTTTGTGATGGAAGGTGAGGAACCCACGGTTTGGTTTTCTGTCACTCTTCAGGATCTATTTATTTATTTCTCTGTCAGCAGTTATTTTTAAAGCGAGGTATTTCTGGCAGAAATTTCTCTTTTCAAGAACTTTTCAGGTTTGGGGAATTTGGGGGAAATTCTGGGTGAAAAACTACTTTTGATCTGAGGTGAGGGGACTTTTGAACCAGGCAGTGCAGCTTGTTGCCACTCAGGTCTGTTCTGGTTGTTAGACTTTCCTGTGTCATTTTTTCCCTGAGAGTTTATCAGATGTTTCTTTTTTGCTGGTTCTTAAAGAACTTGGTGTTTTTTCTTGAATGAATAAATACTGTGCAGTTTGAGCTGTAGTTGTAGTGCAATGCTCATTGTGAGCATCTTTGAATGTGTGGTTGGTGACAGACCCCACCTCTCCTCACTCTGAACCTTTTTTTAAAGGAACTGTCTCACATTAGATAATGCAAATCTCATCTCCAGAAGAAGCCGACTCTTTAGGTTTGAAATCGTTGATAGCTTTAACGATCGTGTTTCTCCAAACTAAAACTGCCATTGTGCCTCTGAGACCATTGGTGGGTGAATGAAAGTTTGGAAAGAGGTTTGAAGACGAGAACACTGAGCCAAACCTTTGGAGACACAGAAACAGGAAAAAGTTCATTATGGTGGCTCGATGAGGAAATCGTTTATCACTACACGAGAAATAGGATTCCAGCTTTCAGCTTCTTGAAATAAATAATTATGGAACTCATTTATTCTTTAATGACTACATTTCCTCCAATAAGCTGAGGAGTGAATAATTTCACAGGTCTTCTGTGTGACGGTGAATTCATGAAGTGTAGCGACATGGAAACTCCTTAACAAGCGGTATCTCAGAGTTCCGTGACATTTCCACCTGAAGTTTCCCAGAGCGCCTTTCGACCTTCAGGATGTGCTCGGCCGCCGGGAACATGTCAGAGTGGCGCGGCATTGCGTAATGTGTCAAAGCGCCTGAAGGCATTCACCTCCATTCTGCTGCTGGTGTCCCTGCTGCCTTCACACCACACACTACTTTTGCTGCTGTGAGGAAGAGGAGAACTCAAACACGACATTTTTCTGCTTGTGGAAAAAAAAAATCACAAAAATCGTCCTGTAGGTAAAAAGTAACTTAGTGCGGTCACAAAGATGAATGACAGTGTGTCTGAACTGTTAGGGGACTTTACCCGAATGGATGTAGTGGCAGAAACACACACGAGCACAGGATTGTAGTGATGCAGGTTTATGTACACAGATGAGGGAATATTTACAAGGGAAGGGGCTATATACAGTGACAGATAAAAATGTGCACGGAGAGCAACGCTGACAGGATGAGACGGAGCCGGGGTATGCAGGCGAACCGATGACGCACCGGAATTACCTAAAAACGAGGGACAAACAAAGTTACAGAGTACGTCGATCGCCGAGAGTTCAACTAAAAGTGGACGAGGAGAGTTGGAGAGCTTACTTGCAACACCGACATACAGATGTAACGGTGGTCACTGCCTGGTATGAAGTAATTCTCCATCACGGGTCCACAGAAGCCCACACACAGAAAACTAGGCAGGCGAACAGGCAGCGGGACAGACTCAAACAAAGGAGAAGCAGGCAGATGATGGATCCTAAAACATGCAGCTCAATCGCGTGGAATCAACAGATTCAGCTTGCACCGACACGTTACCACTTATGAAACGACAATACTCCGACACCAGACGTCCGAGATTCAGCTCCATAAAAGCGCTCCCTAATGACGTCCGATGCGCCGCAGGTGTGCCGGAATGCCATCAAGCCCCGCCCCGCCTACCTGTGCCAAGAAAGAAAACAAAACCCAAAAAACAACAATAAACCTACCCACCACCTCCTAACAGTATCCCCCCCTCAAGGGACGCCTCCTGGCGGTCCTCCAGGCTTGTCAGGATGCCTCCTGTAAAAATCCACAATAAGACCCGGGTCCACAATAAAAGCCCCAGGAATCCAGGAGCGCTCCTCCGGGCCATACCCCTCCCAGTCCACCAAAAACTGGAAACCACGACCACGACGGTGCACATCCAGCAGCCGCCGGACCGAATAGACAGGGCCGCCGTCCACAACTTGGGCAGGCGGAGGTGGTTCCAAGGGTGGGCACAGTGGGCTGCGAGAGACAGGCTTGAGTTGGGAAACATGAAACGTGGGATGAACCTTCATGGAAGCCGGCAGTTGCAGCCTCACAGAAACAGGGTTGATGATGCGTTGGATGGTAAAAGGACCCAGGAAGCGAGGAGCAAGCTTCCTGGACACGCACTTCAGAGGAACATTTGCAGAGGACAGCCAAACCTGTTGACCCACAGTGTATTGAGGCGCGGGCGTTCTCCTCCGATCAGCAGCACGGCGAGTCCGAGTTGCGGTCCAGAGCAGCGCTGCCTTAGTCTGGCGCCAGATCCTCCGACTGCGGCGTAAATGGTCCTGCACCGCCGGAACCGCAATCTCCGCCTCCTGAGAAGGAAACAGTGGCGGCTGATATCCAAGGCATATCTCAAACGGAGAAAAACCAGTAGCTGCCGAGGTGAGGGAATTATAAGCATATTCAATCCAGGCAAGATGACTACTCCAGGAAGCGGGGTCAGAGGAGGCCACACAGCGCAAGGCGGACTCCAGCTGCTGATTAGCCCTTTCAGTCTGTCCATTAGACTGCGGATGATAGCCCGAGGAAAGGCTCACCCCCACCCCCAAAGCAGTACAAAAAGCCTTCCACACCCGAGAAACAAACTGAGGCCCCCTGTCAGACACAATGTCCAAAGGAATCCCATGTAACCGAAAAACATGATCAACGAGCAAGCGAGCAGTTTCGAGGGCAGAAGGGAGCTTAGAGAGAGGAACAAAATGTGCTGCCTTGGAGAACCTGTCAACAATGGTGACAATAACTGAGTGATTAGCGGAACACGGTAACCCAGTAACAAAGTCAACTGCAATATGCGACCAGGGCCGACCTGGGACAGGCAGGGGGTGCAGCAGCCCGGGAGGGGCCAGGTGACGGCTCTTATTGCACGCACAGGTGTCGCAGGCCAACACATATTCGCGGGCGTCACTCTCCAAAGCGGGCCACCAAAAGGAGCGCCTCAACAGAGAAACCGTACGACGCACGCCGGGGTGACAGGCGAAGCAAGAAGCGTGTACCCAGTGCAAAACGCGGGCACGCACGGCCGATGGAACAAACAGCCTACCAGGCGGGCCCGAACCGGGGTCCGGGTCCTGCCGCTGCGCACTGCGCACCAGGCTCTCAATCTCCCACGTCACGGCCCCCACCACGCAGGACGAGGGGATGATAGTGGCCACCCCCGTAGACTCAGATGCGGGAGAAAATTGACGGGACAAAGCGTCAGGCTTAGCATTGCGGGAACCCGGTCGGAAAGAGATAGTAAAATGAAACCGGCTAAAAAATAGCTGCCACCTGGCCTGCCTGGAGTTGAGCCGCTTCGCACACCGAATGTAAGAGAGATTCTTATGGTCCGTCCAAATCACAAACGGCTGTTCCGCCCCCTCTAACCAGTGACGCCACTCTTCCAAAGCCAGCTTAACCGCCAGCAGCTCACGATTACCCACATCATAGTTCCGCTCAGCTGGAGAAAACCGCCGCGAAAAAAACGCGCACGGATGGAGACGGCCATCGTCGGGCGAGCGCTGCGACAACACGGCTCCCGCAACCCCATCAGAAGCATCCACCTCCACAACAAACTGTCTGGAACCATCGGGGTGAACGAGAATGGGCGCGGAGCAAAACAACTCCTTCAACCGAGTAAACGCCTGCTCAGCCTCAGGCGACCAACTGAAAACTCGAGCCGGGGACGTCAGCCGGGTGAGCGGAAGAGTGATCTGACTGTAGTTCTTGATAAACCGGCGATAAAAATTAGCAAACCCCAGAAACCTCTGCAAGTGTTTGCGCGAGGAGGGAGTCGGCCAATCAGCAATTGCCCTGATTTTACCAGGATCGGGCCCAACTTGCCCCTTAGCAAAGACATAGCCCAGGAACGACACAGAACTAGCATGAAACTCACACTTTTCCGCTTTCACAAAAAGTTTGTTTTCCAAAAGCCGCTGCAAAACGCTGCGCACCTGCTGAACATGGTCCTCAAAAGATCGTGAAAAAACAAGAATGTCATCAAGGTAAACGAACACACACCGATTCAAAAAGTCCCGTAGCACATCATTAATCAACGCTTGAAACACCGCCGGCGCGTTAGTCAGACCGACAGGCATTACCAGATATTCATAATGTCCACGCGGTGTGTTAAAGGCCGTTTTCCACTCATCTCTCTGGTGTATGCGCACCAGATGGTACACATTGCGAAGGTCCAGCTTCGTGAAAATGACCGCGTCCTGTACAGGTTCAAAAGCAGACGAGATCAGAGGAAGAGGGTATTTGTTCTTCACAGTTATATCATTAAGACCCCGAAAATCAATGCAGGGCCGAAGAGATCCATCTTTCTTGTCCACAAAGAAAAAACCCGCCGCCACCGGCGAGGATGACGGACGAATTAAGCCCGCCTCCAGTGACTCCGTGATATACCTCTCCATGGCCGCCTTCTCCGGACCAGAGAGGTTATACAGCCGGCTAGTGGGCAATGGAGCTCCAGGCAACAGTTCAATGCTACAATCATAAGGACGATGGGGGGGAAGTGAGAGCGCACAGAGTTTACTGAAAACTGCCCCCAGATCATGATACTGTTCAGGTACAGACGAGAGATCCAACTCCTCAGGTGCCAGCTTAGACGAGCAGACAGGCGAGGGTGGAAGAGCAGACTGTAGACAGTGAGACAAGCAGTGGCTACTCCAACTCTCAATGCGACGGGTGGACCAATTAATCTGAGGGTTATGACGCTCGAACCACGGGTAACCTAAAACGATGGGAGACTCGGGGGAGGAAAAAACAAAAAACCGAAGAAGCTCGTGATGATTACCGGAAAGAACCAATGAAACTGGTTCAGTCTCGTGAGTAACAGAGGGTAATAACTGTCCGTGAGAGCCACAACGGAGATGGGAACCTGCAGGGGCCGCGTCTTAATACTGAGACGCCTCGTGAGACCGCCGTCAATAAGGTTCTGCTCAGCGCCAGAATCCAAAAGTGCATTAGTGGAGAAAGTACCAGACGCGTTGGTCACGACAGCAGGAAGCTGCATGCGGGGGACTCGGGAAAGAGAGGAAGTGCTACCCACCAGTACCCCCACAGCTACTGGCGGGCACCCCCTTTTGACCGCAACGGGCAGGTGGACACAAAATAACCCGATAATGAAAGCCCCGCGTAACGCATCATCACCCCACCCCGTCTCAGCGGCTTTAACCCGGAAATCAATAGAAAACTCCGCCACCGACTGGCTCCCTTGTCGGAGTCCGTGCAGCTGCCGTGCCGCCTCGTCAGAGCGCAGGGGGTGATGAAAAACAGCCTTAAAATCCCGAACGAATTGTACATACGTGACAGTCTCTAGGGGATGTAGAGCGAGATAAGATTCGGCCCAGTCCAAAGCACGATCACGAAGGGCACCGATAATATGGGAAATCTTAGAAGCATCATCAGAAAACGCTTGGGGAAACCGCTGAAAAAGCAGTGAAACCTGAATCAAAAAACCCCCACAGGCCCAACTCTCCCGTGAAAGGCACCAGAGCCGGGGAAGCGGGGTCACGAACAGAGCCCGAACTCTGCGGAACGGACGGTACAGGTGGGGGGGACGAAACAGTGGGAACGGTTGGGGGAACTAACCGAGCTAAAGTCTCTTGAATGGCTGTCAAGGTCTCATTAACCCGACCAGCCCATTGCTCGGATTCCTTAAACTGCCGAGACAAGCTTGACAAAGACTCCTTGTGTTTCTGAAGTAATTCGCCGGAATCGGGACCTGCGTGTTCTGCCGAATCCATAAGAGTGGTCGGAGTATTCTGTTAGGGGACTTTACCCGAATGGATGTAGTGGCAGAAACACACACGAGCACAGGATTGTAGTGATGCAGGTTTATGTACACAGATGAGGGAATATTTACAAGGGAAGGGGCTATATACAGTGACAGATAAAAATGTGCACGGAGAGCAACGCTGACAGGATGAGACGGAGCCGGGGTATGCGGGCGAACCGATGACGCACCGGAATTACCTAAAAACGAGGGACAAACAAAGTTACAGAGTACGTCGATCGCCGAGAGTTCAACTAAAAGTGGACGAGGAGAGTTGGAGAGCTTACTTGCAACACCGACATACAGATGTAACGGTGGTCACTGCCTGGTATGAAGTAATTCTCCGTCACGGGTCCACACAAGCCCACACACAGAAAACTAGGCAGGCGAACAGGCAGCGGGACAGACTCAAACAAAGGAGAAGCAGGCAAATGATGGATCCTAAAACATGCAGCTCAATCGCGTGGAATCAACAGATTCAGCTTGCACCGACACGTTACCACTTATGAAATGACAATACTCCGACACCAGACGTCCGAGATTCAGCTCCATAAAAGCGCTCCCTAATGACGTCCGATGCGCCGCAGGTGTGCCGGAATGCCATCAAGCCCCGCCCCGCCTACCTGTGCCAAGAAAGAAAACAAAACCCAAAAAACAACAATAAACCTACCCACCACCTCCTAACAGGAACAGCCAATCAGTGAGCAAACAGCAGAAAAGAAAGAGAGGAACGAAGAATGATGGGAACGTGTCGGCACGAGGTCACTGCTCACAAGAACTGTGACATCACTACAGCCACATCACCAACTATAACTAACTAACTAACTAACTAACTAACTAACTAACTAACCTGTGAATCAACTGCTGGAAAACGACAGGACAGGAAATAAAGTGACTGCAGACAATGTTCAGTCTCCCTCGTGTTTTTCACTGAACAGGATGCTCCGCCTGTTGGCCTCCATCACCATCAGCTGTTTCCAAAAATCATGGATTTCCACAAGAAACTGAAACGTCACTGAAGCACAGCGTTGCATGTAACATTAGACCGCCGTGAGGTCATCACTGTTGACAAGATGGAGCTGTCACCTACAGAGGACTTCAGATCATTTCGTGGGTGCTTTTGATTCACGTTCAGTCATTAGTTTGTTTAAAGGAATGAATTAAAGAGACTCAATGTAACAATGTAACATGTTCTTGTTTTATTAGGAACAAAAAGAACTTGGAAATCTACAAAATATGGATTTTTCTTGGACACGCGTTGAGGCGCGAATGTGCACGCGTCAAATTAGGGGCGTTTGGGGCGTTTTTATTCGCATCCATCGCGTTCGGTGTGAACACACCGTTAGATGGCCT
>NC_140446.1:500000-767500 GCF_963576455.1 Neolamprologus multifasciatus
TGTGTGACTGTTTGTGTGACTGTATCAAACACCGAAGTGCAGAAAATGTTTTCATCTCAGAGATTTGTTTGTTTACATGAGTAAACGGCTGGCTTTCTCCTAACTATGCCCACCACAAGGAGTGCTCTAGACCCTGAACACCAGCCATCAAGTCAATCAACTTGATCCCGCCCCCACCTGAATGGCCCACCACCCCAAATGTCCTGCAGTTCCTCAGAATTAGGCAGAAATGCTTTGAATTCTAAATTTACATTTTCAAGCTTCACTCACTGCGCCCCACGTCTTCATCTTTGAAATCTCACTGAATTCAAGCGGGTCAAGTAAATGAGCTCTCCTCTGCACTGTCCCATGATGCGTGCATCACAGCAGGAAGTATCGGAGGCGTATGCGATATGGATCAGCAAATAACTAACACGATATTTAGGATGTTAGCCTGAGAACATCCTGGTTGTGTTTTTTGGGGAAACTTGAAGCGTGTAACTTTAGACAGTGTAAAGAGTGGCGTGACTCTGACGTGTCTGCCCTCCTGCAGATATAAGCAGGGACTCTGGGCGACTCTGACACACTGAGGGAGAACAGCCGTGGGGTGTCTCTGAAGCGTGTTCAGCTCCAACTGCAGGTGACTTCACACAGGTAGTAACGTAGCAGTGCTTTAATATTACTGCCAAATAGAGTGTATGAAACTTTCAAGATATTTTAAGCAGACATTGCTGTAAATGCGTTAAACACAGATTAGATTTCAATGATTGAATGAGGTGATCCTCACAGTAATCCTTTCCTTTCAGATCTACATCAGCAGATACTAACTCACACAGAAATCTGACCATGAAGGTAAGTTTGTGACCTTAAATATTTCTGGTTAAGTATCAGTGTAGGAGTGAGTGGTGGTGACCCTCCTGCCCCTCGGTCTGCTGTGATCGCCTCATTAAACAGAGTTGATACCTAAAACTCCGCCTTCATTGTTGAATGTGTCTGTTTGATGACTTTACCTGAGCAGCACTTTACTATCAGAGCCTGATGCCAATCATGTAATGAAGGAAGGGACACAAATTATACTGGATATCATTTTAAGAAGTACTAAAGTAATAATACATAGAGAGTGAATAACTTTATGTAGAGTGTATGTCATTTTAAGTAGTGCATAACTTAGTGTTTTACATCAAAGGGGGCAGAATTTACACGTAAATAATTCAGTAATTTAACAAGTTCTTTAAGTAATTTTTACCAGTGTGTAAATGACTTCATGTTAAACTGCATACAGGTGCAGAGACTGCATGATGTAGACGTTTAACATTAACTTATGACATTTTTATTATTGCACAGATGTTGCAACAATCAAAGATCTTCTTCCATTGCATAGAAAACTGAGCAGGACTGTTCCCCCTGTACGACTTAGCAAAGTAGGCTGATTAATGGATGATAAGAATGTAAAGTGAAACGTTAATCATCTACACACTGAGTCTGTGCTCCTGAAAGTATTTACACTGTAAGATGAACGTTTTCTTGGCTTTTGTTCCAAGAAGTTACTCTTTACTTAAAGTACTTTCTATTTACAGTAGAATTATTTCTTCTTCTTGTCTCTGTTCAGGACATACGTCAGTATGGTTGTTTCCGTAAGCTGCAATAGTTTTTAGTAGTTATAGTTTCTAAATGATATTGTTTATCTGTGATCGATCTGTTATTGATTGCTGCTGGTCCTGAGGACAGATGACACCAGAGTACTGCAGTTTTGGTGGGCGGGTCTCGTGCCGAACTACCACATGTGGACATTTGCACAGGTCACCACATTTTAACACACTGGGTCACCTCAGGTGTCACAGGCCAGTTATCTAATCTGTGAATATTCGAGCTAATCATTTATTTATTTGATTTAGTTTTAATGAGCCATCAGTGTTTCATTTATCATCGAAGGTCTCAGTGGAGCCCTTCTCCACCCCCTCTCAGTTCTGACCGTCGCTCTCCCGCTGCTTTCCTAGCAGCGATGTGGTCGGATGATGAAGAGGAGACCGTCACCCCCGCATCATCACCGGTTTTCCCTGTCACCTCCGTTCCCTCATCAAGGAGGAGACGCCGTCCACGCCGTCGCCGGTCCTCTCCTCAGCCAGATTCCGGGACTACTGAGCAGCCAGCTGGGGTGAGTGACAAAGACACTCTTTCTGTTCACTCTGAGGCTAGTTCTCACTACTCTGAATGCAGGAATGCAAACTCTGTATAATCCTGGCTGTATAATCTGGTGGAGGACCTGAGCTTGAAGGACAGACCAGCATATGTCCTGAATACCTGAGTATGAGTGGAATCTAATGATGAAGCTTGTCAGACACGTGCTCTATGACGTTACAGGAGCCTGTGCTAAAGAAACATGTCTTAAACAAACTCTGGACGTTTTCTTTCCCGTCAGTGAAGAAGGTAAATATGCGTGTTTGAAGACTAACAGGATATGGAAGAGATGCTGCAATGTATTTACTTTCAAACCTGTTTTTGAGCTGCTGTCTAATTTATTTCCTCGTACTCTTCACGACTGACTGATGGACTGTTTGTCCTTCGCTGCAGCACCTCCTCTACATCCTGTTCATCTGCAAACACACATATCTAACTTCTTCACGGAAAACTTTCCCATATGTCTAAGTATTAAACAAAGACAATACAAGAAAACACAAAATTAAGACTTTGGAGTGGCCCAGTCAAAGTCCTGACCTGAATACGATTGAGATGCTGTGACACGACCTTAAAAAGATGGTTCATGCTGGAAAAACCTCCAGTGTGGCTGAATTACAACAATACTGTAAAGATGAGTGGAGCAAAACTCCCCCACAGCTATAAAGACTCGGTGGCAGTTATCACAAATACTTTATTGCTGCTAAGGGAGGCCCAACCAGTTATTTTCCCAACACTGTATGTCCTGAATACCTGAACGTCACCTGAGACCCCATTCCTACAAGACTGCTCAAAGTCTTACCATGAATCAGTGTTTCAATCTTTAATATGATCAACCTATCTCTATGTGTCTATATGTCATGGGCCTGGGTTTGTGTGTGTTTGGTGTGTGTGTTCTGGTCTCTCTGCAAGTCCGGGCCCGGAGAGTGGTGCCCCCTGTCATGGGACTTGTCACACCTGGAACGCAGTCACACACCTGCAGCTGATCAGACTCATCTCGGGAGCAGTCTTAGCAGAGTGGCTGAGCACCCGTCAGCGGTGGATCGTTGCAAGACTTCCCGTTAGTTTCCCAGCAAGTCAGCTGAAGGGTGAGTCTGCCGCTATTGTGGAGTTTCTAAAGCCTGCCTATGTGTTTTCTCCAGGAGGACTGTGGAGATGAGAGGGCAGGAAGCACGTTGCACAGAAACATAAAGGCGAGTGGAGACACAGAGCATGGACATTGGGAAACACACATCAGGAGCACGCACGAGGATCAATTCAATTCAATTCAATTTTATTTATATAGCGCCAAATCACAACAAAAGTCGCCTCAAGGCGCTTCATAGATACAGAGAAAAGCCCAACAATCATATGACCCCCTATGAGCAAGCACTTTGGCGACAGTGGGAAGGAAAAACTCCCTTTTAACAGGAAGAAACCTCTGGCAGAACCAGGCTCAGGGAGGGGCGGCCATCTGCTGCGACCGGTTGGGGTGAGAGAAGGAAGACAGGATCAATTGTCGCATTCTTAGTTACTGCACTGTAAATAAACACACTCCCTTCATTCAAAGAGTCCTGTGTTTGGGTCCTGTGTCTGCACCCCTGACACTATGTATCTCAGCAGTAGGTGGACCGTTTCTTATAAGCCATCTCGTCTGGTGATTTGGCGATATGTACTGTATATAAAATTGAATTGAATGTCAACAACGCTGACCTGGGTGTGATGAAGTTTACAGGTAGCTGGCCACGTGGGAGTCAGGAGCCTGTGCTAAAGAAACATGTTTAAATAAACTCTGAAAGTTTTCCGTCCCATCAGTGCAGTAGATAAATATGTGTGTTTGCAGATGAACAGGATGTAGAGGAGGTGCTGCAGCGAAGGACAAACAGGCCAACAGTCAGTCGAGAAGAGTACGAGGAAATAAATTAGACAGCAGCTTAAAAACAGCTGATAGACTCGAATACGTGTGTGTGTGCGTGACTGTGTGTGTCTGTGTGTGTGTGTGTGCGTGTCTGTGTGTGTGCGTGTCTGTGTGTGTGCGTGTCTGTGTGTGCGTGCGTGCGTGTCTGTGTGTGCGCGTGTGTGTGTGTGTGTGTGTAAATAGCCAGCCTGCTCTGAGCAGAGGTTACAGAAGTTTACTAGCACATTATCAACACCATGATGTCGTCTGGTGTAATCGACCAAACAAAAGTTCACTTTTCTCATTTTCTGACCTGTTCTTAAACTTCTGCCATCAGATAAATCTGAAAGTAAACGTATGCTGCTTGATGCTGCTGTCAGGACTCTAGACCTCTGTTTAAGTTTTCCAGTGCTGATGTTGTTGCCAGGTCCACATTTCCACATCCATGTGGAGTTGGTGTGTCTGCTGAGCAAGTTTGGCGGCTGGCTTTCTCCTAACTATGCCCACCACAAAGACTGCTCTAGACCCTGAACACCAGCCATCCAGTCAATCAACAAGAGATAAAAAGTACAAGACAAACTGCCCCAATCCTGCCGAAACTATACCACAACTCAGTGGTAGCCCCGCCCCCACCTGAATGGCCCACCACCCCGAATGTCCTGCAGGTTCCCCAGAATTAGGCAGAAATGCTTTGAATTCTAAATTTACACCTTCAAGCTTCACTCACTGCGCCCCACGTCTTCATCTTTGAAGTCTCACTGAATTCAAGCGGGTCAAGTAAATGAGCTCTCCTCTGCACTGTCCCATGATGCGTGCATCACAGCAGGAAGTATCGGAGGCGTATGCGATATGGATCAGCAAATAACTAACACAATATTTAGGATGTTAGCCTGAGAACATCCTGGTTGTGGTTTTTGGGCAAACTTGAAGCGTGTAATTTTAGACAGTGTAAAGAGTGGCGTGACTCTGATGTGTCTGCCCTCCTGCAGATATAAGCAGGGACTCTGGGCGACTCTGACACACTGAGGGAGAACAGCCGTGGGGTGTCTCTGAAGCGTGTTCAGCTCCAACTGCAGGTGACTTCACACAGGTAGTAACGTAGCAGTGCTTTAATATTACTGCCAAATAGAGTGTATGAAACTTTCAAGATATTTTAAGCAGACATTGCTGTAAATGCGTTAAACACAGATTAGATTTCAATGATTGAATGAGGTGATCCTCACAGTAATCCTTTCCTTTCAGATCTACATCAGCAGATACTAACTCACACAGAAATCTGACCATGAAGGTAAGTTTGTGACCTTAAATATTTCTGGTTAAGTATCAGTGTAGGAGTGAGTGGTGGTGACCCTCCTGACCCTCGGTCTGCTGTGATCGCCTCATTAAACAGAGTTGATACCTAAAACTCCGCCTTCATTGTTGAATGTGTCTGTTTGATGACTTTACCTGAGCAGCACTTTACTATCAGAGCCTGATGCCAATCATGTAATGAAGGAAGGGACACAAATTATACTGGATATCATTTTAAGAAGTACTAAAGTAATAATACATAGAGAGTGAATAACTTTATGTAGAGTGTATGTCATTTTAAGTCGTGCATAACTTAGTGTTTTACATCAAAGGGAGCAGAATTTACACGTAAATAATTCAGTAATTTAACAAGTTAAGTAATTTTTACCAGTGTGTAAATGACTTCATGTTAAACTGCATACAGGTGCAGAGACTGCGTGATGTAGACGTTTAACATTAACTTATGACATTTTTATTATTGCACAGATGTTGCAACAATCAAAGATCTTCTTCCATTGCATAGAAAACTGAGCAGGACTGTTCCCCCTGTACGACTTAGCAAAGTAGGCTGATTAATGGATGATAAGAATGTAAAGTGAAACGTTAATCATCTACACACTGAGTCTGTGCTCCTGAAAGTATTTACACTGTAAGATGAACGTTTTCTTGGCTTTTGTTCCAAGAAGTTACTCTTTACTTAAAGTACTTTCTATTTACAGTAGAATTATTTCTTCTTCTTGTCTCTGTTCAGGACATACGTCAGTATGGTTGTTTCCGTAAGCTGCAATAGTTTTTAGTAGTTATAGTTTCTAAATGATATTGTTTATCTGTGATCGATCTGTTATTAATTGCTCCTGTCCTGAGGACAAATGACACCAGAGTACTGCAGTTTTGGTGGGCGGGTCTTGTGCCGAACTACCACATGTGGACATTTGCACAGGTCACCACATTTTAACACACTGGGTCACCTCAGGTGTCACAGGCCAGTTATCTAATCTGTGAATATTCGAGCTAATCATTTATTTATTTGATTTAGTTTTAATGAGCCATCAGTGTTTCATTTATCATCGAAGGTCTCCGTGGTTGTTAAAAGATTTTGAATTTTATTAATATTCAACTGTGATAATCACCTATGTTTAGCTTATTTGAATTTCACAGAAATGCCTGTACATAGCGTGTCAGCAAATTCTTTAACTGGAACAAAGTGACCACAGGAGGAAGTTGCTCAAGTTTAGCCACACCCACATGTATTGTTTTAACCCACTACAAGATCGTTAATCAACTTGTCCATCTTTGTCTTGCAAGGCTGCATCCTGTGCAGCCTTGTATGCAATCACCAGATAAGAAGTTGTTTTTTCCTAACTTGTACTCCACCCATGAGTGTTACGTGAGTAAGACAGTATATAATAAAGTTTGAGCAGATGCCTGGCGCGCATTCCTGCACAGGAATCATCCATGTACATGAATTAACTCTGGGCCCGTGATTCTTTGCTTTCCTGAGGTTTTTCTCCTTACAGTGGTAAACTGTGAACCCGACAAGTCTTTTTGTAGTTTGATCTTTTTCACACGTTCATGTTTTAGTTGATGTTAATGACACTATTTCATGCACTCTTCACATAATAACAAGAATTCACCTACACACACTTGCCCGGGTTACTTTCTGCACTCCAACAAATCTCAAGCAGAAGTGTGACGACGTTTCAGTTCAGTATAGTTTCATTTGTAAGGCACCAAATCACAACAGCAGTCACATCGAGGAACTTTATATTGAAAGCTAAACACAATACAAACTGATCAGAGCCCCTGTGGCTTCATAACGTGTTGAAGGAAACGTGCACGTCGCTTCAGTTTGTCGCAGATCAAAATGAAATGAATTTGATTGTGTTCCAGTTTCTGTGTTCAGTGTGAAAGACACCTCGTAAAACATGAACACCTCGTAAAACATGAACACCTCGTAAAACATGAACACCTCGTAAAACATGGACACCTCGTAAAACATGGACACCTCGTAAAACATGGACACCTCGTTCATAGTTTTAGCTGCTGTAACTTCACAGCTGGGCTTCAGTCAGTGGTTTAGTAGGTTTGAGCTTAACAAGCTGCACATATAAAACACAGCAGCAGAGAATGTAAATAAACATGCTGTAAATAAAAGAATTAAGGAAAACATGGCACCTCCACCCAATGTTCCCTCTAAGCTGCGCGCGTGCGCAGTTGTGCACTGCTGGCATCTCTGCACACAGAAAATCTGCGTTGCTAACAAAAAAAATCTAACCTGAATTGAAATTAAAATTAAAACTTCAACAATTCTGTTTTGCAGTGTGAGTCAGTGACTGGCTGCTCCCGTATGGGAACGATGCCGCCTTATCCCATAGTCCAGCCAATGATGCGTATATGCGCAGCTAATCAACGTGGCTGACAGGCTATGACAGCGTCCTTATGTGCCGACACCGGTGTTTTAGCAAAGCGGCTGATGTGGAGTGAAGCCACGTTAACGACAACATGTACAACCATTGGAGATGTGAGCAGGACAGACGAACAACTGACGGGAAAAGTGTGGACTTTATACCAGTTTTTAAATTGTGTTGATCGGCCACGTAAAACCAGAGTTATGATAAAATATCTGCAATGTTTGTTTTTCTTCCTGAATACTGTCGTTGTTTATATTTACTGCGGGAAGAAACGGTAAAAACGGCGTTTTATAAGGAAAATGCTCAAAAGCCTGTGAGCAAAGACAAACCCCACCCTTTCCTATTGGTGGAAAAATGTACCATGTGGACCAATCAAAACAGGGCATTTAGTTGTTTAGGAAGGGGGAAGTTTTAGGAGTGACGCCGTGTTTCAGATGTGAGAGATTTGTGACGTTTAGAACAAATCTTGTGTAGTTAGTGTGTAGTGTAGTCAGTAGTGTTGTTGTGTGTCAGAACAATGAGGCGACTGCTGAGTGTTACAGGTGTTACAGCAGTGACACATCTGCTGCTGTCAGGCCTGCAGGTATCAGGCTGTTGTTCTCCTTCATCTCATAGTGGACAGAAATTATTTTTTGTGGCACAAATAATTTGTGTGGCATCAGATTTGATGCAGAACAGCTGATTGTTCTGTAAATAGTTTGAAATGTTTATTTAAAAACGCCTTGGCTGCATTTTTAGGTAAACAGCTGCAAAAAACTTTGTTGTTTGCAAAACTCAGTTACTTTTTTGAAGAAGTAACTATATAATTAATTACCCAACATTGGTCTTTATTTACTGTATTTTGCAGACAGAGTTACAGACTCTCTCCCAGACCACAGACTCATCATACAGTCAGAGCTTTATTAAAGAAAGTTGTGTTTTCAAAATTGGAGTTCAAGTTATTTTTACTTCCAATAGTGTGAACATGCTACAGGTCATGAACTAGATTTTTTTAAATTTTCATTGTAAGTGGGCTAAAGCAGTTAATTAAAAGTAGTAACATAAATGCTGTAATCTGATTACTTTAATAAACATGTAACTTGGATGATTCGATGCTGGCGTGACCACAGTGCACACGTCTGCTGCTGCTCACAGTGGTCAAAGGGACGCTCAGTTTGTGTGTTCGCTCACACACATGAAACATTAGAGGGAACGTTGCCTCCATCTGAACTCTGAACATAGCCTGCTCCTCAGGTCTGTGCCACCAAGCAGGATTTCCTCTTATCCAGGTAACTTAAGCCTGGATTGTCTGGGGATGGTTCAGAATGGTTCTTGTTCTGTGCAGGTCAGAGATCAACAGGAATACAACAATATAACAAAGCATGAACTCACTTTGCAATGAAAGGCAACAGGACTATACTAAGAAGGCTGCTGACATCATGGGCTGAGCACAGAGGGGGGGGGGGGGGGGGGGGGGGGGGGGGTTTGGCTGAACCACACCTGTGCAGACTAAACAAGACTTCAGCACAGCTGAGAGGCAAAGCTGAGGGAGAATCACAGGCTTGTTGAGCTTGGTAGGAAGTGAATATTGTGCAAATGAAAGGCTTCGTCTCTGTTCCAGCTGCCAGCGGTCTTCATCGTCCTCCTCCTCGCTCCTGTGTTGACCAGCTGCACGGAGCTCATCCAGCCGAAGGACTGCAGCGACATCCGCCGCCAGGACAAAAGCCAAAGTAGCGGCGTGTACACCATCTATCCCCTTGGAGAAAGGTCTGCGGTGCAGGTACAGTCCGCCCTCTCTGGGACTCTGGGTCCTGTTCATGTCCACGTCTTTAAGCAGCTAGAGTGTGACAGGTGTTTGTGTGCAGGTGTACTGTGACATGGACTCAGAAGGAGGAGGCTGGACGGTGAGTGCTTGTAACTAAAAAGTGTCAGCGCGGGAACATTTAACAGCAGCACTGCTGTAAATCCAGATCTGTGCTCCCTGAAACCAGATGTGTTTTTGCTGCCTCCTCCCCCAGGTGTTCCAGAGGAGGATGGACGGCACGGTGAACTTCTACAGACCCTGGGATCAATACAAGATGGGCTTTGGTGACGCTGCTGGAGAGCACTGGCTGGGTGAGAGTTTTATTTATGATCTGCAGCTCTGTACCAAACAGCCCTGCATGTTTCTGACTGTGTGCTTGTGTGAATGTAGGTCTCGATGTGATCAACATTATGACATCCAAGCAAAAATGGGAGCTGCTGGTGGACATGGAGGACTTTGAAGGGAAGAAAGTGTTCGCTCGTTACTCTTCATTTAAGGTGGATGCTGAATGTGACGGATACAAACTGACTGTTACTGGATTCAAGGACGGAGGCGCAGGTGAGTGAAGTGACACAGGGTCAGTGTAGCATCAGAATAGAATAGAATAGAATACGCCTTTATTGTCATTGTACATGTACACTGACACAAATGAACAAGAAAGATTAACAAAGAAGAGGAATGGGTAGAATGGAACAGGTGGTGGGCGGGGTTTGAGGGGTCGCCTGTGAGTCTCTGAGACAGGAGGATCTGGCGATGGCCTCCAGGAGTGTCAGAGGGCAGCCAATGATATTGTGGGCAGTGTTAATGACCCTCTGTGCAGCCTCCCTGTTCTCAGTCGTGGCTCCTGAGTACCAAACACCAGGCAGGATGATATGCAGACGACACCCAGCTCTATCTGTCCATGAAGCCAGATAACACACACCAATGAGTTAAACTGCAGGAATGTCTTAAAGACATAAAGACCTGGATGGCCGCTAACTTTCTGCTTCTTAATTCAGATCAAACTGAGGTCATTGTACTCGGCCCTGAAAATCTTAGAAATATGGTATCTAACCAGATTCTTACTCTGGATGGCATTACCTTGGCCTCCAGTAACACTGTGAGGAACCTTGGAGTCATTTTTGACCAGGACATGTCCTTCAACGCACATATTAAACAAATATGTAAGACTGCGTTCTTCCATCTGAAAAACTAGTTCATGCATTTATTACTTCCAGGCTGGACGACTGTAATTCATTATTATCAGGATGTCCAAAAAACTCCCTGAAAAGCCTTCAGCTAATCCAAAATGCTGCAGCAAGAGTCCTGACAGGGACTAGAAAGAGAGCAGATTTCTCCTGTTTTGGCTTCCTGTTAAATCCAGAATTCAAAATCCTGCTCCTCACATACAAGGTCTTAAATAATCAGGCCCCATCTTATCTTAATGACCTTGTAGTACCATATCACCCTATTAGAGCACTTCGCTCTCGCTCTGCAGGCCTACTTGCTGTTCCTAGAGTATTTAAAAGTAGAATGGGAGGCAGAGCCTTCAGTTTTCAGGACTTTTTATGTGAGGTTGTCAGGACCATAGACACAGTTTAACTACTTGGCTTGTCTCATGTGCCTTCAGGGATAAATAAAGCTGGTATCAGCTACAGACCAATGAAAATGGCTTTAGTGTGTGACGAAGTCTCCCAGTTCACATGAACAAACTGGAGTCTGTCAACCACATATGATTCAAACTGTTCACCTGCTGGGACAGTGGTGCAGCTGCCCCTCTGTTGGTCTTCTTGGTCTCTTGTGTTCTGGGGGCCTCTGGATGTCTGGAGTTTTGATCTCCTCCATACCTGCTTCAGCCCTGGAGGACGGGGCTGTGGCCCCCCCACACCCTCTAGCAGATCATTACATGAAGGAACCTTTTAAAAACAAGCGCGTCCATGCTCACAGGTGTACACACGGGTGCTCACACACACAAACTACACCCTTTTTGGCTCCTACCTCAAAGCACACTGTGCTGTCGATCTTACGTGCTGCACAATAATGTTTAATATTTAATATTTACTGTTATATTCACATAGATCATCGTGATGTTGTTTATTGTATTACTCTAGTCTTCTTCTGCTTGTTTTCTTTTTTCTTTCTCAACAGGTGATCGATGGATGTATTTTTTTTGTCTGCTTATTTATTTGGTTTTTGGTTTTTTGCCCTTTATCCCCGTCCCTCTTCTCCACTGTTTTTTCCCCTCTTTCTTTCCCCCAGTCAAGTCTGTCCCGTATCTAGTGAAAGTGAAAAATAATAAATAAAATAAACAATAAAAGGTGAATCAAATAGACCATTACGGCAAAGCTGGGATGGTCTATTTGGTAAAGTAAATCCGTTGGGCATCTTTCTTCGCCTTTAGACAATAATTCTGATGCAAAAGAGCCAAACGGGACAGGAAAAAAAAAAACAACCCAAAACTGTGCACCTGCTGCTTTTTACTCCCCAGTATGAGTCCAGTCTGTGTCATGGTCCACTGAAAACACTCCCAGTACACATGCAGACCAGTCTGAGTGGGATCAGTGGTAATTTTGTGATTGTTCATCTGTGTTTCTGCAGGAGATGCCCTGAGTTTTCACAATGGACAGAAGTTCTCCACATTTGACAAAGACCAGGACAGCTCTGCAAGGAACTGTGCAAAATCATTTCTGGGGGCGTTCTGGTACAGCGACTGTCACCGTGCAAACCCTAACGGGGTTTATCGTTGGGGGGCTGATGGTACTATCCTTGCTGTTGGTGTGGAGTGGAAACAGTGGAAAGGTCATGATTACTCTCTGAAGACCATCAGCATGAAGATCCGTCCTGTGCAGTAAATCTGCAGGACAAACACAGCAGAACATTTCGTGTTGATCTCTCTTTTCTCTCCTTTATCATGTAATCCCAGAGAATCTTTAACTTTCAGAGTCAGTCGAAGACGTAAATATTTCAGAAGAGCAGTCAGAGTGTGAGTGAGCAGCTGTCAAACAGCTGCAGGTGGAGTGAAATGATGGACGGAGACCAGTTTGAGCTGATGTAGTTCACCTGTATGAGAGCAGCTGCAATGAACACGTTCCTCCACTAGAGGTCTCTGCTGTTCCTCAGTCTGCAGCTCAGCACACTCAGATTTAACGTCTCACTGACTGTTTGGTGGAGGTCTGATAGCTGGTGTGAATCATTATCTGCTGTATCCTGATAATAAATGAGAAGCAAACAGCTGAGGTGTTCTCGTGGTCTTTGTGTGTTTCTGTCTGGATTCTGGAGCCGCCCTCGCACTACAGCTCCACCTGCTTCAGGGTGAAGACACTGATATTAATATTCAGTATTTCTATACCTAAAGTTACACAACCGGATTTTACTTGTGAGAAGTTCGTACTGAGCTTTTGTCTCAGGTGCCTGTGCAGCACATCCACAAAGTCACTGATGCTGTCATGTTGCAGCCTTGTTCAAAAATGGAGTCAATTCACTTTTCACTTACATTAAAATTGCAGCGCCCCAACACAGGAAGTCTGGATCAGCTCCCTATTTAAAAAGTCCCGTCTCTGATTCTACGAGTATTACCCAGCAGGCAGTGCGGCACTCGGGTGGCGCCAATTCAATTCAATTTATTTATACAGCGCCAAATCAACAGTCACCTCAAGGTGCTTTATATTGTAAGGTCGACCCTACAATAACAGATACAGAGAAAAACACAACAATCATATGACCCCCTATGAGCAGCACTTTGGTGACAGTGGGAAGGAAAAACTCCCTTTTAACAGGAAGAAACCTTTTTTTTTTTGTTTCTAAAAACACGATTTACAACCTGAACAGGTGATAAAGTGATAGATCTTTCAGCTCAATTCTAATCTGTAATCAAATGGAAAAGTCTCTTTTTAAAACTTGTTTTATTAGTTTTAATCTTTTAACTTTATGCATCAAGCAAAAATGTAATTATCTGCAACATTCTCTGACTGGAAGAAATTAGTTTAACATTTAAACCTATTTTCTGCACATTCCAGCACATAAAATAAAATAATTTTTTGTGTTTACACTCAGTCTTTCAAATAGATGCACCTCATTGTGTGTTGGTGTGGTCACACTGTCACACAGAGGAAATCCAAACGAGCTGCTGCCCCACATGGAGGACTTTCACCGTGTCAGGGTGATGTCTGAGCACGAGAGCAGCACGCTTTCGTATTATTGGAGGGTCTCGACCTCATAAAGAGCCTTGAGGCGACTGTTGTTTAGTGGTCACTGTACATTCTTACTCTGAGCTCTGGGCTCATACGAGCAGCTTCACCTGAAATAAAGTAAAATTAGATTTATATCTGACCTGTCACGACAGAGATCACGAAAAATACCAGAGCAACAAAAAGAAAAGTTGACCAAACGTAATTCCAGAAAGATGAGTTTTATTTGTTTTTAAAAGAGAGTGAGTCCACAGATCTGTAGCTCAGAGGGAGAGAGCTCCACGCTCTGTGGTCACAGTGGCAAAAGCCTCGTGTGCTGATCACATGACCTCACACAGGGCTGTAGAAGTTCAATAGTGTAAGCTGGTGCTGGTCCATGAAGAGCTCTAAAGGTCAGAAGCAGAATCTTTAAATGGACTCTGAATTCAGTGGGAGCCACTGCAGCTGTATTAGCAGCAGCACCTGTGAGTACCTGGAGGAGGCAACAGGACTTAATTTAGCAAAGTTTCTTAAGTGATCAAAGCAGGACTGAACCAGAGATTTGACATGAACATCCAAAGTAAGGCAGAGTCAAACGTTACCCCAAAGTTCCTGATAGACGATTTCACAAAAGGGGACCGAGAGCTTTCATTATGTTAGGCACAAATCTGTCAGGAGCACATACACCTGCTTCAGTTTTTCCTTCAGCCTTTAATGGGGTCTACAGTTAGAAACGTGGGTGTCTCTGCTCAGCTGATGGGAAGGAGCAGCTGACATGGATTCAATTCAATTCAATTCAATTTTATTTATATAGCGCCAAATCACAACAAATGTCGCCTCAAGGCGCTTCATAGATACAGAGAAAAGCCCAACAATCATATGACCCTCTATGAGCAAGCACTTTGGCGACAGTGGGAAGGAAAAACTCCCTTTTAACAGGAAGAAACCTCCGGCAGAACCAGGCTCAGGGAGGGGCGGCCATCTGCTGCGACCGGTTGGGGTGAGAGAAGGAAGACAGGATAAAGACATGCTGTGGAAGAGAGACAGAGATTAATAACAGATACGATTCAATACAGAGAGGTCTGTTAATACATAGTGAGTGAGAAAGGTGACTGGAAAGGAAAAACTCAATGCATCATGGGAATCCCCCGGCAGCCTACATCTATTGCAGCATAACTAAGGGAGGATTCAGGGTCACCTGGTCCAGCCCTAACTATATGCTTTAGCAAAAAGGAAGGTTTTAAGCCTAATCTTAAAAGTAGAGATAGTGTCTGTCTCCTGAATCCAAACTGGAAGCTGGTTCCACAGAAGAGGGGCCTGAAAACTGAAGGCTCTCCCTCCCATTCTACTTTTAAATACTCTAGGAACAACAAGTAGGCCTGCAGAGCGGGAGCGAAGTGCTCTAATAGGGTGATATGGTACTACAAGGTCATTAAGATAAGATGGGGCCTGATTATTTAAGACCTTGTATGTGAGGAGCAGGATTTTGAATTCAATTCTGGATTTAACAGGAAGCCAATGAAGGGAAGCCAAAACAGGAGAAATATGCTCTCTCTTTCTAGTCCCTGTCAGTACTCTTGCTGCAGCATTTTGGATTAACTGAAGGCTTTTCAGTGAGTTTTTTGGACATCCTGATAATAATGAATTGCAGTCGTCCAGCCTGGAAGTAATAAATGCATGAACTAGTTTTTCAGCATCACTCTGAGACAGGATATTTCTAATTTTAGAGATGTTGCGCAAATGGAAGAACGCAGTCTTACATATTTGTTTAATATGTGCGTTGAAGGACATATCCTGGTCAAAAATGACTCCAAGGTTCCTCACAGTGTTACTGGAGGCCAAGGTAATGCCATCCAGAGTAAGAATCTGGTTAGATACCATATTTCTAAGCTTTTCAGCGCCGAGTACAATGACCTCAGTTTTATCTGAGTTAAGAAGCAGAAAGTTAGCGGCCATCCAAGTCTTTATGTCTTTAAGACATTCCTGCAGTTTAACTAATTGGTGTGTGTTATCTGGCTTCATGGACAGATAGAGCTGGGTGTCATCTGCATAGCAGTGAAAATGTATGCTATGTCTTCTAATGATGCTGCCTAGGGGAAGCATGTATAATGTAAACAGAATTGGTCCTAGCACTGAACCCTGTGGAACTCCATAATTAACCTCAGTGTGTGAAGAGGACTCTCCATTTACATGCACAAATTGGAGTCTATTAGATAGATATGATACAAACCACTGCAGTGCAATACCTGTAATACCTACAGCATGTTCTAATCGCTCTAATAGAATATTATGGTCAACAGTATCGAATGCTGCACTAAGGTCAAGAAGGACAAGCACAGAGATGAGTCCACTGTCAGAGGCCATAAGAAGATCATTTGTAACCTTCACTAAAGCTGTTTCTGTGCTGTGATGAACTCTGAAACCTGACTGAAACTCTTCAAATAAACCATTCCTCTGCAGATGATCTGTTAGCTGTTTGACAACTACTCTTTCAAGGATTTTTGATATGAAAGGAAGGTTGGAGATTGGCCTATAATTAGCTAAGACTGCTGGGTCTAGAGATGGCTTTTTGAGTAAAGGTTTAACTGCAGCCACCTTGAAGGCCTGTGGTACATAGCCGATTATTAGAGATAGGTTGATCATATATAAGATCGAAGAATTAATCAATGGCAGGACTTCTTTGAGCAGTTTTGTAGGAATGGGGTCTAAAAGACACGTTGATGGTTTGGAGGAAGTAATTATTGAAGTTAACTCAGAAAGATCGATTGGAAAAAAAGAGTCTAACTTAACATCAATGGAACTAAGAGTAGCTGTAGATAATATTACATCTGTGGGATGATTATTGGTAATTTTTTCTCTAATGATAAAAATTTTATTTGTGAAGAAGTTCATGAAGTCATCACTAGTTAACGTTAAAGGGATGGTTGGCTCAAAAGAGCTCTGACTTTTTGTCAGCCTGGCTACAGTGCTGAAGAGAAACCTGGGGTTGTTCTTATTTTCTTCAATCAGTGATGAGTAGTAAGCTGTTCTGGCTTTGCGGAGGGCTTTCTTATAAAGCAACAAACTATTTCTCCAGGCTAAATGATGATCCTCTAAATTTGTGACACGCCATTTCCTCTCCAGATTACGAGTCATCTGCTTTAGGGTACGTGTTTGAGAATTATACCACGGGGTCAGGTACTTCTGATTAGAGACCTTAGTTTTCACAGGAGCTACAGTATCCAGAGTCGTACGTAGTGAGGAGGTGAAATTATTAACAAGATAATCGACCTCTGTTGGGGTAGCGTTCAGATAGCTGCTCTGCTCTGTGTTGGTACAGGGCATTGACGATGATAACAGTGGCTGGATTATATTCTTAAACTTAGTTACAGCGCTTTCAGAAAGACATCTACTTTGATAAAGTCTACTCTCCACTGCTGCGTAATCAATTATTGTAAATGTAAATGTTATCAAGAAATGATCAGACAGGAGAGGGTTTTCAGGAAACACTGTTAAATGTTCAGTTTCTATGCCATATGTTAAAACAAGATCTAGAGTGTGATTAAAGTGGTGGGTGGGTTCTTTTACATTTTGAGAGAAACCAATTGAGTCTAACAACAGATTAAATGCCATGTTGAGGCTGTCATTTTTAGCATCTACATGGATGTTAAAATCACCCACAATAATTATTTTATCTGAGCTCAGAACTAAATTAGATATAAAGTCTGAGAAATCAGACAGAAACTCTGTGTAAGGCCCAGGTGGACGATAGATGATAACAAGTAAGACTGGTTTCTGAGTTTCACAGCTGGGGTGGACAATGTTAAGCATCAGGCTTTCAAATGAATTAAAAGTCTGTCTTGGTCTTTCATTAATTAATAGACTGGTGTGAAAAATTGCTGCCACACCGCCCCCTCGACCTGTGCTTCGAGATTTCTGGTAGTTAGAATGACTCGGGGGTGTTGATTCATTTAAACTAACATAATCATCCTGCTGCAACCAGGTTTCTGTAAGGCAGAGTAAATCAATTTGTTGATCAATTATTAAGTCATGTACTAACAGAGACTTGGAGGAGAGAGACCTAATATTTAATAATCCACATTTCACTGTTTTACTCTTTGGTTCAGATGTGGATACTGTATTGTTCTTTCTTTGTGATTGTTTAAATTGTTTGTTGCTGACACAGACACAGTCTCTATGGAGATGGGTTTTTGGGGGGGTAGCAGGAGGAGAGAAGCTGCAGAGAGGCGTGTAAGACTGCAACTCTGCTTCCTGGTCCCAACTCTGGATAGTCATGTTTTGAGGGGTTTAATAAATTTGTCGATATTTCTAGAAATGAGAGCTGCTCCATCCAAATTGGGATGGATGCCGTCTCTCCTAACAAGACCAGGTTTCCTCCAGAAGGTTTGCCAATTATCTATGAAGCCCACATCGTTTCTGGGACACCACTCAGACAGCCAGCAATTTAAGGAGAACATGCGGCTAAACATGTCACTCCTGGTCGGATTGGGGAGGGGACCAGAGAAAACTACAGAGTCCGACATTGTTTTGGCAAAGTTACACACCGATTCAATATTGATTTTAGTGACCTCCGATTGGCGTAACCGGGTGTCATTACTGCCGACGTGAATTATGATTTTATTGAATTTACGTTTACCCTTAGCCAGCAGTTTTAAATTTCCTTCAATGTCGCCTGCTCTGGCCCCTGGAAGACAATTGACTATGGTTGCCGGTGTCTCTAGCTTCACATGTCTGAGAACAGAATCACCAATTACCAGAGTTTGACCCCCGGCGGGTGTGTCACCGAGTGGGGAAAAACGGTTAGACACATGAACGGGTTGGTGGTGTACCTGGGGCTTCTGTTTAGGACTACGCTTCCTCCTCACCGTTACCCAGCCTTTCCCCAGCTGCTTGGGGTCTGCCGGGGAACAGCTAGCGGGGCCTACGCTATCTTCGGCTGCACCAGCTACAGGGGCCTGGCTAGTTAAGGGTGAGAGCAGGGTGCAAAGCCGAGTCTCCAGTTCAGTAATCCTGGCCTCCAGAGCTGCAAATATGCTACATTTGTTACAGATTGTTAAGGAACGGCTGTGTGCAGGCAGGAGAAGGACCCAAAGTGCAGACTCCGGAGACAGAAAGTAACTCAAAACAGCTTTAATGTTAAACTCAAAAAAGTAACAAAACTGAGTATCCAAAAAATAACTTACACGGACAGAACACACAGCTAGATAAACGGTAGATCGCGACAATGACAAACTGAAACACAGGGCTTAAATACATAGAGGGAGCAATCAGGGAATGGACAACAGGAGGGAAACACAGCTGGGGCAAATCAGAACTGACGAGACAAGGAAGCGTAAACTGAACACACTGAGATAAGACAGAGACCTTCAAAGTAAAACAGGAAACACATAACACAGACTGAACAAAAGACACAGACTCACATGCAGGCACTACAACAGAGGGAACAGAAATGTGGGACCAGGACAGACACAGACACCGACTGGACACGGGGATATAGCAGACAGGGGAGACAGCAACTAAGGATTACACAGAGACAAACCGTAAGACATGACTCTAATGAAAACCCAAAGACTAGAAATTATAAATAATATAATAAACTCAAAACCCCTGGGTCAACGACCCAGGCATCCTAACACAGATATCATTACTGCTAAAGGAGGCCGAGGAGTAACTAAACATCTGACACAATGAGCAAGAAAGTGCAGAAGGGACAGGTGAAGTAGCCATGGTGCTAACGGGTCGGCTACGAGCTAAGCTAGCGAAACAGTACAGAGACAGTGAGTGAATACTATAAATTAGGTAGTGAGTACACAGAAAGTGTGCTTCGGATGAAGCACGTGAAGATTATACTGTGAAAAAAGAATGTATTTAAAAGTTGTTAATTAAACTGCTAAGCAAATAAGCTACTCAGAAACACCACTGTGTTTGAGCAGGAACAGGAAGCGATACTATACCACAGAGCGAGCGAGCGAACACCAAGTGACAGCGCCACCGACAGGAGACAGGATGCCTCCAAGGTCAGGCGTTTTTGGCACATTGACCCTTGGACAGACCCGGGACGTAACGGCTGGTTTGAGGAGGCCTCGGGGTCTGACCTGGAGAAGCTGGAGGAGGTGTTGGTTTGTGGTCATTCACAATAACCTGTGAGGTGATGAGCCCATGAGTTTAGTCTGTTCTGACTTCTCCCCCTGAGCAAACATCTCTCAGTGTAGCTGCTAACAGCTCCATAAGTGTGAGGCTGAGGAGAACATCCTTTCAAGTTCTCCGCTGCAGCTCCAGAGACACATGAATGTCTCACATGCAGAAAGATGAATGTCCTGGTCCTTTGACAAGGACTGTGCCAAACTTCACATGGGGGGGTTGTCAAGATAGCACCATGCCTAACTTTGCAGTGGAAATCCTGGAAAGGTGAAACCACTCCCTGAAGGCCGTCAGCATGACGATGCACCCTACGCCGTGATGGTCACATGTTCACAGTCAGAATACTTAATTAAAATGAATCACTGAGAAATTATACATGCTCCTCGTGTTATATGTTCCCGCCTCTTTTTGATCTGTGATGTAAACTTTGATCGTCTGCCTGCGTTTGAACAAATATAACGAAAATAAATGTTTTAAATGTTTGACCCACAGTGTGCTGCTGGGTGAAGTCTGTCTGTGTGGAGCTCACCGATAATAAACGAGACACAAACAGCTGATGTGCTCTGGTTGCAGCCCCCTAGTGGTCACAGCCTCGAACTACAGCTCCACCTTTTTCAGTGAGAATATTAATCTGTATGATGTCGTTCTGCTAAAACAATTTTAATGAAACAGCATCAAATCACAACAACAGTCGCTTCACTGTGCTTTATGTTGTAAGGTGGACCCTACAATAATGCAGAGAATGACCTTGTAGTACCATATCACCCTATCAGAGCACGTCGCTCTCGCTCTGCAGGCCTACTTGTTGTTCCTCGAGTATTTAAAAGTAGAATGGGAGGCAGAGCTTCAGTTTTCAGGCCCTCTTCTGTGGAACCAGCTTCCATCACTGTCCTCTGCTCTCATTTCTTCAGTTTTCACTGAGCTTTCAAAGATGACATGAGGAGGCTGCTGTTTATTCAGATCTTATTTTATTCATTTTGAGATGATTATTAAAAATCAACAGTTTATTGCAGCGGTTTCTTTTCACGATGTGAGAAACCTGAAGAATTAGCTCGACAGATAAGCACTGATTCAGTTTCCCATGTTTCAGTTTCTGAGTCAATTATCACAGAAAAAGGACTAAAATCCGTTTGTACAAACACAGCGAGGACGTTCATTCTTTCTCCTGGTATAAAAATAAGCTCTAAGTGCTTCACACACTGTAATACTGTCTCTGCTTCAGCGTGTTCACAGCTCAGTGTCGTCGATTAAACATTTAAGAATAAAAGTCAACACGAATCAACGACATCGCCTGACAGGTCAAAGGTCAATCGCCTCCCTCAAAGCAAGCATGGAAACTCATTAAACTGTTATTAGAGGCATGAACCAGCTTTAGCAACTTTAGTTAACCGAGTGTTTAACTAAACCAGAGACTATAAACCCTGGTTTAGTTAGTGGCAGTGGAATGAAGGAAAGGTTAAAACAGATGAAAAACAATGAAAGCGACGAGACGAGCATCACGGCATCAGCAGGTGTTTATAAAGCCTCAGAGACACCAGAACGAAGTCAGCAGCTCCACATCCACAAAGTAAGAGGAACCCATGGATCCACTCTAACAGCAGTTTCTGATCCAGCTTCTGTTGGAGATCATGAGGATTATGAACTGAGAGCACGTTTCAGCAGTACAGCAGTATTATAAGTGAATCATGTCACAGCTTTTTAAAAATGTCGGCTCAAACAAACTGAAACAGGAACTTAAATACTGGTCTCAGATTCTTAAAACACAAAAGCTTTCAGTAAAAAACCGAGCGACACGAAGGCGATAAAATGACTGAGCTACACTTCGATGCTGTAAACACGCTACGAGGAAAAAAAACGATCCAAACGTGAATTCAAACCGACCAATCACAGCCAATCACGGGCTGCCTAATCAATGACGAAGCCGTGGTTCGGATTACAGGAAGCTGGAGAGCAGAGAGCGACGCGTGGAGAAAGAAGAAGATGCTGACGAGTCTGAGACGTTTTCTGGCTTCCTGCGAGACTCAAACCGCCGAGTTCTGGAGAGTTTGGACCTCAGCGTGAAGGCGCATTCGATTCCTTTTGTTTGGGTTTGACTGAGCACTGGTATCTATAACGAGCCAATCAGATTTCATGTTGTGCTTTCAGGAAGTTTGAAAAGAGCATCAAAGCATCCTGTGGGCGTTCTTCTTCTGAAACCGCTGCTCTAGAAAACACCGTATCCGTCAGTGTGGCGAGCCGCCACAGCGAAGGCGGGGTAGCCATCGTAGGTGGTGTAGGCAGTCAGGTCCTGACCCAGAGATACGGCCTGCTTCAGCTGGGAGGCGACCGCCGTCGACGCCGGGCCCGCCAGCGCGTATCCTGCAGGGACACACAATGCAAACTCAGCACCGCCTGTTTCAGGACCGCAGCACAAAACATTCGCTGTTCTGATCCCATCGAAGCCTTTTAGCTTCAGCATTTTTATAGGCTGTATATAAAAGATGGAGGTAGCCGCTGTGACGTCACCTCCTGGTTAGTGAAGTCTCTCGTCCTCTGCAGGAGGCGGAACGTTTTATTTTTGAAGTCATCAGGAGAGAGTTCACTTACAATCACACAGCAGGCGCCCCCTGCTGGTCATCAGCACTCGCGCCATCTGGCAGGCTTTGAAGCCACGTCCATCTTTTATATACAGTCTGTGGTGTTTGGGCCTGCAGGTGAGCGTCTGTCAGCGGTTAGTTGAGTGAAGCGTTAGTCGGCTTTGGGTACGGACCTTCACATACCTGGGAAGGCTACTGCTGCCACGGCAGCCGCAGTCGCACAGCTGGCATCGGTGGCGCCCTCCGTCTGCACGCCGAGCGTCTGCAGGGTGTGTTCGGCCGCGTGAATTTTAGCCTCTTCTACGCCCGCGCACAGCTTAGCAGGGGTGAAGGGATGGCTGCCGAGAGATACGTGAACAGGTGGACAGTCAGCGCTGCGTCCAGCTGAACAGCAGGCAGGTGATCAGACAGGTGAGACGTGCTTACACGTTGGGGTACTGAGTAGCCAGAGCTGGGATGGTGATCTTGTAGAGGAAGAGCTGTCTCTGGTCAGGACCGATGGCCGAGTGCAGCTGATAGACCGGCTGACCCCAGTTATTCTTCTGACAGAGCTCCTCCAGGACCTGACGGACAGACAGGAGGACATGCAGGCAGGAGGACAGACAGGCAGGAGGACAGGTACACAGGAGGACAGCCAGACAGGAGGACAGACAGGAGGACAGGTAGGCAGGAGGACAGACAGGCAGGAGGACAGAGAGACAGGAGGACAAGCAGGTAGAAGGACAGACAGGAGGACAGGTAGGCAGGAGGAAAGACAGGCAGGAGGACAGGCAGGCAGGAGGACAGACAGGAGGACAGGTAGGCAGGAGGACAGCCAGACAGGAGGACAGACAGGAGGACAGGTAGGCAGGAGGAAAGACAGGCAGGAGGACAGGCAGGTAGAAGGACAGACAGGAGGACAGAGAGACAGGAGGACAAGCAGGTAGAAGGACAGACAGGAGGACAGAGAGACAGGAGGACAGGCAGGAGGACAGGCAGGCAGGAGGACAGACAGGAGGACAGGCAGGCAGGAGGAAAGGCAGGAGGACAGGCAGGAGGACAAGCAGGCAGGAGGACAGACAGGAGGACAGGTAGGCAGGAGGAAAGACAGGAAGGAGGACAGGCAGGTAGAAGGACAGACAGGAGTACAGAGAGACAGGAGGACAGACAGGCAGAAGGACAGACAGGAGGACAGAGAGACAGAGAGACAGGAGGACAGGCAGGCAGGAGGACAGAGAGACAGGAGGACAGACAGGCAGAAGGACAGACAGGAGGACAGAGAGACAGGAGGACAGACAGGAGGACAGGAGGACAGAGAGACAGGAGGACAAGCAGGCAGGAGGACAGAGAGACAGGAGGACAGGCAGGCAGGAGGACAGGCAGGAGGACAGGCAGACTGCAGTATTTACCCACAGTAATGGTGCGTGAGAGCTAACAGTATAAACGTACGAGGAGAGTCTGTTTGACCAAATATGAAAATATATTTTGTACATTTTAGTGTTTTAATTTGAAAGGTTTGTTCTTCCTTTCTTGAGCAGCATTTAATAAATCCTGACAGCTTCAGTATCGTCAGACTGATCTGGGTTTAGTTTTTCCTGCAGATGAACACATCAAATCTAATTTGATCTGATGTATCCTAGTCTCCCTCACTGACAATTCATCTGAATAAAAACTGAATACAAAAGAAAACGTAAATGTGGAATATCACCACCAGGTGGAGCCTCGTCCCTGGTGGCTGTTTCAGCTGTTCACAGTCAGAGGTTCTTATCAGGTGTGATATTTACTGCACTGCCATGAAGGCATCATGCGGCCCATGTTCACTGCTGTAGGTCACATGACTGACTGAGTTTTCCCCTTCATGCAGTTACCTGAATGCTGTGGGTTATTTTGGGGGAGTGAAATTCTCCAGTGGGCACTCTGTGGCCTCAGGCTTCTCCTCCAGCTGTGGATCACCCAGTGCACCTGATGAAGCCAGATGTCCACAGACAGACCAGGACGCTGCCTCCAGACCCTGAGCTGTGGGCTGAGGTCAGCCCAACTGCATGGACACTTTTCCATTAACTTGGATCGACTCACCACAGTTTTCAGGTTTTTTCCATTAGTCATAGTACTAAAGTAGTAGCTGCTCAGCTGGGGTTCCAAGCAGTCACTAAAATGTGAGCTCGTCAGACTGCATGCCACCGATTGGCTGGTCAGTGGCATCACTTGATGAGTCATGAGAGCATCTTGTTCACAAAAATCGAAAACGCCATTTTTGAAACCCAGCAATGAGGGAAATGTCTCCAAAAACAAGGCCGTGGTCCCCGAGTGTGAGAAAAAGCCTCAGACCGAGCAGCAGGTACATCATCGCCTCGACGTCCACCTTGTTGTGGCGTTCGTGTCACATACCAATTATGCCACAGGACGTTCGGCCCCGTTGCTATGATGACAACAATCTACATTAGGTAGTACTCGAAAGTAATGGAAAACCAGTCGATCGGAGTCAAGTTGATCCAATTGGGAACTAATGGACAAGGAGCTGAAGCACTGAGGTGACCCAGCAGGAGGCCAGCCTCGTTTTTACTCAGCCCAGCTGCTTAGGCCTGGGTAACGCTGGCCCAGGTGAGCTTATTTGACACATCAGGCCGGACCAGTTGAGACCCCAGTCTGTGCTCTGTCTCCCACCCCCAAATCAGTCTCTCAGATGGCCCCGCCCCTCTGAGAGGTTTCATCCTATTAAAAAGGAGTTTTTCCTTGTCACTGTCGCCAGGTCTGATTGTTTTTCTGTATAACTGTAAAGTCTTACAGAGTTTATACTTACACTATGATAAATATATAAATAAAACCGAATGAATTTTATGCGTTGTGTGCTCTGGATTTTTGTGCCACCCGGTCAGGTGTGTCCTGTTACCTGTGGTGCAGGCTTGACAGCGGTGGCCTTCAGGTTCGGGGTCATCGGGGTCAGCTCCATTCCCGGCAGAAGATCATACAACTTCTCCTCTTGCTGCTTGTCTGCCTTCAGCCCGTAGGAGGCACCACCGCCACCACCGCCTCTCCCCATGGCTCCACCCCCAGCAGCGTAGGCCAGGTAGCCCCGCCCACCCAGTCCCCGCACCCCCGCAGCCCCTACAGGTACAGTCATGTAAATTTCTACAGGAAATCGAAAAGGCAGTGAAATCAATCAAATCACCGGAAATCAGCCGTAAGAAGAATCACACAGCCAGACAATTATCTGATCAGAGTGAACAGGTACAGTGGTAACCACGGTAACAGTACACCTGCCCTTCTTCTTCTGATGCTCGTTGACGATTACCGTTTCCTGCCTGATTGAGTTTCAGGTATTTAAATCCATTCAAGCCTGAATTGACAGAAACTTCTCGTGATTCGTGGATCTGTTTTTGATTCCTGCTTCAGAAAAACGTTCACACATCATCACGTGTTTGTGATTCAGCTGAACCGCTTCATGACACAGGTGAAATGATGGTTTCTGAGGCCCCGCCTCCAGCCTCCGCGCAGTGGCAGGGTTACCTCTGAGACTCTTTAAAGTCACAGTTGTGCAGGCCCACTGAGACGTCTCACTCTGACTGATCTGTGGTTGGACAGTCAGCGTTCAGGGGCGGGGCTTCACAAACTCTCAGTTCACCATCAGAAGTCTGTTTGATTTGCAGCTTTCTTTTATGTTTAAAGCTCTGCAGCATAAAGCTAAAATCTGAAAGTGCTGATGGATGCAGAGCGAGCTCAGACTCACACAGAAGCACTGAAACGCAGCAGCCTATCAGAGGCAGAGCAGGTTCAAAGCTGAGCCCCGGAGGCTTTTGCTCAGAGAAACACAAAGATTTTAAAGTCAATCTGTGGATCCATCTAATCTCTGACAAGGAGGATTCTGCTTTTTCCTCAGAAATGAACCCTCTCCAGCTCGTAGACTGTGTATAAAAGATGTAGGTGGGGTCATGTGACACGGTGAGCGCGGGGTATGGTAGTGGGACTCAGTAGACTCATTTCCCTTTTAGAGTCGCCCCCTGCTCGCCATTAGAAATAATGTGGACTTGTTTGTTTCTATGAGTCAGCTCTGTGTTTCACTGACATGTGTGTTCTCTGTGGTTAACCAGGCATTAGTCTGTCCCCAAGGCAGCTGTTCAGGTGTTCTGACAGAGGGCCTACCTGCTCCTTCAGTCTCAGAGTGCTTTTATTCTGTAGGTGAGTGCGAGCTGTCTTTGCAGGCATTCAGAGATCACACATGCTCTAAGGGCATCCTCACCTCGGACCGACGGCGTCCGGATCAGCCCTCGACCTCCGACGTGAGCTTTGGCCGCTGGGAAGCGGAACTGAGCTGGTATGGCTGTGTAGGCCTGGGGGGCGTAAAACACCGGCGCACCGAGGTACGCCGCCGAGGGGTCGTACATCTATAGGAGGAGAGAGAAAGGAAGCAGATACGAGTTCCCTGGAGCAGGTCTACACTCACAGTTTCAGTGTTCGGTGTTTCCTGTCACATCTGCTGTCGTTCACAATAAACATCAAGCTGCTAATAATGAGCTCAGTCTGTGTTCAGGAACCCTGATCTAAGCACTCTTAGATATCCGGTCATGTCAGGAACACGGAAGCCACACCCACCTGCTGTTCAACCATTCTGTTTGTGAGTGACAGCCAGTCAGGAGGAAATTATCTTAAAGGGGGAGGAGCTAAAATAGCTTGTTTCAGACAGCAAATGAAGTGAGGGGCTGCACCGAGGCTCAGTATCAGCTACAGAAGGATTATTTTGAGCTGTGGATCATTGAAAGCTGCCCTGAAAGGAGGAATAACTCAGAGTGCCTGTTGGCTTCCTGTTGGTCAAACATTGTGTCACATGACATTCGTCAATAACTCACCTGTCCCAGCGTGTAGGAGGTGTAGTCGGTCTGTAGCAGAGAGCCTCCTCGGCCTCCCGTCCCTCTGGTGTAGCGAACGTAGCTGTCTTTGTCCACCGGCTTGGCCAGCGTCACCTCGATGGGAGAGCCGTCCACCACCTGCAGGAGATCCTGGTCAGTCTTTCAGAAACCTTCTCCTCACGGTTAACACACAGGTGTCCACTGATTACAGCATGACAAGCGTAATCAAACCTGATTTTGATTAGTGAAAACAGAGGAAGAACTAAATGTTGGGCCTTGCTGACCTTCCCGTTGAGTGTTTTCATGGCGTTGACGGCGTCCTCTCTCTGAGTGAAATGGACGAAGGCGTAGTCTCTGATCTTCTTCACTCGCTCCACTGCGCCTGCAGCACAAATACAACAAGTACTTTTCTAAAACCAAATTTCTTTCTGCAGACACTTGTCCTCAAATATAAAATACAAATATTACTTTTAAACGTTTGTCTTTCAAAGTCTGCATTTCAGTTACAAAGACGAGCAACAACAAGACGCATTCAGGGACAATCAGAGCTTTGATCGAACCTGGCTTCAGGCTGTTGAACTCCTTCTCGATGGTCTCCTCTGTCGTCTGCAGCATCAGGTTCCTCACATACAGAATCTTCACTGTTGCCATGGTATCCTCGTCAACCTCCACCTCAGGCTCCGCCCAGTCCACAGCGATGGCGTGACCCCACAGCTGGATACGACCTAAGAGAGAAGACGGAGACTCATGATCAGGTCTGGGAGGGATCGTTCTCTTTGTGATCCTCGACTTGTAAACTGCTAGTCTGAAGCCACTCCCCCTCAGCTGAGAAGGAGGAGCTAATTACTGCTATACCTGTTAATTACTGCTGATCAGTAACATCCAAATAAATCCTCTCAAACTGAGCTCAGACATCTTGGACAGTGCAGTGACCTCACAGCAGCCATGTTATTGGTCACATGATGTCAATGAATAATGCTCCAGAAGGCTCCAACAGCACAAACACAGTCCAGAGGAGCAGTTCAGGTGAAGCTGGCAGACAGCTAGCAGCTATAGCCACCTGTGTAACCATCCATCTGTCACTCAAAGAGGCCACGCCCCTAAAAGGTAAAGTTTAAGCCTTAATGCGATTTAAATAGACGAGTTATGTAAACAGACGTTATGAATGGGAAATTATCTATAAAGACCAAACAGGTTGTAAACACATTTATTTCTGCTGTAAAGGTTTAACTTCAATTCAATTTCAATTCAATTTTATTTATATAGCGCCAAATCACAACAAATGTCGCCTCAAGGCGCTTCATAGATACAGAGAAAAGCCCAACAATCATATGACCCCCTATGAGCAGCACTTTGGCGACAGTGGGAAGGAAAAACTCCCTTTTAACAGGAAGAAACCTCCGGCAGAACCAGGCTCAGGGAGGGGCGGCCATCTGCTGCGACCGGCATGAGAGTCTATGGGACTGACTCACTGCTGCCTCTGCTGGACGTCAGAGGAACATGCTGGCTTTATTTTTCTAAAATTACTAGAGCGTGTAATTGTCCTCTGGACGTGCTGGTGACGTTTGTGGTGTTGGGTTGAGGGTCAGAAACCAAGTAAGATGCTAACGAGGCAGACGCTCTTTAACTTCAGCAGGACTCAGTGATGATTGGACGCTATTGGACGCCAGATTTCAGAGGCACGGTGTCGTGGCTTTCCACCCACATGATCAGACTTAATGCTGCACAATGAGCCTGATCTTCCTGTGGAGAAGCAGTAAAGCTGTTTCTGTATCTTATCTCTGACACTTTCAGCTTCAGACTCCAGGAGAATCAGATAGTGTAACAACAGCTTTGGGTATATTTATGGGTCTATCTGAAACTGGCATCACATTACTCATACAGCAGTTACCTTATCATTAAGCCCATCCAAGCTCTTCTTCTATTGGACATTGTGTCACAGGCTGTGATTGGCCAGTGATAATTCAGCCTTACAGCCAGCCAAAAAGAGACTTTGGCATTTTTTATTATGTTAGGTTTACTTTACGAGGTATTAGACAGTGTGAAGCCGGGTGGAGAGCTACAGCTGAACAATTATACATTTATTGATGAGGCCCTCATGTGGCCGCCGAAGGAAAATTAACTGCCCACTGCCGGTGTCAAGGATTTGTTAGCTAAACCACTGCAGCTGCAGCTGCTCAGTGTCTCCAGCACCACAGGAAGTTGGCACCAGCTGATCAACAGAGCCTTCGAGTTTTAGGGGATAACTGAACCCGTTTTAACAGATCCTTTGAAAACATCTTATTTTTGTTCTTCAGTGAATCATTCCTGAAGTCAGAGAGGGAATTATAACTGTACATAGCAAAGAAAACTCGAGTTTGAGTTTGGTTTGGTACCTGGCAGCAGTTTGCGGCGGGCCATGGCAGCTGCTCGGTGGCTCTCATACTCGACAAAAGCAAAGCCTCTGTTCTTGGATTTGTCGGCAGCGCTGGGGTACACGATGACATCGACGACGCCGTCGGTGACCTTCTTCATCTCTGACAGGATCTCCTCTCGCTTCTTGGTTTTGGGAATCCCGCCAACAAAGAGGCGGCAGTTATCGACGCTGGCACAAACGCCGAGGAGGCGTCCGTTCCTGTGGGCCAGAGAAAGATTTGGTTCAAGCTCAAACGGGAACCCAGCTGGCTAAGGTTGGTTTGTTCGGTCTTTGCTGATCGGCACTTGGGTGTTTCTATGTTTGTACTGGACTGTGACCACAACCCAAGACTTTGGGTTTATTTGTTAAGGAGTTTTTTTGTGTTAAAAGCACTCGAGTACCTGCACCATCCCCGGTGTAATACTCCCAGGTCTGCTTTGAGATAAAGAAGCTCTCCTGCTTCCTGCCTAAACTGTTCACTGTATCGGCTGACTTGTCATGAACGTTTGAATTTTGGACTTGTATCTGCTCTGGTTTCCTCTCCTCTGGACCATTACGTAGTTTGGGTGTTTCTGGTGGATTGGTAGAATAATTTACGTTACGTCACTGGCAGGGTTAAAGGTCGTGGGGTTGGGTGTTTGGTTAGTGGGTCTTAGAAGGTTAATTGGTCAGTTGATAGGCTGCAGGTCAGGGGTGGGGAACTCCGGCCTCAGGGGCCGGGGTCCTGCAGGTTTTAGACGTGTCCTTGATCCAACACAGCAGATTTAAATGGTTAAATGACCTCCTCAACATGTCTTGAAGTTCTCCAGAGGCCTGGTAATGAACTAATCATGTGATTCAGGTCTGTTGACCCAGGGTGCGATCTAAAACCGGCAGGACACCAACCCTTGGGGTTCCCCACCCTTGCTGTAGGGGATGGCCGGCTGGTAGGGTGATGGTAGGTGGGTACTGCTAGTCTGTACCGACGTTAATTAATGATTCTCTCAACAAGGCAGTCACCAATGAGGAATCAGAACCAGGCTGGACTCCCAGGTTTGACTAGTCGCCTGACTGGTTTGACTCTGGTTGTTGTAACTAAAGACTTATATGAGCTGAAGTCAGGTGAGACTCTTGAACCACCTGTGCTCCCAACACGTTCTCACTCCCAAAGCGTCACATTTTAGGCTAGGTGACAAATCGTCAACATATTACGCTACCCACCACGTTCCTAAAAGACGACCTCGGAAAAAATGAGGAAATATGAGAACCGTATGGACTCAATCTACACATGTTCGCTCTTTTCCTTCAAATCGCTTAGAAACACGCTATTTAACATCATTAAAGTCCTGTTTAAGGTGAGGAAAAAGGTTATGGTTAGGGCTAGGGATAAGGTTAGGTTTAGGGCTGGAATACAGGGCTGGAACGTCTATTCCCGCGGGAGCGTCATTGCACTGGATTTCGGCCAAAACCCGCCTCGTACCATAAGAACGCCGAAGGTCTCCTTTCGCGTTCCTCAGGAACGCCGCGGGACGTGACAAAACGTCGGCATGTTACGTCTCGGGAGTGAGAACGGGCTGGTGCTCCACATTCAGCAGAAGGTGCTCACATTAAAGATGCCTGCTGGTCAGCTTGTTTGGGTACTCAGTGCTTCCTAGTTTGCTGCTCCATTATGTTTGCAGTTGTGAACTGTTACTAGAAAAATAACATTTCTTTGACAGTGACTGAAAGAAAGTAGACCTGAAGCCTGCCGATGTGTTTCTGAGAGCTCAGGTATCCTTTCATTATTCAGTACAAATGAAGATAAAAGAGGGATCACCTAATCTCGTAGTTGTTGAGCTGCTTCATGGCAGCCCTGGCCTCCTGTTTGTTGCTGAAGGTGACAAAGGCGTAACCTCTGTTGTTCCCGTTGAAGTCCATCATCATCCTCACCTCGTAGATCTTTCCAAACTGAAGAGATGTAGAGGGAAGCACAAACAGATGAAACAACACCCCCAGATAGATCACAGTGACCGCCTCCCTAACCGTGGTTCTCTGACCTTCTCACACAGAGGAACCAGCTCATCTTCAAACAGATCTCTTGGCAGTTTCCCCACAAAGATCTCGCTGCCCCTCTCCGGTGGGGGGCCGTCCCAGCCTGGAGGTGGGCCGCCGTACCGCCGCTGACCGTTCTCCTGAAGCGCCAGCAGGAAAACATGAAGAGCATTCAGGAGCAGTAACAGACACGTGCTGCTGTCTCCTGGGTCTGAGGGTCCACGTACCTGGCGCAGCTGGTATCCGGTTTGCTGCATGAGTGAACGAAGCGCCGCCTCCTTCTGCGTCCCCGCCAGTCCGTCCCCGCTTGCTTTCTGATTGGAATCCATTGGGTGTGATTGACAGCGATATGTAAATCAGGGAAATTAGCGGTGCTCACTGGAAGACAATAACAGCAAAGGTTTTATTATGAATGCAAACAGCTGTGAACCTGTCTGCCTGCACCTGTCACAATACAGTCACACCTGTTTGAATGCAAATCACTGCAAGCTTCAGACCCTAACATGTTTGAGGGACGTTAAATGTTCATTTGATGTCGTGCTGATGGTTTTATTCCACACTGAAAGTGACCGGACTCACTGGGTCCCTGAGCTGGACCTCTGCACATCTAAACGAAGCTGCTTCAGATGCATTTACGTGCGGACACTGACGGGCGAAACGCTGGGTGGTTTCAGCAGCTTTTGTCACTGACGTGGTCGAACAGTCGAGGAGGACCTGCTGGTCTGAACGGCATACACGAGTCGTGTTTTGAAGAGCGCTGCAGGGAGGTCAAGGTCTGCTCGGTAATCATTGACAGAGACTGTGGAAAGCTGCAGGCTGGAAGCCCGTCTCACCGTAACACTGAGAGGAAACATGCGAGGCTTCAAATGTGAAGCCAGCACATTTATAAATCCTGTGTTTTATGAATGAATCACACACTCCTCTCTAACAAACCTCAAACCTGAACCCTCTAACCACAGCCTGGGCCAGAACATGGTCCCAGTCCTCCCAGTTTGGGAATGAGATGAAGGCAAAAACAAACAGTCGTCCTGTGTATCTGTGTCTGTGCAGTTTATTTACAGGAACCACAGGACAGCACACAGTCAGCCGAGGATGTAGAGACAGAGAACGACCTTGTGGACTTTGGCTGATGCTGCTGGGTTTATGATGAATGTACTGACACAATTTTAAGGGTCAGTTATTTAAATGATTGAATTGTAAATATCTGTATTTATAAAGCATTACACAGCGAACAAACCATCATCTGTTAGCAGTACTTGGCGACAGCAGGGAGGAAGAATGCCTTTACTATGAAGAGACCTAGAACGTTCAGCCACTCAGCAGTAATGACCACATGTCATTTAGATATTTAAGCACAAGAACATCTGTCGCTGCTGTGGAAATATGGGAACAATGAGAGCGTTTAGAGTTTCGGTTCAAAACGATGTTTGAACCAGCGCGTTACAATGCGCCGCCATCCGTTCATTCTGACACGCTCATGCTCGCGGGCATCTCATGACTGCACAGCTGCACTGTCAAGCACGTGGACCTCGTGAGCCAGCTACATGATAAGTTGGACTTCCTTAACCACCTCCAGATTCTGATCCTCTTTAAGTTCACGATCAAATAAACCCAGAGGCATCACTGAGAGTCAAAAGTGCAGCGAGGATGTTCTCACAGGTGGTGCAATAAGGTTTAACGTCCAAACAAAAACAATTTAGCTCAGTTAGCAGTTAGCAGGAAGTTAGCTTGCTAGTTTCCATGTAAAGGTGATACTCCACGTTCTGACTGAAGAACCTGGGACAGAAACAGACTGAAAACTAAACAGCAGCGAGGTTGGAGGGTTAGTGAAGCTAGGCTAGCTGACAGGTGGAGATGTAAACACATGAGCACAGAAAGATGGAGGACCAGGGTTAAACTGTCCCCAATGAAAGTTCACATTGAGACAATCGCCATCACATGACAGCAAGAAGCCACCAAAAAGAGAACGTCTGGGGTGATCAGTCCACAGCAGGGGTCAGAGGTCAGGTCGCTGTTAAAGTCCTGATCCTCAGCTGCTGCAGCTACAGCGCTCAATACATTTATGACACCAGTTTTCATGAATTATTACAGTTAATCCTCGAGTGTGCGCTTTAATCACTGTGATATCTTCAATAGCAACATATGATCATTGTTGTTATTATTTTTATTCAGAATCGCAGTTTTAGTTTTCGTGGTCAAAGTCCTGTTTGCCCGTTAATATAAATGTACGTTTTTAACAGGTTTTTGACAAATGGTAAATGGCCTGTATTTGTATAGCGCTTTACACATCCAGTCATCCACACATTCACACACTGGTGATGGCAGCTACACTGTAGCCACAGCTGCCCCGGGGCGCACTGACAGAGGCCACAGTCTAAGACACATTTCTAAAATATTTGTGTTCTCTTGTTTCTACGACAGCTCAAAGTCTCACGCTGCATCAGAATAATGGTGATAAAAAGCTGAGCACAAAAGAGTTTCATTAAAAAGAGGAGAGACAGACACAAGCACAGAGACGCCCTCTCCTCTGCAGGAGGGGTGGCTCGGCGATAGCTCTGTCCTTTATCAAACTGCCCTCCAGTTTGGGCGTTGCCTGTGTGTGCTCTGATCTTTGACGGGGCTGTGACCTCAGAGCGCTCCCCAGCTCTGGGTCCCAAACTCCTGAAAATCAATGTGTTCGTCTGATTGTGTCTCTGTGAACACACAAGGAAGTTTAGGGTGAGCTGAGAGTCAGCGCGTGGAAAAACATCAGCTGGACTCAGTCACCTGCTGCTGAGATCCACCAATCAGCACGGCTGACAGAGGGGCGTTTGGCTGGCACACAGAGCTGATGCCTAAAGAGATCTGCGTTTCTTCAGCTGGTCATGAATCTGTTGACATTTTCAGTTTTTCAATCAAAAAGCATGTTTTCATTTTTATCCAGTCGGACAGAGAGGGCGGAGGCCACAGCTGTGAGTATGGAAGCCCATCAGCGCCCAGAACTTAACGACAGGCTCCATAAAACCTTCATTACTTAAAACTTCAGTCAGTCAGAATGATTTACATGCATCACAGTCATGATTAGGTAAGCTGGTGTGTTGCATCTTTATAAATACATCCTGACAGAATGAGACCAAAAATAACATGAGCATGCGTTCTGTGATATGATATCAAAACATTTTATATTGAAATCGTTCAACATTCAAGTGGAAGTGTTCATAATAAAGTAAAAGTTCAAATTTCAGGGTAGAAGATCAAAATAATGTCAAAATACATGGATTCAATAAAAAATGATATAACTAAAGTGTCTTAAAATATAATGTAACCTATAATTAAATATGTGTATACATTTATAACAACTGTGTAAAATATGACATATTAATATAAATACCAATAAAGTATCAGTTAAAGGTAAAAAAATTAACCTAAATTAAAATGTAATGTTCAAAATGATGAAAGAATAAATGAAAGACTTACAGCCCCAAAGTCATGACCTCCATCTTCTCCTACAAATCCCAGCATGCCTTTCAGCAAATCTGCCTTATCAGCCTGTGTGAGCTGCAGCTCGCTCTCAGAGTAATCTCTGCTGCTGCGCTGGTTAACCTTTCCCCACCTTTCAACCACTACAGCCACATCTGCACATCTGCATCTGTACATCTGCGCAGGCACATCTGCACAGGCACATCTGCACATCTGCACAGGCACATCTGCACAGTCACATCTGCACAGTCACATCTGCACAGTCACATCTGCACAGTCACATCTACACAGGTGACCCGTTGAAGACCACGGTGTGTGTTTGAGGCAGCAAACAAGCTACAGAGTGTTTATGCTCTGTTCTGAAAAGTTGACCTTTGACCCTAACTCCAGTGTGGGTCACACAGCTGCAGCTGTGATAAACACCAGGAACATAAGATGTTTTTTCCAGCTGAACGCAGCACTGGATGAAAACAATCTACTTCCTGTCCTGTTAAACGCTGCAGCTCGCTCTCGTTTCCTGTGTGTCTTCAAATTAAAAGTCCGAGCAGTGACCTGGGTGAAGCACTGCACTGAGCTTATGAAGGTAGGCGTCATTTTCCTGTAAACATTGCAGTGGTGTGTGACGTCAGAGGTCAAATGTTCTGACTTTGTGAACAATAACTGAATTTAATCTGTGAATAAAAATCGATTTCAAAGGTAATAATCACATAAAATATTCCTACTCTGGTCTTAAAGATCACATTTAAACAGAAGTTTAGACGCCAGCACTACGTCCTGATTGGATCCTGATGAGCACCTGGCTCGTTTCCACTCAGATCTTTTTGATGTCCTGGTGACCTTCAAAGTGAAATGAATAACTACTCGCTGCTGATTCCCGATGGCTGACTTTACAGACGGAGTATTTTCCTGTTTTGAAACTGGAGGAGTTGATGAGTGACAGGTGGATCTACCGGACACAGGTAGCCCCGCCCTCCTCCTCCTTCCTGTTCCTCTCGGACTCTGACGGGACCAAAATCGAAAAATACTCTAAAATACACTTCCTGTTTTCTTCAGTCTGACCTGAAAGTAGTGACTGAACCCAGATCAGCTGAGCAGGACGCTCATTTTTTCATAGACTTCTATACAGTCAGAGTTTAGCGGAGTCGCCCCCTGCTGGGCATTAGGAACAATGCAGGTTTAATGCGCTGCAGCAGTTTCCATCTTTATACACAGTCAATTACAATACAAAAAAATTAAACTCTGGCTAAATGTGGCACTAGCTCCTGATTAATTACTGGATTATGATAATAATAAGTTACAGTTCAGCTTCTGTTTGGATTAAACTGAGTAGTAAATATGTTACTTTAAGCTTTTTCTGTATAAATGTGGGACTTCACAGAGCAGGAGTCTTTTCTTTTTAACCTTGAAACCCAACGCAGACAGAAACTCGACTGTTTATTTCTGATGTTTCAAAATAAATGTAAACTCGGCTGCACAGCGGCAAAAAGCTGCTGCTCTGTCGGCTCCGCTCGCACATTTGGAATTAAATTTCAGGTGTTTTTATGGGTCGAGAGACACTCGCTCACATTCTCTCTTCTTTCACACAGCGGTAGGGAGACATTTACTTAGCACTCTCGCTCTCTCCATTAAAACACCCATTAACCCCGGCCGGCCTGTTTGCTCAGCTAGCTGCTTTTAGCCTCTGTGACAGCTACTGTTCACCAGACACCAGCGAAGAAGAGAGGAAGAACGACCCTCACTTTACCTGTTCACACTCTCTCTCTCTCTCTGTGTGTTTAAAATATAAAATTCAAACCTAAAAAACTTTATTTGCATGAAAGAGAGACAAAAACTCACCTGAGCAATTTCAGAGATCACCTCCCTCCGATCAGAGCTGTGTCATTCTGAGCGCCGACTGTGTGTTCACGTGTCATCAGGGGCCTCTGTGTGTGAGTGTGTGTGTGTGTGTGTGTGTGTGTGTGTGTGTGTGTGTGTGTGTGTGTGTGTGATCACATCATATCAAACTCCAAAGGTTCACTGTCTTCGTGTTAGCTTTACAAGCTGCCCAGCGTTAATGTTTAACCCGCTGCTATCTGTGGAGACACACACACATGCATGCAAATATAGACACACACACACACACACACACACACACATACTTGTGGAGTGTCCTGCAAATGTCTCTTCACAGCACACAAACATGTGGTCATGTTTTTAACCCAGGGCCTAAAACCTGGTCCTGGTTCTGACTCAGACCTCGGCTCCAGGCCTGAACCCTGCAGTTCTTCTGACGTCCACTAGAGGCCTAACGCTGCCTCTACTAAACACCCCCGTGTTAAAAACTGTGGAGGAGCAGGAGAGTCACACAATGATTATTAAATAACTACATTTAAAAAAAAAAATCCAAAATCATTTTAAAAATCTGTTTGTTTATTTTTTTAATTTTTTTTTTATGTAATAAAAATAAGTAAATAGACATAAAAATTTAACATGGAACATAAATTGTTTTGTCTTTTGACATTTAAAATGCTCATTGTACCCCTTGAACTAGCAGCTACTGGACTAGCTTCTTCATTTAGCTTTCGGGAAGTCGTTATGTCCTTACAGCAACAGTTTGAGAACTGTTTGGACATTTGCACATTTACCTCGACGTTCCCTGTCTTAAAATGTCCAGCATGGATATATGACGAACATGAAGGCACTCTGCAGTGAAACGGAGGCCCCATTCTCCAAGTGTGCATCTGATTCACCTGTTAAAGGTGAGCTATGCTAGTGTTAGCCACGCTAGCATAGCTAACACTAGCATAGCTAACACTAGCATGGCTCCCACTAGCCTGGTCACAGCAGATGGCCCCGCCCCTCCCTGAGCCTGGTTCTGCTGGAGGTTTCTTCCTGTTAAAAGGGAGTTTTTCCTTCCCACTGTCGCCAAAGTGCTTGTGTAACATAGTTAAATAGAGTCGAAGTTAAATCCCCCTAAATGGGACATTGGCACCAACCTACTGTTGTAAAAGTCACCCTGCAACATTCACAAAGAGCAAGGGATTTTGGGTAATCCTCAGAATAATGGAGGATTCCTGCGAGGTAAGGAATGCACAAATGTCGTGGGGAAGAAAAATCATATCGCTGGTTGTAACGGTAATACAAGCTGACCCGATTATTTTTGTTGTTTAAACATCATTTGTTGCGGGTCATTTCTCATGTCCTTATGTTGAATTGATGCACGTTTATGTGAGATTTCTTTATTGGGAAGAGAGGAAAAAAATGGGAGCACAGTTAGCTAACTCTGTTGTTGCTTTTCCATTTAGATCTTACGCTGATTGCCCACCACAATAAAAGAAAGTATTGTAACTTGTTGCCTTTTTGTTGTGAATGCAGGTATGTGACTGTGCCACACTGTGTAGAGAATACACATTGTTTTATGTACAGTTCTGAAATATATTTCTGTATTTCTTTCATTTGGGAAATTTAAGATGCAGATTAATTGTGTTGAGGTTCTTCTATTTTGTTTGTATAATTTTACCACTATATGAGCACACTGCAAGTGGAAATGTAATCCTCAGAATAACGAAGGATTCCTGTGAGATCTTACGCCGATTGCGAACCACAATAAAGGAAAGCATTCTAACTTGTTTTGTGATCTTGTTGGTCAGCGTTGGTTTTCTCCTTGGAGTCTCCCATGGAGGCCATTTTTGCCCAGCCTCTTTTTTATTGTTCATCGTGACCTCTGACTTTAACTGAGCCGCATGAGGCCTGCAGGTCTTTGGATGTTGTTTTAGGGTCTTCTGTGACCTCCTGGATAATTTTGGCCAGCCGGCCGCTCCTGGGAAGGTTCGGCACCGTTCCAGGTTTTCTCCATGTGTGGATAACGGTTCTCACTGAGGTTCCCTGGAGTCCCAAAACCTCAGAAATGTCTCTGTAACCTTTCAGACTGAAAAAGTTGAGTCCATGAGGAAACCTTCTGACTGAAAACAAACGTGTCTCAGGATTCAGCTGATCGACGCTCCCAGCAGTCGGCGTCAGGTTTGGTAAAGAGATAAAACCATCAGACCTGACCTTTGAGTTCAGATGAACTGTGGGGTCCACATAGCTGTGGTTCTGATCTTTAGGTGCTTTTAAAGGTTTAAATCAACTTCTGTTCTTCAACACATGTGGCCAGATGTTCCCCGTGGTTCCCAAATCTAAAAAAAACGAAATGTAGAGTTTTTTAAAGTTTTATTTAGAGGTGAAATCTTTAACGTATGTTTGATCTTTATTATAAGTTGTCATCTATTAATTTTCTGCTTCCTGTCTGGATCTGCAGTCTAAACAGTCAAACATTTTATTTTGAAAGGCACAGTCCCAGCTCTACTGGGACCTCCACTCTGCTTCTGGGGGAGGGGGGGGGGGGACTTCTCTGACCCAGCTGCAGTGAGATGAGTGGGCTGGAGGTGGATGTGGGGTGGCAGCTGAACGCTGAGCAGGTCGGGAGGTGAAGCGCAGGCTGCAGGAGGAGGAGCTTCCTGAGGAGGAAGGTGCACAAGTGTGCGTAGGAGGCAGAGCTACAGAGATTCAACAAAACCCAGAGGTGAGCTCACACACCTGAGAGTGATGTCACTGATACACAACAACAAACCTGTCAGAGCCGTTTGAAGAACAGCTGATTCACATCAACACCTGCGCTTTTATTCTGAAAAAGAAACCATAACCAGCCATATATTTAAATTTTTCGTGCTTCGTTAAATTATCACTGTGTTTATAATTTATTGATTGGTGTGTGTGAATGAGAGCTCCACAGTTAGGTCAATGAGGTGAAGAGTAATCTGGATACTGACGTGTCACAGATCCATATTTAGATGTTTTTATTTCTCAGTGCTCACGTTTAACCATCGCACAGCTCAGCATGTTACTGCACACTAGAGGCCGCCCACAGCAGCCGTCACAGACCTGCACCACCTTCACTGTGCTGCGTGGACAGTAAAGGTGGTGGGGTTGCAGAGCGGAGCATACATCCTGTAAATGAACAATGGTAGCCTGCAAATGTCAGAGTTACATACAAGTTCAACCCAAGATAAGGACAATGCTGGACAACACCTCCCACTGGAGCACGCTCAGTGAGAGACTGAGATTACCCATAATGCACCACTGAACGACACAGGAAGTCATTCCTGCCTGTGCACATCTCTGTACAACTCCTCCATCTGATGCAGAGAACACACTGCAGCAGTTACACTCTCACTTTCTGCACACGCTCTGCAGTAACAAACAAAGTTTCACAGGTTAGAGTCAAATGTCAATCATAAATATTTCAAATATTTCACGTCTGTAATATTCTGGATATTTATAACTGAGCTTTTTGTATACATTAGAGCTATTTCTTATATTTTGGAACTTGATGTATTGTATTATTTAAGTAGTTCAGTCTGTTACTGTTATTGTCTTGGAGCGACTGTGACCCACATCGATTCTTCTGGGATTAATAAAATATTCTGATTCTGATTAATTCACAACATCAAGGTGCTTTTTACAGTAAGATAAAGACCCCACATTAATACAGCGAAAACTCCAAACGGACAATCATATAACCCCCTATGAGCAGCACTTTGGCGACAGTGGGAAGGAAAAACTCCCTTTTAACAGGAAGAAACCTCCGGCAGAACCAGGCTCAGGGAGGGGCGGGGCCATCTGCTGTGATTGGTTGGGGTGAGAGAAGGAAGACAGGATAAAGACATGCTGTGGAAGAGAGACAGAGATTAATAACAGATATGATTCAATGCAGAGAGGTCTATTAATATTTACTGAGTGAGGTAGAAACACCCAGTGCATCATGGGAATCCCCCGGCAGCCTACATCTATTGCAGCATAACTAAGGGAGGATTCAGGGTCACCTGGTCCAGCCCTAACTATATGCTTTAGCAAAAAGGAAAGTTTGAAGCCTAATCTTGAAAGTAGAGATAGTGTCTGTCTCCTGAATCCAAACTGGAAGCTGGTTCCACAGTTTGTCTGCAGTTTGTTGTAATGACAGTGATCGTCCAGCAGAGGGCGCCGCGTGGCAGCAGGAGTCCTGAGCTGGCCTTCAGCCGCTCTACCTGCTCTTTAGTAACTTTATTTATAAAAGACACGAACGCTGTTTATGTTTTTCTATGAAATGTTTTTTCTTCACTGCTAAAAAATAATGAAAAAATTCAGCTACGAGACAATTATTGCAGAGAAATACTTAAAAATAAAAAGTGAATAACTTTACAAAGCCCATTAAAGATGATGAGCTGATAAAGGATCGTAAAGGAAGACTATAGAAGACAACATCACGTAAAAGTGCATAAAAATGTGGTTTTGAAGGAAGTGGCTGATTTTATGAGCCCGCTCTGCTCCAATTACTAGAACTTTATTTCCACAAACAACAAAACAGACCGACTGACATGAAGCGACCCCTGCAGAAAGACCACAGCACGGCAGCAAAGGTGCCACAGAGGGAATCGAACCGTGGACCTGCAGCGCGCCGTGTGCACAGGACACATCACCACAAGCTGCAGGCGCTCCAGCAACATCCATCAGAACCACACCCGTCTGCCTGCACCAGCTTCTGATTCCGACTCAGCCCGGGTCCAGGACTGGACTCGTGTTCCCACCTGAACTCCACCCTGGGAGGTCTCAGCGTCCGCTGGAGTCTGTGGTCTGAGGATAAAAGAGGGTGAAAAGTGAGAGAAATATAAAGAGAGCGGAGCAGTGTGAAGGCTACATGTGGTTCAAACGTGACATTTACAGGTGGAGGTGGAGGTTCCTTTATGATGCCGTGTTTGAGGAGATCCTGGATGTTGTTTAGGCTCCGCCCTCTTTGCCTCCGAGGTCACAGAGACTGAATTAAAGATGTTATCCACCCCAATTTCCTGCTGATGAAGCTGGTCTCTGTGTGCTTCTCCCTGATGGGAAATAAAGGTGTGTGTGTGTGTGAGCGTTGCGGGGTTGCAGGTTGCCCCTGGGCTTCTTAAACATACCTCCGGCTCTGACACCAGCCGTAAATGTTCAGGATTTAAACCCTGAAGCTTCAAATGTTTCTGAGTGAGTGAGGAGGAGGAGGAGCTGAGGCAGACCAACTTTTCGTGGCTCGTGTCGTTCAGCCTCAGCTCCGGTAACTCGCTGAAGTGCCGCCGGGATGAAGCGGCAACGTTTCCGTCCTCCGGTGCGCGGCAGAGAGAGGAGAGCGGAGTGAGAGCGCCTCCTTCCTCCCGCACGTTTCTCTTTGCGTTTCGCGTTTTTTCGCTTATCGGTTTGAAAACAGCTCCTGTGCACCTGAGTGACGCTCAGCCCGCAGCAGGAGGAGCGGGGGGAGAGCAAGGCTCATGTTTCACGCCGTGTGTTTGCGTGGATTCGCTTCTGCGGACGCCGCCGTGCTGACCCAGCCTTCCTCCGGACTTCACGCGAGGACCTGTGGATTCTTCACTCAAACTTTGTTCCACGCTGTCGTCTCTCTGGTCGTCTGTCATTGATCAGATGTTTCCTGGAGGTACAGCTGCTTCTGCAGGCAGGACGCTGAGAGCTGGTGAGTGTCAGGTTTCCTCTCACTCATCTCCACATCTGCTCAGATGAAGCAGGGAGGATGTGAGGTCACACCCTGAACCAAACGTTTCTCCAGTTGCATCATCGGGAATTTTGTTTTCCTTGGAGGACCGAGGAACTCAGAGAAGTTTAACGACTTCAATGGGAGAAACCCGAAACTGCCACAAAGAAGGAAACTATCCTAAAACCAGAACTAGGTGTTTGCTCTCTGCTGAAACTCTGAGAACCCCATCTGAGGAATTCAGGGAGACCCTGGAGGTTCTTCAGTACATACTGAGAAGAAAGTGAGTGAAACTAACGACACACCTGAATTATCCTCCTGGAAGAACCTGCAGCATTACCTCAGGGGAGGGAGGGATGTGAAGAGAGCTTCTCAGGCACTGAGCTGAAACTCTCATTTAACCAGAGGAACTACATGACAACCCAGGAGGCTTCTGAAGACGCTGAAAGACTCTGAATCTGAAGCTTCCTGAAGGTCTTTCAAATTGTTTACGTGACCCCGAGAAATGCTGAATGTGGCAGAAGAAGCAAAGTGCAGGTGTACCAAAGATCCTGGGTGTAAGAATATTTAAGAGTTGCTGTAACTGGCTCATAGACTTACACTTTGACCAATCAGGATGAGCACTTCAAGGATCCTGAAGATCCATAAAAACAGGAAACTCTGAGGAGGAGGTGCTGTGCAGAAACATGACTTTTGGAAGTCAAAACTTTTAGGTGCTCAAAATCCTCAAAGACCCCGGAGGATTCGAAGAGTCGAGTTCTTTAGGAGAAGAAGGTATTCCAGTGGAACCTGAGGGCGTACCTCAGATAGTTCAAAAGAACTCCTTGTGGATCCCCTGAAGGACAGATGGGGACCTTGCGGGACCTCCAGTATGCCCTGCAGGAGAAGATCGAGGAACTTCGGCAACGCGACGCCCTGATAGACGAGCTGGAGCTGGAGCTGGACCAGAAGGACGAGCTGATCCAGAGGCTGCAGAATGAGCTGGACAAGTACCGCTCGGTGCTCCGGCCCGCCACCGCCCAGCAGGTCCAGGCGCAGCAGCAGAGCCTCGTCCTGCAGCCGGACCAGCACCGCAGCAAGCGGCAGGCCATCTCCGCCGAACCCACCGCCTGTGACATCAGCGACCTGTGCCATGTGACCCTGCCCTTCTACCCCAAGAGCCCAGAGTACGTAAGCGACCTGCACCTTAACGGGTTAGCTCGTCCTCCTGCAGACCTGTGGCTCTGAATGAGGCAGCGCTGCAGGACTGTTAGAGTTTTCTTTATTGTAGTAGAGCTGATGTGATGAGGCAGCTGCACCTTTACCCTCCGACACATAAAGGATTTCCAGTCGTTTGATGTGTTTGGAGCTGAGCTTCATGTCTGCTGCGATTCTTGAGCGAGGAACGCAAACATGAATAGTTTAGTTGAGTTTTTGCTAAACGCTCCAGCTGCAAACACCTGGCTCACATCTGAATTATGAGCAGCTGTTCATCAGCCACGCAGACGTCCTGAGAACCAATCAGATTTAACTCTGTTCTCGTGACTGATGGGCTGAAGCTGCAACAACAGTTAGTTGTTTTACAGACTGAAGGCTGCAGCTTCGTTGGGTGTGATTAAAGCTGGAAGCTTAGATGGTTCGTGGGTAACACCACAGCTTCAGGTCCGTCTAAGGTGACGTATCAGCCACACAGCAGCTGTGACGCTGCGCGGTCAGAGCGCCGTGTCGTGGTTTCTCTGAGGAGAAAGGTGAGAGCAGCTCCTGCCTCCTGAAGCCTGTACAGGGGCTGATCCAGGACACCCTTCAGGCTCTTTCCTGCTGCGTGTCCTGGTGTCAGGCTCACAGCCTGAGTAAGACTTCACTGCTCTGCATGGGTTTCACATTTAGGAATAAATCCAGGTACAAAGTCTCTGCGTGCGTTCATGAGGGTTTTTAATATGGCGCTGCGGGTGCTTCACAGCACCACCAACCCTCCGATTAGCACCTGACCTGCTCTGAGCTCCAGACAGATTTTACTGCCAGATTACAACTTAGGTGTTTAAATAAAACAATTTTTATGAAGTCAGGCATCATTCTGTGTTTTCATCATTCTGTGTTTTCATCATTCTGTGTTTTGGAAATAAGTTGGGACTAATCTGGGAAACAGAGCTCCTGCAGCTGTCGCAGGCTGGCACAGAGTCGTCGCTGTAGCTTTTTTTAAAAAGCAGAATTTAATAAGAATCAGTAAAAACAAAGATGTGAGCAGGTCAGTGTGAAGGAGACTCCAAACAGGTCAAGCACGAAGTGTGGGCGGCTGGTTTGGGCCATACTTCTGGGGACTTGTCATTTTGCGGTCTGACATGAGCTAGGTGCATGTTGTTATTGTGAATGATGCTTCCTGCACGAAGCCACCACACGTTAGCTCATGTTGTTGTCATTGTTGTCTGGGACCAGGATGCACAGCATGAATGTGCGTCTGCGTCTCTGCTGCTTCAGTGAAGGTCTGATTACAAGCGAGCGGACGAGTGGAGCCGGCGTCCCGGCAGCACGGGTCGCTTCACCTGCACAGGTGGAAGCAGAGGACGGCGTGCAGACTCATTCTCCTCTCTGATCTTTGCTTTGTCATTTTCCACATTTGCCTCTTCAGCAGTGAGGAAGCATGAAGCATTCATAAGTGATGCAGTGTGTTCACCGGCTTTTCTCGGCCGCTCCACCTCAGAGGCCTCCAACACCAAACACTCGACGCGGTTCGGGAATCCAACCTGCTCGCAGGGATCTCGTAGTTTAGTTTATCTGCTCGTGTGTGACCAGGATGTCTCTCATGGTTCAGCTAAATAGATTTAAATGCTGTGTTTAAGTAAGACATAGAACTTTTCTATTCATAAGCTCAATAAAATCTTACTGGAAACATACTGAGTTGAGTGGTTGGCTGTGCAGGAAGTGGAAGCAGATGGATTTTCTGAATCAAAGATGGACCAGCAGCAGCGTTTGAAGGCGCTGTGAGTAATCAGATGCTCAGCCTCAGTTCTTCAGTTTCCAGGACACGTCACGCCGCAGTAACCTTCGGCTCCCTGACGCGCCTCTGCCGCTCACACGTCTGTGTGTCGGCTCAGCTTTCCGCCAGAGAACCACCTGATGCTGCACTTCCTGTGCGAGTGTAAACATGAGTGTAGACATTTGTACCTGTAATGACTCAGTGTTTGCTCCTGACAGTTTCCTGCACTCACGCACTTTGTGCTGGGAGTCACGTTTGTTCTACTTTTAACTCTGAGTGAAGCTTTTTCTGGAAACAAGGTTTTACTCAGAGCTGCTGCCCAGTTTGACTTTTGGACCTTTATGATTGGTTACAAAGGTCATAAACAAATATGCAGGACTGCTTTCTTCCCTTTGTGCAACATCTCTACAAATGGAAACACATCATCTTTTTAGGACGTCCTAAAAACTCCCTGAAAAGCCTTCAGCTAATCCAAAATGCTGCAGCAAGAGTGCTGACAGGGACTAGAAAGAGAGAGCAGATTTCTCCTGTTTTGGCTTCCTGTTAAATCCAGAATTCAAAATCCTGCTCCTCACATACAAGGTCTTAAATAATCAGGCCCCATCTTATCTTAATGACCTTGTAGTACCATATCACCCTATTAGAGCACTTCGCTCTCGCTCTGCTTGTGCGAGATGTGGCTTACTTTTGTGTACGTACACATATATAAGGATCAGATGGTGTCGCCCCCTGCTGGCTGTTTGAGAGAAGCTGCACTTTGGCATCAGTTCCACTTTTCAGACCTGGAAGCTGCTGCCGTCTTTATTTACAGGCTGTGGGTGGTTCCCACTAAAGTTGGTGTTTGCAGCACTGCATTCTGCTAACACACACACACACACACGCACACGCACACACACACACACACACACACTGACAGGGTTTCATTTACATCCCACCCCCTCTCGCTGTCAGCGCGCCTGTGTGTTGTGTTAGTATAACGGTGGAGAGCGTGTGTGGGCTGCGAGCGCCCACCAGCTCTCCTGCTGTCTGCAGCGAGGCTCCAGAGGCAGACGAGTTAATGATGAGCTGAGACTCGCCTGTCGCAGATCTGCTGCTGACACTGGACTTTTATTTTGAAAGTTGTGTGTGTCAGGCAGGCTCGTCCTGTTGTGTTTGATGAGGTCGTTTTCATGCGCGGCTCTTTTCTTCCTGCTCCGCACGTTTCCTCTGTCTGCATCTCAGGCTCTGTGAGCACTCTCTGAGTTTGGTCCTTCTTTCAGTTTACTTCCGGTTTTATTTTGAAAGAAGGGTCCTTTGTGGTGTTCTTTCTTTGTACTTCCTGCGCTCCTCAGCGCCCTGATCCTTCTCTGGGCTTGTATTTCAGGTCATTTCCTTACTCTCAGTTTCGCTTCCTCCTCACGTAATCGTCGTAGTGATCGCCTCTTTAGAGTCACCTGTGTGTTACCTGTTCCCAGTCAGCCAATCGGTGCTCTCACGTCATAATGTGCAGATTTGCACTCAGTACTGCTGCTGTTTGTGTTTCCAGATGATCTCCTTGTGCAGGACTTGCATGCAGCGCAGTGCTGCATTTCACTGTCACATGCTCATTTGATGTTGTGTGTAGGGTCACATGACGCATCCTTTTATGTGAGCATGCTCAGAGCCTGCAGCAGGAAGCCTGTGCTAACACAGCTAACACAAAGAAAACCAGCTTTGTTAGCTGGTGTGTTTGAGTCTGCGTGTGTCCTCAGGCTTTACTCACCCTCGCTTGCTCTTTGTGTTTGGTATGTTTTCTGATAAAACTTCTTTATTCTGCCCTTTCTCTTCTTCTTCTTCTTCTTCTTCTTCTTCTTCTTCTTCTTCTTCTTCTTCTTCCAGTCACCCCCTTTAGGGATCTCCAGAGCTGATCATCTGCTGCAGCTCTTCCTATCCCAACATCCTCCGAGCCCTCTGCATGTTCTCCTTGTCCTCCTCTCACATCCATGAACCTCCTCTGAGGTCTTCCTCCTCTCCTCCTGTCTGCAGCTCCATCTTCATCATCCACTCTCCCTTCTCTGCACACGCTCAGACCGTCTCAGCCTCTCTGATTTTTCACTTCAAATCACTTTTTTTGGTTTTAGTTGCCATGAAGATGCTTCAGCCTCGTTGTTTCCACAGTTACAGACGAGTTTTTCTTTCCTCGGGGATGCTGAGGCCTGCAGTCATGCACCGGCTGTAGCCTGGTATCTCCGTGCTGCATCAGTGGGAGTCGCGTGGAGCGTCATGCTTCCCTTTCCTCAGACGGATCTCCATCAGGATATGAAAGTCTCTGGGTTTCCTCCCGACTCTTCCTGTGATGCTTTCGCCCCCTCTGGCAGCTCTTTCGTTTGTGTTTATTGTCTGTGTTCAATGAAGTTTTTCTTTTCTTTGAAATACATTTCCTCACATCCTGCTGATTAATTTTTGTTCTTTAATTCTTTTTGCCTTTCATGTAAACAGTAGTTTGGTTCCTATCTCATCATCGTTCTGCTTTTCCTTTTATTTCCCTCCTCCCTCCGACTCATGCAGTAATAATGTCTGCTTCATCACCCCCTCCATCCACTCACAGCGCTCTTTCATTGCTTTCCTCCTGAGTCCAATTTGCATGCAGCAGCTGGCCACTCATATTTCTTCCTTTGCAGATTCACCAAAATAAAACCAGCTAATGGCTCCTCTCTGCTCGTTTGACTGCCTGGACAAAATAAAACTGTCAAACTAGCGTTAAGTAGACCTTCAGGTGTATTTTTTCCTCTGTAATACAGTTATCTTGCTTACATGAATGTTTTACAGTCTCGTAAATGTTGGCTGCCTGCACTGAATTTGATTTTGACCGAGCTGCCGCATAAATCTCAAACTGCTGAGGTGAAATTGTAGATTTTACACCTGCAGTTCCTCAAACATCCACTAGATTTTATGACCGCTTCAGTTCTGAGAAACCTGTTTTTGATTTGACTTTCTTCATTTCTCTGATGCATGTATCATCTGTAAAATGTGTGTTTTCATCCATACGAGCGAAACGGTTTGCTCATAAAAGAGTGGCATATCTTCCATGGCTGAAGGTGATGCCAAGCTGCTTCAGCCTGTGTTCTCTCTGATGTTGTGCAGGGTGCAGCTCCCGTCTCATTGAAGTCTACGAGGAAAAATCTGACCTGAGCTCAGTGAAGTTCTCCCTGGTCTCAGTCACTGGTTTGAGGTCTGACTGAATGAAACATGAAGTTCATATTGGAAATGTTGGTCCATTAGAGTCACATAGAAGCAGTGAGCAGGGCAGGGTTCAGCATCAATCATCTGCATATTTACCTTTAATTCATGCACAAACCAGCAACTGTGAGAAAAACAAAGTCAGATGTCCTCACACGGAGCCCTGTGGGACGCCACAATTTGAGTTCAGAGCAAGAGGAAGTGAAGCTACTGAAGACTCTTCTGAAACAGTTCTGCTTTTTAAGTTATCATCATCCTCAGCCACGTTAAATCTTCCTCCAAACCCTCTAACATCCAGCAAATCATTGCCTTGAATTAAGCACTGTGAATTAAAATGCTGCTCTCTTTAACATTCGTCCAGCCGACTGTTCTTACTGCTGACAACTGGACATGATCCTCTTTGACATTTTGACACCAGAATAGTTTCCGAGCCATGTTTTAGCTCAGTGAGATGAGCAGCCGTTCTCAGAGCAGGAGGCCCGGGTTTGAATCCCGCTTATGGCAACATTTTCTTCAGTTAACACTTCGACTGTTTAAACTCTTTTCCACACAAAATTCTGCTTCTTCGCCTCTTTTTAGCAGAATTTTCAGCCTCTTCTGCTTTTTTCAGCACAATCTTCAGCTTAGCACATATCCCAGATTGTTCAGCTGTTTTCAGTAGAAGGTTTAGACTTTCAACTCTTTTCAGCTAAAAGCTCAACTTTTTCACTTGTTTTCAGCCCAAATCCCAGTTTCTTCACCTCTTTTCAGCAGATAATTCTGCTTTTCAGCTGATTTCAGCAGATTCCACTACACGGCATTCACACTGCATTTTCGCAGGAAATGCATCTTTTTCTAGTTCTTTATTCTTCTACCTTATTCTAGTTGCTCCGACCTTTGCAGGTTAACTCCTCCCTCAGTTCAGCTGATTTTCACCATTCAAACTTTAAACTGTTCTGCTCCTTCTGTATCTTTTGGTGATGATAACTTTTATACTTTTTGAGATATTTAGCGTTTTATGCCATTTTTTGGCCCATTTTACTGAATAGGATCCACATTATCAGTGTGATCACCAGTGCTTGCAACATTTTCTTCAGTTAACACTTCGACTGTTTAAACCCTTTTGCAGCACAAATTTCAGCTTTTTCACCTCTTTTTAGCAGAATTTTTCTGTCTTTCACTACTTTGCAGCACAAATTCCAGCTTCTTCAGCTCTTTTCAGCACAGATTTTGCTGATTCACCTGTTTTCAGCGCCGTGAGATCCGGTGGCAAAGGTTCGAATCCTACGTGTGACATTTGCTGCATATCTTCCCTCCTTGCACTCTCAAACAGTTTAGCTTGTCCACAGTGTTTTCAGCAGATAATTCTCCTTCTTCTGCTGTTTTCAGATTCCACTACACGGCATTCTCACTGCATTTTCGTTATAAATGCAACTTTTTCTAGTTATAAATGAGCTTCACAAATTAAACTGAATTACTTCCCCCACAGATCTGATGAGGGTTTGGATGCTGTTACATCAGTCTGAGTGAGCTGCAGGTGTTTTTAGCTCCCAGCAGTTTACACATCAGCAGCCTTTTCTGAGCTTGTGGGAGCTGAGCTGTGAGCCGGCTGACAGCTGGGAGTGTTGGTTTTTCTCCTGTTTTCCATCTTTTTCCACTGTCTGTCTCTTTCAGTTTGTTTCACTTTAAATGAGCTTTGACAGGAAGGAAACCTTTGGCTTTGCTTTAATATGCTCTCCCTCTGTCTCTTTGGGCTGATTCATTCCTCTCGGCATTGGGTTTTCTTTGTGAAGGCACTCCTCTCCTAACGAATACACCGTATCTGACAGCAGAGTTCATGTGTGGCACCAGCTGCTTGGAAAACCTGTAATTATGATTTGATAGTTGAGAATTAGCTTCACTTACATTGGAAGAGACAATCTTAATTCACATTTAATCTGGGATTTATTTGTCTTAATGAAAATGGATCTGTTTGGTAAACAGGGACCAGAGCAAACTAAACAGGAAGTGCGCCGTTATCTATAAATCCTGATTCATAAATTATCTTTAAAATGTACATGCTTTATTTTAAATTTTGATGGTTTCCTCACTGCAATCTGCTTTTATATGTCTGTTAATTTTAGTTATTTTATCTTTTTTCATGAATTGTATTGAGATGCATTCAAAGTCTCTTCTAAGTCCCTTTTAGCACATAAACTAATAATTGATCAAAAATTGCTGCAACCAGAAACCTGGTTGCAGCAGGATGATTCTAATCATTCTAACTACCAGAAAAGCACAAGCTGAGGAGCGGATGTGGCAGCAATCAAAACCAGTCTTACTTGTTATCATCTATCGTCCACCTGGGCCTTACACAGAGTTTCTGTCTGATTTCTCAGACTTTTATCTGATTAGTTCTCAGCTCAGATAAAATAACTATTGTGGGTGATTTTAACATCCATGTAGATGCTAAAAATGACTCAACATGGCATTTAATCTGTTATTAGACTCAGTTGGCTCAAAATGTAAAAGAACCCACCCACCACTTTAATCACACTCTAGATCTTGTTTTAACACATGGCATAGAAACTGAACATTTAACAGTGTTTCCTGAATATGATCAACCTATCGCTCTCTCATCTGCAGAGGAATGGCTCAGTGCAGCGTTCGATACTGTCGACCATAATATCCTATTAGAGCGATTAGAACATGCTGTAGGTATTACAGGTATTGCACTGCAGTGGTTTGTATCATATCTATCTAATAGACTCCAGTTTGTGCATGTAAATGGAGAGTCCTCTTCACACACTGAGGTTAATTATGGAGTTCCACAGGGTTCAGTGCTAGGACCAATTCTGTTTACATTATACATGCTTCCCCTAGGCAGCATCATTAGAAGACATAGCATACATTTACACTGCTATGCAGATGACACCCAGCTCTATCTGTCCATGAAGCCAGATAACACACACACATGCTTTTGATGTTGAAACATGCACAGGAAGTCTGAAGGTGAGGCCATCATTTGAATGAAAAATGAACATAAACCAATCGGAGAGAGAGAAAACGTCAGGAGTGGTCAAACCAACTGTAGTCAAACTAAACTTTATAACATCTAAAAAGGTCAGGAGCACCTGGAGGGGGCAGGTGTATCACTTTGAAGGTCTGCAATCAAGAGACGTCTTTTCAGTTCAGCCAGAGATCCACAGCAGCAGCTGTTAGTTTGTGCAATTACTTTTGAGTGAATTGCAGTTTTTCCATATAGTACTTGGGGTCTCTCATATGGACCCTGCTGCTGTTGGAAACATTATGAATAAAAGCTGTGAGCTCATGTTCGGGATCAGAATGATTAATCAGCTTTTACAGACCAGTGTTTGCAGCAGGGCCAAAGTCATGGGAGAGGATTCATTTCATTATTTCCTGCATGGTTTGGTGAGTCTGAGCTTCCATCAGTTCATCACTGTCGTCAGGATGACTGCTAAATATTTGTCTTCTTTTGCATGCTGCAGTTTCACAGTTTAATATCAACTTCTTATTGCTTACTTACTAAAATTGAATTTTCATGCTATTGGTACTTTTTAAAGTTGGCTTTACTTTTTGTTCTACCTTTGCTTTTTTCATAACAGTCTTTTTAATGCAGATGTTATTTGTTCTATTCAGACAGTAACGTGTGGCTTTAAACACTTGATTTAAAGTTACGGCTGCTGAACAGCAGTTTGTCGTCTGGGTTTTTGCAAATAGCCCATCAGCTGTGAATGGGCTTCGGTTTTAAACACGAGAGTCTTTGTGAAGCCAAAGACTGTGAAACCTTTTCATCAGCTGCTTCAGTCAGCGTCCGTATGCTGTGATCAGACTGGCAGAGGAGCTGCAGCTCAGACAGATCTGTGGCGTTTCAGACACTTTCACAATCAAAGCAGAGCACTAAAATAAGCTTTCAAAGGAAGGCAAATATAAACTTTAGAGGTCTTCTGCTGAATCTGTCACAGAGAGCAGGCGGGGTTTGTTCAGTGCTCAGCAGACGTTCACCTGAGGGCAGAATTGCTGGTTTGATGTGTTTCTAAACACTGCAGATACAATCCTCATCACAACTCCTCGCAGCTTCTGAGAGAAACATGGGAATCGGCTCATTCTGCAGCCACTGCCCTCAAACCACCACAGAGATGTTTCACTAATGTAGTAACTGCTTTGCATATTTTATGTAAAGAGGTCATTGTAGGAAACAAATGTCAGGCTTGTTTGGTTTCAGCTGCTCCGCTGTGATGACCTTCTGTTCAACTCGGGTTTAACGACTGAGTTTTTCACTCATGATTACACAAATGAAAAATACATATGAAGAGTTTTAGCTCAATTCAATTCAATTTTATTCATACAGCGCCAAATCACAGCAAAAGTCGCCTCAAGGTGCTTTATATTGTACAGTAGACCCTACAATAATGCATACAGAGAAAAACCCAACAATCATATGACCCACTATGAGCAGCACTTTGGCGACAGTGGGAAGGAAAAACTCCCTTTTAACAGGAAGAAACCTCCAGCAGAACCAGGCTCAGGGAGGGGCGGGGCCATCTGCTGTGATTGGTTGGGGTGAGAGAAGGAAGACAGGATAAAGACATGCTGTGGAAGAGAGACAGAGGTTAATAACAGATATGATTCAATGCAGAGAGCTCTGTTAACACATAGTGAGTGAAGAAGAAACACCCAGTGCATCATGGGAATCCCCGGTAGCCTACGTCTATTGCAGCATAACTTACGGTGTGTTCACACCGAACGCGGCCAGAGCGTCAGGTTTACACGCAATTGCAGGTCCCACGAAAATTCGGAAGCAGATTTGCGACGCGAAAATGCAAAAACGCGAGAAACGCGCGTCACAGCAGCGCATCTGGCGCGTTTGAATGCGACGCGAAAAAAACCACGCGCGTGAGTTTTTGTGTTGCATTTTGTGCATACGCGCGTTTCGCGTCTACCACTCGAGTTGGAAAAATCTGAACTCCAGCGTCAATTCGCGCCACAACCAATCAGGAGTCTGGTGACGTGTCTCTGACCTAGGTCAAAGGGGCAGATCCAGCCAAAGCCCTTCATTCTTCATTCAGTATGGAGGAAAAGCTCATCAGTGCCGTGGCTAATCATCCAGAGCTGTATGATGCCAGCTGCTACTTCTACCGAGACAGGAATAAAAAGGACCTAGCCCACCTACTGTCCCGCTATTTTCCCACTGATGTACAAATACCTTTCCGCTAACAAGATAATGCGTTTATTCAGAGGACATCTGAAGGAGAAAGTGGAAGAGCCTCAGGGACACTTATAATAAGGAGAAGAAGACAGAGAAGGAGAAGAGGAGGGGATCTGCAGCAGGATCGGGGAAGAGATGGAAGTTCTTCGCGGTCATGGGGTTTCTGGACCCCTTCCTCACCCCGCGGGAGACAAGCGGCATTATGGTGCGGACCGTGGAGAACTTCTCCCCCTCCCCCCCCCCTCCCCCCCGAGGACAAGGGACAGCCCGAAGAGGCAGCAGGGGAGTGTCAGTCAGAAGGTATGTTTACATTGAGTTAATGTAGGCAGTTAATTTATGCGTGTTGTCATATAGGAATATATTTTGTTTATTAATAAACAGCACACAGTAGTCTCGCTGTTCATCCGTCACTGCCTCGCCTTTTTCTCTGATTTTTTTATTGCATCGCACAGCTTTCAACGATGCGCATTGCATTCTGCAGCCTGATTGACAAATCTCCTCCGTGTCGTGTCTCCTGCGCTTGCCAAACTTATCATGTTTGGTTTTGATAACCATCACGTCCAGTAGAGAAAACTGCACAAAAACACCCATAACTATGACCCTCATTCGGAAATACACACCTGCACCGCGAGGGAAAAAGGCGCACGAAAGTGGCGCCACAGACGGAGAAAAAGCGCGGCATAATACTTTTACGTTTTAAAATCGACAAAAGTTTGCACTTTGACAATCAACTTATGAGAACTGCGACTACTGTTCATGTGCTGCAATAAATGAGAGCCCACTGTATATAATAAGTATATAAGTATATAATAATATAATATTCTCTATGACTATTGTCTTAAACCTGTTAACATTTAATATTGTCTTGATAGAGTCAAGTAATCATGCAGCAGAGCATCCCCTGTTGCTTCTCCTGGCTCCCCAGTCCCTGGTCCCTCAGCTCCTGCGGCTGCACCCACAGGTATGAACATCAAGCACTGACAGCTTTTTACTTGGTGGGATTCCCTTGTGATCACCTTTACTAAATTTCTACAACCAATCTGTTTATATCCTGTTTTTTTTTTTCAATTTTGAAAATGAAAATCTAGTAGCAGCCTTCTCATTACTTTGTGTTGTTTTGTGCTGTATTTTACAGGCCCACAGAGAAGGACAGCTCTGTGGCAGATGAGGGACGGGTCCCAGGACGGGTCCCAGGACGGGTCCCAGGACGGTCCATCGGCGGTGGAGCTGGCCATCCTGGAGTCCCTAAAGTGGCCACGCCCGTCTCCAACAGAACATTTCCTCCTCGGCCTCGTTCCTGTTCTGGAGAGCATGCCGCCTCAGACACAAGAATTCGTGAAATTTTAAATGTATAAATTAACTTTTGAAAACAGCACAGCTGTGTTAAATTTGGAAACATTGGACCCTAATGATCAGCAGTTTTCTGATGAGGCAGCAGCTCTCCAGGGCAGAAGCAATGCTGTTATTTTTCTCCTTCTCCCTGAGGCTCTTCCACTCCAAGCTGGGTCCTTTTTATTCCTATCTCTCTGTAAATAGTTACATTTTATATATTTATGTTTAATGTTTTTGTTACTGGATTTATATATTTTTTCCAATAAACATTTGTAATGTCTCTGTTCTACTACACAGCAAATATTGGCACACGACTTGACACAAGTAGAATTTATTTCATATTATACTAATGACAAAACATACTAATACAGTGGGATGCAAAAGTTTGGGCAACCTTGTTAAAAGTCACCGTACAGCGCAGAAAATTGTGGAGAACACACATTGCCTTCACACACTTCTCCGCAATTTCAGGACGGAGCTTCATGGAGTGCCGATACAACCTCCACTGTGAGGAGAGGACACCGAAGGCACCCTCCACTATCATCCGGGCCCCGGAAAGGCGATAGTTAAAGATCCTCTTCTCTAAAGGGAGGAGGCGTCCAGGGAAAGGTCTCATGAGCTCCCGCCACAGAGGGAACGCTTCATCAGCCACAAAGACATGGGGCTGGGCTCCACGGTGTGCTCCACCAGGTAGAGGCTGGTCAGGAGGTACATGGAGAGTCCCAGCTCAAAGAGCCTGACCAAAGGTGGAGTTGGCTAGAATACCACCGTCGCTGGTCCTGCCGTACCCCCCAACATCACTAACGCGGAAGCGATACCTTGCATCCACAACCGCAAGGAGAACAATGGAGAAAGTTCCCTTGTAGTTGTGGAACATGGATCCTGAGTTGGGGGTGCCTTCGTCTGGACGTGCTTCCCATCCAGAGCTCCACAGCAGAGAGGGAAGTTCCAGCGCTCCTGGAATCCCTCTGCAATGGACCGCCAGTCTGCAGTTGAAGGCGCAGCAATGAAATCGTCCACTAGACAGTCCCAGATGGCCGTCGCTACCTGGGGGATGATCTGGCTCACCGCGGACACACCAACTCGAAAACTGAATGCGATGGTCCTGAAGGAGTCCCCGGTGGCAAGGAACCTGGACAAAATTGTTCAAAATTAGTATTATGAGTACTGCAGTTACAAAATACATTATTCAAATTCCAAAATACTTTTGTGATGTCAGATTTAAATCACAAAACATAAATCTTACATAAAACCTTTTGTAATTATAAGGATAATTACATGATATATATAATATAAAACAGTCTGCGGGGATTATATACAAATATTCAACTATCCCAGAATTAAATCAGGTCTAAATAAAAAGGAGTGAGTATCACTACAAAGATTAACCCACAGTGGTCCTCATACCACAGTTTGCTTTCAGTAAACACCGACGGCATTCATTGATAGCATACCACATCCATGTTAGTAGTCTATAAACGATAGTTTAGCATATATTAGCACAGGTTTCATTATTATTAAACACTTTTACTAACCTCAGGCAGATGGACAGGCGCTCTTCAGGTGGGATTGAGCGCCTGTAGTTGGTGTCTAGGCGGGCGATTCTGGGACCAACGCGGGACAGCAGGTCCTCAAACTGGCCGAGTGAAAGACGGTGGTATCGCTGAAATCGGCCGTCATCCAGGCGCAACTCCTGGAGCAAATGGTGAAACTCACCAAACTGCTCACGCCTCTGGAGGACCTGATGGACCCAGGTACGGCGAGGACGTCTTTTACGCCGCTGCTCTGCTCTCCACAGTAAATAGAGAAGGGAGACTATCTCTTCAAGCGCTAGCTCGACAGCTGCCATCTAGCAAAGATACCATCAGGCACAACTTCCTCCCACATTCCTCCCACATTTCCGGTTCATGTGTGTCAAATATGCAATTTTGAGGCGCGATTGATTTGTGTTGGACATGAGATGAGGTGCAAATATGCACGCGTCAAATTAGGGGCGTCTGGGGCGTTTTCGCTCGCGTCTATCGCGTTCGGTGTGAGGATTCACGGACACCTGGTCCAGCCCTAACTATATGCTTTAGCAAAAAGGAAAGTTTGAAGCCTAATCTTAAAAGTAGAGATAGTGTCTGTCTCCTGAATCCAAACTGGAAGCTGGTTCCACAGAAGAGGGGCCTGAAAACTGTTGATTCATTTAAACTAACATAATCATCCTGCTGCAACCAGGTTTCTGTAAGGCAGAGTAAATCGATTTGTTGATCATTATTAAGTCATGTACTAACAGAGACTTGGAGGAGAGAGACCTAATATTTAATAATCCACATTTCACTGTTTTACTCTTTGGTTCAGATGTGGATACTGTATTGTTCTTTCTTTGTGATTGTTTATGTTTAAGTTGTTTGTTGCTGGTTTTTAGTTTGTTTTTTGTCTGTTTGGGAGCTGACACAGTCTCTATGGAGATGGGTTTTTGGGGGGGTAGCAGGAGGAGAGAAGCTGCAGAGAGGGGTGTAAGACTGCAACTCTGCTTCCTGGTCCCAACTCTGGATAGTCATGTTTTGAGGGGTTTAATAAATTTGACATATTTCTAGAAATGAGAGCTGCTCCATCCAAAGTGGGATGGATGCCGTCTCTCCTAACAAGACCAGGTTTCCTCCAGAAGGTTTGCCAATTATCTATGAAGCCCACATCATTTCTGGGACACCACTCAGACAGCCAGCAATTTAAGGAGAACATGCAGCTAAACATGTCACTCCTGGTCTGATTGGGGAGGGGACCAGAGAAAACTACAGAGTCCGACATTGTTTAGGCAAAGTTACACACCGATTCAATATTGATTTTAGTGACCTCCGATTGGCGTAACCGGGTGTCATTACTGCCGACGTGAATTATGATTTTACTGAATTTACGTTTACCCTTAGCCAGCAGTTTTAACTTCCTTCAATGTCGCCTGCTCTGGCCCCTGGAAGACAATTGACTATGGTTGCCGGTGTCTCTAGCTTCATGTCTGAGAACAGAAACACCAATTACCAGAGTTTGACCCCCGGCGGGTGTGTCGCCGAGTGGGGAAAAACGGTTAGACACATGAACAGGTTGGTGGTGTACCTGGGGCTTCTGTTTAGGACTATGCTTCCTCCTCACCGTCACCCAGCCGCCCTCTTTCCCCAGCTGCTTGGGGTCTGCCGGGGAACAGCTAGCGGGGCCTACGCTATCTTCGGCTGCACCAGCTACAGGGGCCTGGCTAGCTACGGGTGAATGAAAGGTTCGAAGCCGAGTCTCCAATTCAGTAATCTTGGACGTCTATCCCGTCCAGAGAGGTGTGCATGTAGGTGATACCGACTTTGAGACGCACAGGTGTTTGCTCTTATCCTCCAAACACAGCGGCACAGATACATTTCCCCTGATAATGAGGAGGCGTGTAGGATAAAGGTATACTCATGAAAGTAGAATAAGGACTTACTTACTGACCTGTTGTCCTCTCTCCTCCTCTCAGATCGAAGGAGCTGATAAAGGAGGCCATCTTGGACAATGACTTCATGAAGAACCTGGAGCTGTCTCAGATTCAGGAGATCGTGGACTGCATGTACCCGGTGGATTATGGGAAGGACTCGTGCATCATTAAAGAGGGTGACGTGGGCTCGCTGGTGTTTGTGATGGAAGGTGAGGAACCCACGGTTTGGTTTTCTGTCACTCTTCAGGATCTATTTATTTATTTCTCTGTCAGCAGTTATTTTTAAAGCAAGGTATTTCTGGCAGAAATTTCTCTTTTCAAGAACTTTTCAGGTTTGGGGAATTTGGGGAAAATTCTGGGTGAAAAACTACTTTTGATCTGAGGTGAGGGGACTTTTAAACCAGGCAGTGCAGCTTGTTGCACTCAGGTCTGTTCTGGTTGTTAGACTTTCCTGTGTCATTTTTTTTCCCTGAGAGTTTATCAGATGTTTATTTTTTTGCTGGTTCTTAAAGAACTTGATGTTTTTCCTTGAACGAATAAATACTGTGCCGTTTGAGCTGTAGTTGTAGTGCAATGCTCATTGTGAGCATCTTTGAATGTGTGGTTGGTGACAGACCCCACCTCTCCTCACTCTGAAGCTTTTTTTAAAGGAACTGTCTCACATTAGGTAATGCAAATCTCATCTCTAGAAGAAGCCGACTCTTCAGATTTGAAATCGTTGATAGCTTTAACGATCGTGTTTCTCCAAACTAAAACTGCCATTGTGCCTCTGAGACCATTGGTGGGTGAATGAAAGTTTGGAAAGAGGTTTGAAGACGAGAACACTGAGCCAAACCTTTGGAGACACAGAAACAGGAAAAAGTTCATTACGGCGGCTCGATGAGGAAATCGTTTATCACTACACGAGAAATAGGATTCCAGCTTTCAGCTTCTTGAAATAAATAATTATGGAACTCATTTATTCTTTAATGACTACATTTCCTCCAATGAGCTGAGGAGTGAATAATTTCACAGGTCTTCTGTGTGACGGTGAATTCATGAAGTGTAGCGACATGGAAACTCCTTAACAAGCGGTATCTCAGAGTTCCGTGACATTTCCACCTGAAGTTTCCCAGAGCGCCGTTCGACCTTCAGGATGTGCTCGGCCGCCGGGAACATGTCAGAGCGGCGCGGCATTGCGTAATGTGTCAGAGCACCTGAAGGCATTCACCTCCACTCTGCTGCTGGTGTCCCTGCTGCCTTCACGCCACACACTACTTCTGCTGCTGTGAGGAAGAGGAGAACTCAAACACGACATTTTTCTGCTTGTGGAAAAAAAAAATCACAAAAATCGTCCTGTAGGTAAAAAGTAACTTAGCGCGGTCACAAAGATGAATGACAGTGTGTCTGAACAGCCAATCAGTGAGCAAACAGCAGAAAAGAAAGAGAGGAACGAAGAATGATGGGAACGTGTCGGCACGAGGTCACTGCTCACAAGAACTGTGACATCACTACAGCCACATCACCAACTATAACTAACTAACTAACCAACTAACCAACTAACTAACTAACTAACCTGTGAATCAACTGCTGGAAAACAACAGGACAGGAAATAAAATGACTGCAGACAATGTTCAGAGTCCCCCCCTGTGTTTTTCACTGAACAGGACGCTCCGCCTGGTGGCCTCCATCACCATCAGCTGTTTCCAAAAATCATGGATTTCCACAAGAAACTGAAACGTCACTGAAGCACGGCGTCGCATGTAACATTAGACTGCCGTGAGGTCATCACTGTTGACGAGATGGAGCTGTCACCTACAGAGGACTTCAGATCATTTCGTGGGTGCTTTTGATTCACGTTCAGTCATTAGTTTGTTTAAAGGAATGAATTAAAGAGACTCAATGTAACAATGTAACATGTTCTTGTTTTATTAGGAACAAAAAAAACTTGGAAATCTACCAAACATGTCTCAGTTTGGCTGACAGGTTAGGGTTAACGCGACTGCCTGAGTCTGAACAATTCAAATTTATTATTGAGCTTTATCATAAATAAAAACATAAAATAAATATATTAAATAAATTAAATAAAACATAAAAAGTTCTGCAAATAAAATCAAATGTTGAGACTCAGTCGGGTTTAAAGAATCAAAAGGATACATTCAAATGTCTCAACCAGGGACCGGCTCGCAAAAGTCATCACAGACACACAACGGAGACACAACGGACACACAACGGGCCCGTGGAGGACAGGCAGTGGGCTGGAATCAGGCTGAAACCCTTCCACTATCACCTGATGCAGGGAGTTCTCACCTGTTGTGCACATGCTCAGACAGGACTGAGGTTCTCGTCCCTGCTTTGTTCCTCTGATGTTTCACTCGCACTGACTAACCAACAACACTTGGTTAGGAGAAGGCTGGGGTAAACACTACACTGGGGGAGTTTAACACTGAGATGAAGGTCATCTTGTTCTGTCAGCTGCTCCTTTCATGGGTCACCACAGCTGATCACCTCCTTCCGTCCCAGCATCCTCCTCTGTCGCACCAAGCCAGCCTTTTTATTTGACCTGTATGCAGCTTAAGTGCTGCCAACACAAACCTAAAAGCTGTCGGCAGCATAAATGTGGTAGCTTGGGTGCAGATAACTGATAATTATCCTCAAAGAAACACTTTCAGCCTGCAAACAGCAAAGGCAGATTTATGAAAGGTTGTGCTGCTGGAACATGACGAACGCTAGCGTTCCCCTTTCAGAGGGAACGAGTCAGTTCAAGCTTCACTGTTTCTGCTCAGAAGCTAAGAGAGCATGAACACCATGGATCCTTTTGTTTGCTTTTCATTTTCTTTGACCCGAAGCTTTCGGTGCTCATTATTTTTGCCAAAGGACACTCGAACAGAAAGAACCGGGGATCGAACCGGTAACCCTGCAGCCTTGCTCCGCCGTTCCTATCCAGAGTACTTTTGTTGTATTTTTAGCTGCATTTGAGGTTATTGTGTTACATAAGAAGCCTGCGTAGAAACGTGATCCTCCCACTGAAAACACAGGGCATTGCTGAAGCTGCACTCAGGACGCCTAACCTGCATGCTCGTGTGCATCCAGTTAGTCATCCATTCACATTCAGCAGCTCTCACAGCTTTAATGACGTACTGGTATCTCGAGGTGCTCGGGCACAGCAGCACAGGTGGATTTTTTGAGTTTCACGAATTTCAATGGCATATTTTTCTTAATATTCTCCTGGGATCATTCCTGTAGGATTTCTTCCTTCAAACCTGCCATCGGTCAGACTGTCACTCTGTGTTATCAGTACATTTAAATCTCTTTGTCCCAGTCATGCTGGCCTCACAGGGACAACAATTCTCCAGATGGCCAATCCTCCGTGTCGGTGGGTGGCAGGCAGCGAGTGGTGTGAAACAACTGATGACATTTATATCTAAGTAAAAGCTGCCGGGTGAATAACACCCATGCTGAAAGAGCGATCCTCACAATGTGAAAAAGATCCTTTTGTCAGATTTTAAATGAAGCAATTCAATATTAAAACTGCCCATTTTTGAATGGAGTCTGGTGTGGGCGGACGAGCTTCAGGCAGGCAGATTGTGTGCACATCTGTGTGTGTGCCTGTGTGTGTGTGTGCGTGTGTGCGTGCGTGTGTGTGTGCGCGTGTGTGTGTGCGCGCGTGTGTGCGTGCGTGGGTGTGCGTTCGTGTGTGTGTGCGCGTGTGTGTGCGTTCGTGTGTGTGTGTGTGTGCGCGTGTGTGTGCGTTCGTGTGTGTGTGTGCGCGTGTGTGTGCCTGTGTATGTGTGTGCGTGTGTGTGCGTTCGTGTGTGTGTGCGCGTGTGTGTGCGTTCGTGTGTGTGTGTGCGCGTGTGTGTGCCTGTGTGTGTGTGTGTGCGTGTGTGTGTGTGTGCGTGTGTGTCTGTGTGTGTGGCAAGGTTTTTCTGCGCAGTGTACCAGGGGCACGGAAAAACGTTGTCGTACCATAGGCATGAGGAGAGAGTGTGTGTGTGTGTGTGTGTGTGTGTGTGTGAAATTTTTTTCAAACCTGTTTGTTCACTTTTGTCTTAAATCAAGTTTTAGTGAATTTCATGAACATCAGTTTAAATGTTCCTCTAAACTCGGCCACTGTCTGAAGATTTATCCATTCAAGGAAATAAATGTTTCCTGCTGATTCAATATGAAAACTGTCATTTGATCTGCACACACTGTTCACAGACACACACTTTTTAAATGCACAAACACCTTCAGACCACAGCTGGCTGGTTAACAAAGGAACTTTCAAAACAAGACCGAGCTGATCGTTCACTCACAAATGCTTTGTGTTGTTGCCTCTGAAGAAAAAGTGAACCTGATGCTAATAATGATCATTTATAATGATGGTTTATATCAGTGGTTCCCAGTTTTGACGGGGCTCCCACACAAACGCAAAGCAGAAGATGAAGCATCGCCAAATATGCTTTATTTATTATTAGTATTCAATATTATTATTAATATTAAACCAACTGTGTTCCAAGCCAAAGACAAGAACATATGGTGAAGCATATCTTGCCTTTGGCTTCACCTGCACAAGTGCCGAGGCCGGTCTTTCCGACAGAATTTGTTTCCCTGCGTCGGGAGCAGCGCTGGGCTCTCCAAACCACAGACGAACAGGATCCCACATGTTTATGTTTTTAAACTGATTTTGCACAGAGAGACTTTTTTTTAAACGCATTGATAGCAATGTTGAACATTATTACACAGTAAAAAACAAATAACTACAATAAAATAATTACACCATGAAGATGGTTTATTTAGTGTTTTTTTTATTGCAACCTGTAATTTATTGCAGTTTACTTTTTTTTGTTTAATTGTTTACTAAAGCTTTGAGGTGTGAAATAAACTGCAATGAAGTTTGGAAACAAAATCGTGTGCGGTTGGAGTTTGTGTCGTGGCGGATTGTAAAAAACAAACAAAGGGTCCTAGCAAAAGAAACCAGTGATTCATATGCAGATGACTGTCTGATCTATGGTACAAACCTGCCGATAGATCCTCTTATTATACAATACTTTTACCTTTCAGTGTAAAGCACCTTCAGGATGCTGGTTTAGCTCAGTAGGATGAGCAGGCGCCCGTAAGGCTGAGAGCGGTGGGCCCGGGTTTGAATCCGACTGCCCTTTGCCACATGTCTCGCCCTCCCTCTGCTTTCCTGTCAGTCTTCACTGTACCCATCCAATGAAGCCACAAAACCCAAAGCATCTTTAGGCGCTTTTTTTATGATTTGGCACTATATCAATAAAACTCAACTGAATATCTCTGACTTTAACACCTCAAACTGCGGCTAAACTGTCATGCTCAGGTAGTGTTCAGGAAATATTTCAAGTATATAAATGTGGAAGATCTCAGAAACTCTCCTGGAAAATTTCAGCCTCCTAAAGACAAGAAGCGGAAAGCAGAGCCGCGACTTTTATTTATCAGAATCTTCTAAAAAAACTCTTCGTCGTCCACGCTCGACAGAGCAGCGTGTGACGCAGCAACAGCCAGCTGCAACATCGACAGTAAAAAGAATAATTATATCAGACGGACCTGAGTTTCATCAGAGCCAACAGCGTCCTGATAAACGAGTGCAATGTTTCATAAATATGATAAACACATTTCAGGTGTTTGTTTTGTTAATCCTGCGCTGTGAAAATGCAGCATCGCCTGCTGTGTTTGAGCTTACATAAGAGCGGCGCATGTAAGAGCTAACGTTGCTCTTCTGTAAGGGTTACGCTGCTGAGCTCATGAATGCATTATATCAATGAGGGTCCTCACAAACATAGATATACAAACGTCAGTGTGTTGAGGGGGCGGGACGAGGGGGCGGGGGGCACAGATGGTGGCTAAATATACCGATAACTGTCACAGGAAGAGGAAGTCATCCCTAAAAACAGACCACGACAACGGCTGATAGTGTGTGAGTGTGTGTGTGTGTGTGTGTGTGAGTGTGTGAGTGTGTGTGTGCGTGAGTGAGTGTTGCTCGTGTTTTGGGGACATTTAGGGACATAAATCTGTCACAGTTTGCTTCACTTTGCAGAACAAAAACGTCCTCAAATAGCAAAACAGCAACGTTTTATTTCTTTTGAAGCTTGGTTGGAGGTTGGAGTCACTGAGATGGAAACACCACCCTGTGTGTGTGTGTGTGTGTGTGTGTGTGTGTGTGTGTGTGTGTGTGTGTCTTTTACATAATGAGACAAAACTGCTGCATCTGTTTCTTCCTCCAAACACAGAATTAATGAGCAGCATGTTTATGACACACACACACACACACACACACACACACACACACACAGACTTGTGTTTCTATCTCTGTGAAGACCCTCAGCACAGATGGTCCCTTCCTCGTCCATTCAAACTGGACTCTGAGACCACGTCTGGACCTTTGCAGAAATGTCGTCACTGTGATGGTTTGATACAAAAATGTGTCCACACAAAGACTGAAAGACTTTATACACACACACACACACGCACGCACGCACACTTCTCTGGTGATGTGGTTGTCATGGCAACGTGTTGGATGACAATTTTTGGCATTTAAATATTTTCACAGTTTGGAAATTTCGAATCTGTGTTTTTTCTTTATAAAAAAAGGGAAGATGGAAAAAACATAAGAAAGGATGAGAAAAGGAAGGAGGAGAGGAGGAAGGAGGAGAGGAGGAGAAAAGGGAGCGAGCAGGGAGCAGAAGGTGATGGAAGGAAGCACGTGACAGACGAGGGAGGTGAGATGGAAGAAGAATAGCAGAGAGGAAAATAAGGACGAATAGGTGGAGGAGTGAAAGGAAGAAAGTGTGAAGCTGGAGAAAATAAAGAGAAGGAGAAAGGTGTGAGGCAGAGGAAGAAAGGAGCAGCCTGACAAAGGATGCATGTAAGAGGGGAAGGGGGGAAGAAAAACTAAAAAAGGAAGTAAGGAAAATAAAGAGGAGGAAGAAGACATGATAAGGGAGGAAAGGAGGGGAAAGGAGAGCAGAGACCTTACTTTTGGTCATTTTGATGAGAAAAAAAAGACGCTGCCTGGATGATGTCACAGCTTTTTCTTCCTCGCCTCTTTATTCTTACTGCATGTGAACCTGTGACCTTTGACCTGTGACACACTCACACGGACAGCCGGCGTGTGAGTCCAGCCTCAAGGTCAGAGGTCAAGTTTTCTGAAAATCTTTTTCAAACCATTACCACAGGTGTGTTTACTGTGAGGCTGCGTGGTAACACTGGACGCTCCCAGTCTCTTTGTTTCATTTTCTCAAATCCCAGTTTGCCTCCAAAATGTGTGTGTGTGTGTGTGTGTGCGCGTGTGTGTGTGTGCGCGCGTGTGTGTGTGTCCGCCCACACATGTGCGAGCACTGTTATTCATACATTATGTAAAACACTGATCAGTAGGGATGGGTATCGTTAAGATTTTCACGATTCCATTTTCGATTCTGTTTAACGATTCGATTCTTCATCGATTCTTTTTAAAAAAGGAGAACACTAAGGTCGATTAGCTTAGAACTTTTTTTATATCTTCTCTTTGAACAAGATAGAAATTTAGGAGTAACGTGGCCTTACAAACTCAACAGTGAGATCTTAAGAGATCCACAGCCTACGGCTCTTCAATGGGGCGTCACAGGGTCCCCAGGAAAAGAATTGTAAATGTAAAATAATAAAATAATATTCTCCTGTAGCAATAACAAAGTATAACATAAATTATTCTGTAGCAATTACACAAGAATATCCAGTAATGTCCCTGCCTACAATTAAACACATTCACTTACTGAAAATCATCTGCTGTGGCAAATGGCTGCAAGCCTTTGACCACAAACTGAGTCTCTGCTCGGTGACATTCGTCTATCCTGCCTGAAAGGAGACGCTACGGTAGACTGCAGCGAGAACTGCCAGCATCTGAGCCAGACTCTCTCTCATCATGGTCACCTAAACGCACAGTAATGGTTTTGTAATAAGGCAGATCGCACTAACATAATATGCACTGTTAGTTGATTATTTACCTGCTGCATTAACGGGAGAGGACATGCAAACATTACCGCTGCTGCTGGGTAAAAATAAAATAAAATAAAAATAAAAAGATAATCATTTATTTCAAGAATCCCTGAAAAATGCAACAAAATTTCCTGAAAAATAATTTTTAAAATGACCAAAAAAGTCATATAAAAATTAAATAATAAAATAGTGCAGTGTACTCATTCATTTACATAGATGAATCTATAATCTATATTTTTCCTTATTGTTAGTAGTCAAGTCAAGTCAAGTCAAGTTTATTTATAAAGCACATTTAAAAACAACCAAGGCTGACCAAAGTGCTGTACAATAAAATACAAATATAAAATACAATAAAACACAAGTACATAAAACACCTCACTGATAAAACAATAAGTTAATACAGTAAGTTAAACCTTGCTAAAAGCCAATGAGAAGAGGTGAGTTTTAAGAGCAGTTTTAAAAGTTCCTAGGCTTGTGGAGAATCTGATGTGAGGAGGTAAACTGTTCCACAGTCTGGGTGCAGCCACAGCAAAAGCCCTCTCTCCCCTAGTCTTTAATCTGTACCTGGGAACATCTAAAAGCATCAGGTCTGCTGACCTCAAAGATCTCCTGGGGCGGTGAATGCTAAGAAGCTCTGCCAGGTAAGGAGGTGCAGTACCGTTAAGAACCTTAAAAACCAGCAGTAAAATTTTAAAATCAATCCTAAAAGCAACTGGGAGCCAGTGGAGAGAGCAGAGGACCGGAGTGATGTGGTCTCTCTTTTTAGTAGTAGTTTAGACACGGGACCCTCCTGTCTGCACAGCTGTTTAACCAGCTCTGCAAAAGTAGATGGTTATAAGTTCAGATTATGTCAGCTAATGTTAGCCTCGAGTGTCCTAAAAATCATACTTTACATCTCATAAAGAGCTTGATTACAATCTCAAATCGTCTCAAAATCCAACAGACAATTTCACTAACAGCAGCTAACAGCAGCTAACACAGTCTAACAGCAGCTAACAGCAGCTAACAGCTGTGTTTCCCGACACAAAAGCCAGCAGTCGTCGGTCAGCAGTGATCTTCTCTGACTCATCGACTCGTATCAGACTCCTGTCACAGTGTTTGAGCCTCCTCCAGAGTAAATAATGATGGATGCTTCTCACCCAGCATGGACAGCTGAGGTAAACAGTGGACTCACAGCCTTCCACAAATGAGGGAAAACTCCATCACTTTGCTATCTGAGCACACTCTGGGGTAAAAACATAAAGTACTGCAACTATTTAATTCACCGTATCCATTTTTTATTTCCTAATTTATTGCAAAGTGGTGAAATTATTCAAATATGTTAAAATTAAGTGTTTTTATTCAACATTAGCAGGGTAAAGGGTACAGTCTAGCTCTTCTCTTGGATGATTAAAACATGTTTGTTCTGTAGCAGCCAGTCTTGATTAGGACTTGAATCGGGCGGGTAAGAAAACAGAGCTGACTATATTGACATCACACTGTAACTTTAAGATAAATGGATGGAGATTGGAAAATTGCTAATAAATAAACGTCTTGAGGCTTGAAGCAGTCCCAGCTTGGCCCTAATCGCTGGATCTGGTTTCTGAACAGCTAGCTGTGAGATCAGAAGAAGCTGCTGCGCTCTGGAGGAACACCAAAGCAGGCTGCTCTCACAGCCTCTTTGTGGAAATCTGACGCTTCCTCAGACTTTGCTTCCTTTTTGTTCGACTTTAACAAAGACCTGTTTCTGCGTGCAGCCGGCTGCTTGTACCTCTGACAAAAGCTCAATTTTCACTCTGACTAATGAGAAGCAGCTCCTGTAATGAATCCATGTCTGCTCGGAGCTTTCTGCTCGTTTAGCAGCGTTTCATGATGCCCTCCTCCTCCTCGCCACTCTCCCGCTGTTTTAACGAGTTTCTAAAAGCACAACTCAACATCAGCCAGTCGGGTGGATGCAGATTATTTGCTGTTTGCAGGAACAAAGACACAAATCAGACTAAAGGAGGTCTCGTGCACTCTGTGTTGTTTGTCCATTTTACAGATTCAAATTAACCCAGTGCTCCCAGTGCACCAGTTTGGAAACAGTTTGCTTCTCTGGTTCTTTCTTCTCTGAAGCTCTGGCTCTGAAAGCTCCACCGCCCGCTGCTCTGATCATTGCTTTCTGTTGCTGAGAGTCTCATGTTTCCACCTCATGTGTTTTTACCTTCAGACTGAAAAGTCTCAGATGTTGTTGCAAGAATCACGATGGAAGGTTGTCCATGGTCTCCTCCGGATGATTCTTCTGACTCTGATTAACGTCTGAGCTCCACAAGGAGGCGCTGTCCTCTGTGAGGCTGAGGTGGAGATTCTTTACATGGTTTCTTGTCCTGGTAGGAGAGATTGTACAAGTTAGAGTTAACGTGTTTGTTTTCTTTCTCTGTCTATCAAAACGTAATATCAAACTGCCATTTCTGGCTAAAAGTTTTCAAATTTTCTGGACAAAAACAGCATCTGTGAGAGCTTTCAGTCAGGTTTTAGGCTCTTCAACAGTTCTGAGTCGGTGCTTTTGAAACTGATGATTCTGTCTTAGTTCTGCTGGACTCACTGTGCTAATGAAACACCAGCAGGAGTCGAGGGTTTAAGATCTAAATCTTATGTTAAGCTCAGAACTGCAGTTCCACAGAGGTCTGTCACAGAGTCTGTTCTTCTTTCCTTCTACATGAACCCTACAGGCTAAATGATCAAGCATCTCTAGATGACTGACAACTGTGATACCTGGTTATAAAAAAACTGCATGTCCTTCAGGTTCTTACAGTTTTAACTGAGGTTCACACTTTGGGATAATCTTTGACACAAACCTGAAATTTGCCAAACAAATGAATGTTTTGGTCGACGAGTTTGTTTTCAAGTCTTTTCTAAAACAACCAGATCTGGAAAGGTGCAGCGTTATCAGCAGCTCTATGTGCACTGCAGACTTCAGTATACAGTTAATTTAAACACCTGTAGATTTGTTGTACACGTCTGCTTCCTGCTCACCATCCTGCTGCTGAGACTTATGTTAAAAGTGTGCCGTGTCTTTAAGTGTAAGTCTTGGATGGAGGACCTGTCGTGTCGTTTTATCCTGCGTGAATTTTCAGTAAACATCTTGGACTCATTGATTTATTTAGCTGTAAAGCACATTGGTTTAAACCCGCTGTATGAAGCAATAACTTGCTAAGTATAATCAATGACATAACAACAATTCAAACAAAACAAATTTAGATTTGTGTTTAGATTCTGATATTTTTCATGAATGAAACTGTGTAGAAAAATTAAAAGAATGAAAAACAGGTTGGTGTGTTTCAGCGCTGTTGATGAGTAAACTGTAAGGACCACAAACCTTCAGAGATTATCAAACAGTATCCGTCTGCCTTGTAATTAGCCGAGCCTACTCTGAACCATCAGTGTAATAAAGAAACAGTGCTTAAAGTGAAGAAGTGTGAAAAATGTTTAAAAAATGTTTTTATGAAAACCCCAAACTTTTATTTAATGTACATAATGTTTCAGAAGATATTTAAAGGCAGATGGGGATGGAGTCCAAACTGAGCTGTGCTGGTTTGTTGATCTGGTTGTTTAAAGCAGAGCCCGTCACTCAGCTGCTTGGTGTGGCTCATAATCTCTGCATTCAAACAACAGTGTCGTCTGCATAAAAGTGCACATTTGCATCAGCTACATAATGTGAATATTAATAAAGTATCTAATGTTTTGACCCCACCTGTGAAAGCCGTTAAACTGCTGTGTGCAGTTTTTCCTGGTATTTGCTGTATTTTGTCTCCTGGTCTCGTGTGAGTCTGCGACTTCTCTGAACTGTGCTGTGTGAGACTCACTCACCTGCCAGTCCTTTTCATCACTTTTAAAAAGCTCTCTCTCTCTTTGTCTCTGCGGCAGTCGCTCACCCACGCACTTCTTTTTGTTGTTGTCACTCTCTGTCCACCAACATGGTAAAAACATTTCTGCCCTGACCTATGACTCCTCCTCTAATGAGCACCGTGGGCTCACGTCTCTGCTGTTTGATGCTCTGGAGCTGAGACTCCCCTGAAAGCAGCAGCGGCATGTTTATGTCTTTACTGCCACAGATGACTCGTATTATTCAAGACTACATAACAGTTGATGTTTGTTCTTGAACATTGTCCACACTATATGAATTTCTTGAATAATTATTCAGTATAAGCTCTGGAATAATGAATCTTAGTTAATCATTTTTCTCTACAAAGTATATTTGATGGCATAATTAAAATAAATGATCAACTGTCTTCAGCACCACGGACAGAGACATGTTTCATCCAAACTGATGGACGAATGAAAGACGTGACGGCAGAGTGTGTGTGTGTGTGAGTGTGTGTGTGCGTGAGTGTGTGTGTGTGTGTGTGTGTGTGTGTGTGTGTGTGTGAGAGAGAGAGAGAGAGATTAGCCTAATGATCATTATAATTTGCAATTACAGCCTCAGTTCCTGTGTGTGTTTATGTCACCATTCAACATAATAATCACCACCATCTGGTGTGTGTGTGTGTGTGTGTGTGTGTGTGTGTGTGTGTGTGTGTCTTTCTGTCCCTGTGAGGACACATATCATTCCAAGCTGTTATGGGGACGTCTCTGCGTTGCAGGGACATTAAGGCGGTCCTCACAACTTTAAGTAAACAATTAATCTGCTGTTTAACATGCTAAAGGTTCTCCGTGACATGTCGCCCTACAGCTGATGTGTAGTGATGATGTTACAGTCACGAAATGATGCTCAGTGATAATCATCAAAGATATGCGACTGTAGCCTCCTGATTTAATAAAATCCTCTAAAATCCACCTGCGATCAGAATGGTGGGGGATCAAAGATGACTAAAATCCCTCTAAAATCAGACAGCAGTGTTATTTCTAGCATCAACGCTGAAGCTTTAATCTGAAAACTCTTTTTATTGGTGCTACCTGAACAAACAGCACCATAACTCATCTGAAAGGCAGATTTCCTGAAGACGTTTCACTTCTAAAAGGAGACGTAGTGGAGCTGTTAGTCATTAGCATCGCATGACTCACATCACATATCATGAGGACAAAAAACAGCAAAATGACTTCATCAGCTAATGTTACATCCTCACATTCTCAGATTCATGCGTGTAGCTAACTTACAGCTAGCTTAGCATTATTACTAATAACTCACAGATGATGTCAGCAGCTAATCGATGACGCTAACCTTTGTTTAATGTCACGCAGTATTGGTTTTGGCCACAATCAGCTCATCAGTCCCCTGTGAAGCTCAGCCGGTTCCCTCCTGTGTCAGAGGTGCTGTTTTTATCAGTAAGAGGAAACTGAAGCTCAGTTCTCCTAAATCAGTAAAAGAATATTTGTGTTTTTATTAAATATGTTGGCGGAGGTTTGTTCCGAGCTGCTCAGAAACAGAGTCGCTGAATCTCCAGATAAGCCGCTCAAAATGAACCAGCCCTTCATGAAAGCCCTCTGAGTCTCTGAGCTCACTTCATACTCACATGTTGCATCCCTGAAGAGACGGGAGACTCTTCATCATACTTGACGATGACACGAGTTTATGTTGTTGACACTGATCACTCTGACATTTACAGTTCCCATTAATCTGTCTTCATCTATATTGATTTAAAATGTCAGTGTTTAAATGCCAAACAGTGTCTGAGATCAGAGGAGATCACTCAGACGGAGAACCGTCGGCTCTCTGTTACTGTGCTTCCCTCAGAGGGGCTGTAATACCAGCACTGTAATCACATTACATTTTTCAGTAACGTGATATAGTTACAATTATGTAGTTACTTGCATTATAAAAGTTCTTTGGTTATCTGCACGCTGGGTCAATAGACACAGAAATTATTTTCCTCCTGCTACAATCAGCTGATTCCCGTTCATGTGCATGAAGAATGAAGAGTGTGACAGCTTTAGAAGAGTGGACATTAGCGTTGTTTGTATTGTGCAGATGGGGAAGAGCGAGATAGTGAAGTGCAAACAGCCTCAGAACAGAAAAAGCTGCTTTATACTGCTAACATCTGCACAGCTAACACTAAGCTAGCCAAGCAGACTCCAGCCTAGCAGCCTGAGCCTACACACCCTGTGATGATGATGATGATGATGATGATGATGATGATGATGATTCAATTCAATTCAATTCAATTCAATTCAATTCAATTCAATTCAATTCAATTCAATTCAATTCAATTTTATTTATATAGCGCCAAATCACAACAAATGTCGCCTCAAGGCGCTTCATAGATACAGAGAAAAACCCAACAATCATATGACCCCCTATGAGCAGCACTTTGGCGACAGTGGGAAGGAAAAACTCCCTTTTAACAGGAAGAAACCTCCGGCAGAACCAGGCTCAGGGAGGGGCGGGGCCATCTGCTGTGATTGGTTGGGGTGAGAGAAGGAAGACAGGATAAAAGACATGCTGTGGAAGAGAGACAGAGATTAATAACAGGTATGATTCAATACAGAGAGGTCTATTAACACATAGTGAGTGAGAAAGGTGACTGGAAAGGAAAAACTCAATGCATCATGGGAATCCCCCGGCAGCCTACATCTATTGCAGCATAACTAAGGGAGGATTCAGGGTCACCTGGTCCAGCCCTAACTATATGCTTTAGCAAAAAGGAAAGTTTGAAGCCTAATCTTGAAAGTAGAGATAGTGTCTGTCTCCTGAATCCAAACTGGAAGCTGGTTCCACAGAAGAGGGGTCTGAAAACTGAAGGCTCTGCCTCCCATTCTACTTTTAAATACTCTAGGAACAACAAGTAGGCCTGCAGAGCGGGAGCGAAGTGCTCTAATAGGGTAATATGGTACTACAAGGTCATTAAGATAAGATGGGGCCTGATTATTTAAGACCTTGTATGTGAGGAGCAGGATTTTGAATTCAATTCTGGATTTAACAGGAAGCCAATGAAGGGAAGCCAAAACAGGAGAAATATGCTCTCTCTTTCTAGTCCCTGTCAGTACTCTTGCTGCAGCATTTTGGATTAGCTGAAGGCTTTTCAGTGAGTTTTTTGGACATCCTGATAATAATGAATTGCAGTAGTCCAGCCTGGAAGTAATAAATGCATGAACTAGTTTTTCAGCGTCACTCTGAGACAGGATATTTCTAATTTTAGAGATGTTGCGCAAATGGAAGAACGCAGTCTTACATATTTGTTTAATATGTGCGTTGAAGGACATATCCTGGTCAAAAATGACTCCAAGGTTCCTCACAGTGTTACTGGAGGCCAAGGTAATGTCATCCAGAGTAAGAATCTGGTTAGATACCATATTTCTAAGCTTTTCAGCGCCGAGTACAATGACCTCAGTTTGATCTGAGTTAAGAAGCAGAAAGTTAGTGGCCATCCAAGTCTTTATGTCTTTAAGACATTCCTGCAGTTTAACTAATTGGTGTGTGTTATCTGGCTTCATGGACAGATAGAGCTGGGTGTCATCTGCATAGCAGTGAAAATTTATGCTATGTCTTCTAATGATGCTGCCTAGGGGAAGCATGTATAATGTAAACAGAATTGGTCCTAGCACTGAACCCTGTGGGACTCCATAATTAACCTCAGTGTGTGAAGAGGACTCTCCATTTACATGCACAAATTGGAGTCTATTAGATAGATATGATACAAACCACTGCAGCACAGTACCTGTAATACCTACAGCATGTTCTAATCGCTCTAATAGGATATTATGGTCAACAGTATCGAACGCTGCACTGAGGTCTAGCAGGACAAGCACAGAGATGAGTCCACTGTCAGAGGCCATAAGAAGATCATTTGTAACCTTCACTAAAGCTGTTTCTGTGCTGTGATGAACTCTGAAACCTGACTGAAACTCTTCAAATAAACCATTCCTCTGCAGATGATCTGTTAGCTGTTTGACAACTACTCTTTCAAGGATTTTTGATATGAAAGGAAGGTTGGAGATTGGCCTATAATTAGCTAAGACTGCTGGGTCTAGAGATGGCTTTTTGAGTAAAGGTTTAACTGCAGCCACCTTGAAGGCCTGTGGTACATAGCTGATTATTAGAGATAGGTTGATCATATATAAGATCGAAGAATTAATCAATGGCAGGACTTCTTTGAGCAGTTTTGTAGGAATGGGGTCTAAAAGACACGTTGATGGTTTGGAGGAAGTAATTATTGAAGTTAACTCAGAAAGATCGATTGGAGAAAAAGAGTCTAACTTAACATCAATGGTACTAAGAGTAGCTGTAGATAATATTACATCTGTGGGATGATTATTGGTAATTTTTTCTCTAATGATAAAAATTTTATTCGTGAAGAAGTTCATGAAGTCATCACTAGTTAACATTAAAGGGATGGTTGGCTCAAAAGAGCTCTGACTTTTTGTCAGCCTGGCTACAGTGCTGAAGAGAAACCTGGGGTTGTTCTTATTTTCTTCAATCAGTGATGAGTAGTAAGCTGTTCTGGCTTTGCGGAGGGCTTTCTTATAAAGCAACAAACTATTTCTCCAGGCTAAATGATGATCCTCTAAATTTGTGACACGCCATTTCCTCTCCAGATTACGAGTCATCTGCTTTAGGGTACGTGTTTGAGAATTATACCACGGGGTCAGGTACTGCTGATTAGACACCTTAGTTTTCACTGGAGCTACAGTATCCAGAGTCGTACGTAGTGAGGAGGTGAAATTATTAACAAGATAATCGACCTCTGTTGGGGTAGCGTTCAGATAGCTGCTCTGCTCTGTGTTGGTACAGGGCATTGACGATGATAACAGTGGCTGGATTATATTCTTAAACTTAGTTACAGCGCTTTCAGAAAGACATCTACTTTGATAAAGTCCACTCTCCACTGCTGCGTAATCAATTATTGTAAATGTAAATGTTATCAAGAAATGATCAGACAGGAGAGGGTTTTCAGGAAACACTGTTAAATGTTCAGTTTCTATGCCATATGTTAAAACAAGATCTAGAGTGTGATTAAAGTGGTGGGTGGGTTCTTTTACATTTTGAGAGAAACCAATTGAGTCTAACAACAGATTAAATGCCATGTTGAGGCTGTCATTTTTAGCATCAACATGGATGTTAAAATCACCCACAATAATTATTTTATCTGAGCTCAGAACTAAATTAGATATAAAGTCTGAGAAATCAGACAGAAACTCTGTGTAAGGCCCAGGTGGACAATAGATGATAACAAGTAAGACTGGTTTCTGAGTTTCACAGCTGGGGTGGACAATGTTAAGCATCAGGCTTTCAAATGAATTAAAAGTCTGTCTTGGTCTTTCATTAATTAATAGACTGGTGTGAAAAATTGCTGCCACACCGACCCCTCGACCTGTGCTTCGAGATTTCTGGTAGTTAGAATGACTCGGGGGTGTTGATTCATTTAAACTAACATAATCATCCTGCTGCAACCAGGTTTCTGTAAGGCAGAGTAAATCAATTTGTTGATCAATTATTAAGTCATGTACTAACAGAGACTTGGAGGAGAGAGACCTAATATTTAATAATCCACATTTCACTGTTTTACTCTTTGGTTCAGATGTGGATACTGTATTGTTCTTTCTTTGTAAATGTTTAAGTTGTTTGTTGCTGGTTTTTAGTTTGTTTTTTGTCTTTTTGGAAGCAGACACAGTCTCTATGGAGATGGGTTTTTGGGGGGGTAGCAGGAGGAGAGAAGCTGCAGAGAGGCATGTAAGACTGCAACTCTGCTTCCTGGTCCCAACTCTGGATAGTCATGTTTTGAGGGGTTTAATAAATTTGTCGATATTTCTAGAAATGAGAGCTGCTCCATCCAAAGTGGGATGGATGCCATCTCTCCTAACAAGACCAGGTTTCCTCCAGAAGGTTTGCCAATTATCTATGAAGCCCACATCGTTTCTGGGACACCACTCAGACAGCCAGCAATTTAAGGAGAACATGCAGCTAAACATGTCACTCCTGGTCTGACTGGGGAGGGGACCAGAGAAAACTACAGAGTCCCACATTGTTTTGGCAAAGTTGCACACCGCATGATGATGATGCGGCCTGTTTCTACCTGTTTAGGTTTCTACAGTAAAATCACCATGGCAACCGCTCTGAAGTCAAAGAGAAAACAAAGAGAAGTACAAATGAAGTTAGTTAAACACTGACGTTCGGTAAGAGCGACGTGTAAATTGCATTAATAAGTAATATGAATGTCCTGTGAAGTACAATCGACAGCATTTAAATGCAGAATCAGTGAGTATCAGCAGCTGACTCTCATGTGTCTGCGAGACGCAGCGGCGTGAACAGACGTCTCCTCTGTCCCACGCTCGGGTTGGTCTCGTGTTCAAATGTCAGTACTGCAGGGCAAACTTTGTTTTCAACTCTGGCTTTGATGGAAACAGAGAGGGCAGCCATTATGAGTGAGCACATGACCCCGTGTAACGTGTTAAACCCGCCACGGAGTCACAAGCTGTGCAGATGACAGAAGACCGAGGAACGAATTCTGAGCATGTAAACACTGCGAAGCGTCTCTCTGTCTTCAGTTATTATTGTTGTTACAGTAGCAGGCGGAGGGACAAGATAATTTCACCTTCATGACAGCTGTACGAGGGGAGAATGTTTGTATACGTCACCTGTATGCATCATTATGGGCGTGGCCTCTTAGTCTGACAGGTGGCTGTAAGGCAAGGCGAGTAAATTTATATAGCACAATTCAACCACAAGGTGATTCAAAGAGCTTTAAAGAGATATTAGAAACAGAAACAAATAAAAAGCATGATTTAAATTTTAACCTTAAAAGTAAAACAGGCAGATTTGGTGCTGAGAACAGGTGAGTGTTTCAGCTGATCTGAGGTTTGTTGCAGATATATGGAGCATAGAAGCTGAATGCAGCTTCTCCAGCTGCTTGCTGTTTGCTGACTGGACCTCTGGACCACATGACATCATGTGACCAATAACATGGCTGCTGTGAGGTCAAACAGACCAAGAAGAAGAAATTCAGGGTTTTGTTTGGATGTTACTGAGCACTGATCCATCTTTGTGTGTGTGTTCACTCATATTTTGTTTCCAGTGTGTAACTGCAGCTAAACAAAGCACTTTTTCTATTTTACACAACTAAACACACACACACACACACACACTGACCCGTGGATGATCTCAGACCATTGTGTGTTTCTCTTCTTCAGCTGAATCCCGATTGGCTGAAGTTTTCAGGTGGCAGTCAGTGTGCGTGATGGATGAGCAGCAGAGGAGGAGACGAGTCTTCAGATGCCCTGGAGTCGTTTGAGTTTGGAGTCAGATCTGTTAGAAGCAGAAACACGAGTCATTCTGATGCTGACGAGTCTTACAGAGCTCTTCCAACTTTTCATGTTTTGTTCTGTGGCGAGGAGCCGAGGCAGAAGATTCCTCAGCCGATGGATGAAACTCGTGGTGGGAATTTAACATGAGGCATGTTGGCGTCAAAGCAGGAGAATCGCACTCAGAGCATCATTTGATCATCGTGGACGTGATCGTAAATGTGATTCTGACTACAGTCAAATAAAAGTGACAGGATTAGATGATCGTGCTCTTAAAGACGTTTATGAAACAGAAACTGTGACGCAGAGACCGAGTGAATCTGAGACGTGGTTAAAAATCGATCTAGGAGGAACCCAGATATTCAGTCACGCTGAACTGTTTACGCGAGGTTTTGGTTGGTGGTTAAAATCCCTGCATGGCGTGGAGCTGAGCGGGAGACAGCTCCTATAATTCAGGGGGTGTGTCCATCAAAGCCTTGCGTTTGAGTCAGACGCGTTTGTCGTCTGATGACATCATAATACTGCAGGGCCCTAACAGCTGAGCAGCAGCTGTGTGAGTCTGTGTCAGGCAGGTTAGAACACAGCCTACTAAAGAGCCTACATTTCCCACAGTGCACCTGTCCTTCACGAGGCTGTTTCTGTATCAGCCAAAACTCTGAGTCAGAAAACAAGAAACACAAGCTGAGACTGACGGTCTTTGTTCTCTCTCTCTCTCTCTCTCTCTGTCCTGCTGTGTGTGACTGTCTCTCGCCCAGAGGGGAAGGTGGAGGTGACGAAGGAGGCGATGAAGCTGTGCACGATGGGACCGGGCAAAGTGTTCGGAGAGCTCGCCATCCTCTACAACTGCACCAGGACGGCGACGGTGCAGAGTGAGTACTGACAGCCTGATGTTGGTCTTCATACCTGACCTCAGGTCAGTTCAGTGCAAAGACATAGAGCAGGTGAACTCTGACCTCTGACCTGTACACCCAGATGAATCAAATATTAGCCATGGTCGTGTCCAAATTCATGGGCTGCTTCCTCCTGAGGCCGCATTTGTAGACCGATTACGTCACAGCGACGCGCCGAAGGCTGTCCAAATTCGTAGACTCCTCCGAATGCAGCTGACAAATGCGTCCTCCTTTTCCCCGAATTTGAAGGATGGGTCGGGTGTGTCCTTCGTGGCCCACCATATCCCAGAATTCATAGCGCGACCCAGCCAAACTCCAGTTTCCAAAAATGGCGGCCGCTACTAAGTTTTAAAATTACTCTTTTTACTCTTTCTGCATCACAAAATAAACTTTTAACATATTTTCAGGCGAGAAAGTAGCTGTGTAAACATCAAATATCTGCTCGGTTTATCAAGATATCGCATATTTGCAAAAGTGCTTTGACGTTTTCGGAGACGTCTGCTACCCACCAGCTCGATCGCTCGCCGGGAGCTCGAGGGTCACTGATGCCGCCGAGAACGGCACAACTCCCGGCACATCATTTCACATCACCGCGGACTTTCGCTGCTCAGGTTAAACGTAATATATAAGTCACTGAGACAACCTAAAAATGTTATTGTTGGGCTTTTTTCAGTGTTTTGTTTGTTCGTGAGTAAATCGGTTTGGCTGAGATTAAAGTTATTAGATTAGATAAAATAAAACTTTATTAATCCCCCGAGTGGGTTCCTCCTTGGTTTTTACACAGCTGACTAAACGTCAAACAGAAAACTGATTAAACAGAAGTGTGAGACGGTCGAGAGTTTCCTCCAGTGTCCTGTTATATTTTAGATAGCAAGGAGCAGACGGCCGAGTTTATTAAACTCCACCGAGACAGCGGAGACGCTAATCAGAAGGCTCGACCGTCCAATTTCACAGCCGTTTACTTCCGGCCTACCCGACCTTCTGAGGACCCGGCCCACGTAGACCGCGAAGGCCGGGTCCTCAGGAGGATGCAGCCCATGAATCTGGACACGACCGTGGTCTAGTTTTCATTAGTCAGAATGATGTCATATCTGATGGGAGCTGGATGTTTCATGTTGGTGGCCTCCTCACATCATCCACACTCTGATTACAGTGATCAACATCACATCAGAAACTTTTCATATTTCAACTTAAAACAAGAAGAAATTCATTCATTCACACATCTAACATGTGCACTCATGAACGCCCAAGGATACTTTGGTATCCGGACTGGAGCAGCCGGGACTCGAACCACCAACCTTCCAGTATCCTTGAAGCTGAGTGCTGACGAGAGCAAGGCCGTCAGCAGAGTCCTCTGGGTTTCTTTGGGACCTCTCAGACTCCCTCGCTCTCGGGGATCTTTGTTTCTTACATCTGCGTGTTCGCTAACAGTGCTCCGAATGTCTCTCGGTTGTACTCGGTCTGTGTGGCTGTGGAGCAGCTTCAAATCAAAACAGGGAACACGCTCTCACACCCAGCTGATCAAAGATGTTTGGTTTGTGTTTTCGACTTTTGTAAAAACCTGTGGAGACCTGACAGCTGGAGCTCACTCTGTTACGCAGATGGTTGTAAACCTGCTGATGCACAGACACGCTGGCTGTCCGTGTTGGCTTTCCAAACTTTATCCGAGCACTTTTGATCTTCAGAGTTTCTGGAATCGTTTTCTTTGAAGATTTCCAAGCGAACCCTTGAGGATTTCTTCCTCATGTAGGAAGCTCTGAACTTCCTTTTAGCAGCACATTTGATGTCGGCTTGGTTTACCTTCTCGCTGAAGCGTCTTCATTAGAGCCGACTGTTTTGTGTTGTGTAATAAACTGCTGTGAATAATTGAAGCACAGCTGCAGAGCGTGCTGACGTGTGGTGTAAAAGCAGAGGATTAAAGCAGATAAACTGCAGCTGCAGCTCCGTGTGAGCGTGAAGATAACGAGCAGAAAGCTTCTGCAAATGGAAACGAATCCCCTCGAACCCAACACTGCTGCCAAGAGACACGGATGCCAAAACTTAGCTCACTGCCTGACCGGATGGTGTTGCCTGGCAACTGCTGCTCAGCAAGCGGTCTACCAGGAAGGCCCGACAAAAAGTTGGAGGTCCACACACACGCACGCACACACACACACACACACGCACACACACGCACGCTGCTGTCAGAGTTGCGGTTGATGTTCAGACTTCCTCTCCCTGCAGACAGCACACGCTGAACGCTCCACAGAGTTTTTACAGCACGACAAACTTCCAGCTGTGGTCTGGAGCCGACGGTGTGGCGGATCCAGATGTTTGCTGTGGTGGACACGTGGACTACAGCAGGTTCAGTGGGTGTATGCAGGGGGTGGGGCTAAAGGAGGCGATAGTTTGTTAAAAATGTCATCAGTTCATCCTTACTTTGTCTGTGTCTCTGTGAAAAACCTTTTAGTGCGCAAACATTAAAACTGCTGAGACTGCAGTTTGTTGTAATCAGTCTTTGATTCTGGATATTTCAGGATCGTTTTGGAAGAGTGAGGATTGAGTATCCACAGGTCCAGGATGGATCGAAGCAGCATCCAGGCCTGATCCTGATCCTGATCTGTTGTGGACCTGCTGGAGTTTCAGTTCAGAGTCGACTGAATGAGAGGGGGTTAGGTGATTTTCAGACTCTGATCCAGATGTGTGAACACATGTGAACATGAAATCAGATTACAGTCAGACTGCAGCTGCTTTTAAAAACTCACTTTAATCACATTTGCTTCAGTTTTAAAGTCTCGCCTCCTCTCAGATACTCACCTGTGACAGGTGAGCTTTGGTCATGTGATTAGTGCGTTAGACACGTCAGTTTGATTTCACAGTGATTCTACAGTATCAAAGGAGCAGACAGAAAGTCTGGACTGGCTGCCTCTGTCCTTACACTGAAACTGAACCGTAAACAGCGTGTTTGGAGAAGCCTCTGCAGAGGAATTCACTCTGACAGCAACGTCATTGCTGAGGAAATAAATGGATAAGTCCGCAGAGTACGTTTCCACGGTAACTGATTCAGAGTTGAAGTTAACGCTGCTCCTGGGACAGCAAACCTGAGCTTCCCTCAGCTCAGGGTCAACAAACTCAGAGTTGTAGTTGAGCCTGCTTCCTGTTATCAGGTGGATCAGAAACGTCAATCATTCAGGTGTCAAGCAAGCAGGCCAATCACACCACCCTGGAATCACACCGCCCTGGAATCACACCACCCTGGAATCACACCACCCTGGAATCACACCGCCTTGGAATCACACCACCCTGGAATCACATGGGCCCCTGGAATCACACCCCCCTGGAATCACACCGCCCTGGAATCACACCATCCTGGAATCACATGGGCCCCTGGAATCACACCACCCTGGAATCACACCACCCTGGAATCACACCCCCCTGGAATCACACCACCCTGGAATCACACCACCCTGGAATCACACAGAGACTCCGGCCCTTTGAGAACAAACAGCCTGAGAGTGTTTCTGTAGCTGTTTGTGGTCCTGACCTGACTGAAGGTGCTTCTGAATATGAATAACTCTGACCTTTGACCTTTACAGCACACGCACTGTAGGGATTCTGATGTTCACTCTGGTTAGTTATAAATAGATGTTAATAACAGTCCGTCCGCCCCCCTGCATCACACTCGCACTGTAAACTCCGCTCAGACCGTCGTATCTGCTGCTCTGAGGGTCTCCCGTTGTTTCCGTGGTTACAGAAACACTTGGTATCTCCATAGCAACAGGCAGCAGGTCATAAAGCAGTGGAAAAAGTAATAAAGAGTAATGGCCAAACAGCAACTGAGACACCACCACAGAGAAGGTAATGTGGTGTAATGCACCAGCTCATCATCAGTCTGAGTTTCAGGTTCTGCAGCTGAAACATGAAGTCAGCGCTGAAGCAACAACCTGCAGTTCCTCCGACATGCAGCAGGGGCAGCAGTGAGTCCGTGCCCATGGAGTCCCATGTTAAAATAAACATGTTTACAGCCTGATGCACAAAATGTTTGGTCTCTATGGATCATTTAATCCTTTATAACACCTGTTTTTTAACTCAGCTGTCTGCTTTTTAAGGGGCGTGGCCTCTTTGATTGACAGGTGATACAGGTGGCTGTAGCAGCTAGCTGTCTGCTGGGCTGCACTGGACCTGTGGACCGTGTTTGTGCTGCTTCAGCCTTTTGGAGCATTTTTAATGACATCATGTGACCAATAATATGGCTGCTGTGAGGTCACTGTGGTAACAGAGCGTCCAGGAGCCACAAAGCTTCTTAACTCCAGAAGCCATGTAAACAGTTAGACTATTAATCACAAACTTACAGAAACAAAGATTGTGTGTTTACTATTTAAATATATAATTTATTTGTTAGTCTCAGAAAGATAGTATTTAAAGGTGGAAAGCAGAGCGAGTGGTGTGGGAGTAGGAGTGAGACTCCCTGTGTGCTCGTGTTTCCTCACACCTCCGCTCATTACACCGAAGGAAGTTTGAGCAAGTCTCTGCATCGCCACGGTAACTGCCAGCAACTTCAGGTGGATGACTTGTACCCATGGCAACCGCCTCGGTCTCAGCATCAGTGCTGGAGTTTATGGGATGGCTAACAGATTACATGTTGAAAGCGTCCTGATCCACACTGACAGCGTGAGCTCCCACGACCCCTAGAGTAACCTGAACACTCATACGACCCACCACCACGCACCAACTACACCAACTACACCAACTACACCAGATCAGGTGCGTGAGCTGTGTCAGAGTTTCCTGTGTCAGAGTTTTGCATATCTGACCTGATCTGATTGAACGATGTGTCCAGGTTCAAACACAGCTGCTCTGGCTGCTGCTCAGACGTAAAACCTGGCAGCTGCTGGTCCTCAGACACTGATCACAGCAGCGGGTTGCTGATATCAGAGTATCGCTTACTGCCTCGTTTCTGTCCTCCTCTCATTGGCTCAACATTACGACTGTCTGGGGAATCAAACCTGCGTCATTTTGATGTCAGCACGCAGATCTGAGACTCCAGACAAAAAGGACCCAGTCCTACACAGTGATTGGCCCGTTTGAAATGACTGTGCTCTCTCTGGTAGTGTCCTCTGCTCTCTGTAACTCAGAGTGAACCTTTATAATGAGCATAAGTCAATCTGATCCAGCAGTCCCTGACAAATAAACGGCATCACATTTATGAGCTGTTTGTCGTCGTCTCCAGGTGTAATCGTTTTTACTATCAGCACCGAGCATCTCAGGCACAAACACTTCCTTCAGGCTGCATTAGATCTGTTAGATATTCAGCATTAATGGATCGAATCGCGACTAATTGGAGTCGAGGACGTGAGATGCACTCTGAAACGCTCTGCTGGTAACGAGCAGACAAACTGTGTTTAATGAGCTCAAAGACTTCCTGTTAAAACACGAGTCAGAGATGTGACTTTTAAAGAGCTGAAATCTGTTAACCAAATGAAGCGCGCCGCTGCTAACGAGCACGCCGCTGCTAACGAGCACGCCGCTGCTAACGAGCACGCCGCTATAAATGAGCGTGCTCCTGTTAACAAGCATGGCGCTGTAAATGTGCGCTTCACTGTAGATGAGCGCGCCGCTGTTAACAGCCACCTGCTATTAATGTGCACGCCACTGTTAATGTGCACGCCGCTGTTAATGTGCACGCCGCTGTTAATGCTCGTGCTGCAGTTAACGAGCTGGACTTTAGCAGCTGTAATGGTTCATGTTACTAAGCAACAACTTTGCCTCGGGGATTTCTGGATAAAAATTGTTATGAAGAAATTTCTGTGCAGACTGTTTGACACAAAACTTTCATCACGTGTGTGTGTCATTTTCAGACCACACACACCATCACTGGCTGTACACACTGGAGGTCGTCATGTGTTTCCACAGCAGCCACAGATCCTTCTCTCTGCATCCTTTCAGCATGTTTCCTTTAACTGAGTGAAAGTGACGCGGAGCTGTCGATGCTCATGATGCTACATGTGTGTTTCGTAGCTCTGACCCATGTGAAGCTGTGGGCCATCGACCGGCAGTGCTTCCAGACCATCATGATGAGAACCGGACTCATCAAACACGCCGAGTACATGGACTTCCTGAAGAGGTGAGAAACTGCCATCAATGCCGCAGAGTTTAGGAAAAGCTTTACAAGGAAACCCAGAAACCTTCTCAGGCTTATAAAGCTTATTTTGTTTATTAATTATATTTATTATTTGTTAGTCTGTTAGTCAGTGAAAGTAAAGCACATGTAGGTAATACTTCAACACAGCTGTGCACAGATGTGGAAGGACACCAACCAAGAGTCCAGCAGCTGTTTCCTGTGAGACATTCATTCATTATAAATGAGAACATTTCAAAACTAAAATGGAATAAATATGTTGATATATTTACCTGAACAATTCAGGTTGTAATAATATTCGCATTATGAACAATATAAATGTGATAATATAAATATATACTGTAACATCAGTGAGAAACAGAAAGAGTCTCATAACGTGATCGTCTTCTCGTCTTCTGGGCCGTTTTACAGACTTTAAGTTTGTTTGAATCAGCTGATCGATCAGAAGCTGCTCAGCTGGGAAGATTAAAAGTTTGTGCTGCTTCACAAATACGCAGCTTTACGCCCGTGAACTCTGAACGCCGACCTGAAGTTACCGTTCGATGCTCAGTCGAACCGTCAGTACAAACATATCGTTGCATTTGTATATGTCACAAATCCTCACCGTCCCTCCACAGTGGTTACTCACAGTTGCATTATTGGTCCTCTGGTCAGACGAGGAGGAGCTCAGAGGAGGAACGTGGCTCGATTCATCTCGTATTTATTATCTTTTCACAACAAACTTTTAAGTTTGAATCATTCCTGTCTGTGTCTGCAGCGTTCCCACCTTCCAGAGTCTTCCCGAGGAAACTCTCAGCAAACTGGCGGATGTCATGGAGGAGGTGAGTTTGTACCCGCCCCCTCGTCTTCTTCTGTGGGAGTGGCCCTGTAAATACTCCAATCAGACGCTGTCTTCTGGGTTTAGACTCATTATTCGGATGGAGAGTACATCATCAGACAGGGAGCCCGAGGAGACACCTTCTTCATCATCAGCAAAGGGAAGGTCAGTTCATCCTCCTCTTCGTCTTCCTCTCATTCGTTTCCTAATGACTGATCTGCCCGCTCATCCTCCTCCAATACATCCTCACAGGTGAATGTGACCCAGGGGGATTCAGCCACCCAGCAGCCGATACACCTCAGGGAGCTCGTCAAGGGAGACTGGTTTGGAGAGAGAGCACTACAGGGGTAAGGTCACGTGACCCAAATATGTTGTGTTATTACGTTAGGCTGGTTTAAAATTCGCTCTGAAGATCAGAAGGTGCGGCTCAGTTCACTCTGACGGCCCTGAAAGACGTCAGCTCACACGGACAAAAGGAAATGTTTTTGACAGTTCATCAAACCTTCTGTTTGTCAGGGGCAGCCAGTCAGAAAAGGGGGGAGTGGCTAAAACGTTTGGTTTTAGACTGAGGGCGATGTGAGATGGGAGGTGGGAGGGAGCAGAATCAGTGTCCAGATGGTGGCGCTGCAGGGAGGATGATGATGTCACCGACATGTTTAGGATTCTGTGGGCTGCACCTGCACAGGTGAAAGGTCATTCAGGGTGGACATACTTCTCATAACGCCGTCTCTGAGTGAGTCTGACAGGAAATGAGGTCACCGGGAGCACTTTAATGGGACACTTGTTTCCCATCTTCGTGAGGACCGGCTGCAGCATGTGGACGTCCGGTCCAAACAGATTTCGTCTCAGCTAAAACACCTGCAGGAGAATCTGGCGTTGGCGGCTCAGAAGCTTCGAGGTGGAGCGAGATGAGGCGTGTCGGAGTCCGCACATGTGAAGTCGGAACATGTGTGCGCTTTGCTAACCTCCTGCCATCATCGCAACTGCTGCTAATTGGTTTGAAGTGTTTCTGTTTCCCCGCGGAGCGCCGTTTACACACCGGCCCTTCTGCGAGTGTCAGAGTGAGCGCCTCTCAGAGCTTTTCTGTAAAGAGCTGGAAGGAGGATGAGCTCACACTGACTCATTTATTCAGACAGCAGGAGGCTGAATCAAAGGCCACGCTGCAGCTTCACCTCAGGCCAAAGTCCACGTTCAACCTCGGAGGACTCTCCTGCATCGCTCCGTCATGTGGACCAACCCAACACAGCGCGAGCTTCACCTTTTTAAAACCAAAAGAAATAAAGGTGCAAGCTTTCTCACCTGTTGGGTATTTGTGGCCCGAGGTCGTCGGTTTGATTCCCTTTGAGCGTCTTTGAGCTGCACGCTGAACCCTGAAAGACTCCATCTGTGGGAGGGTGGAGACGTTCTGCCCCGTTCGTGTTATTTACCACGAAGCACAAACTCAAAAAGATTCAAACATGAATATTTGGGAAATATGTTCATAAATCAAAAGTCCACAAGCAACAAATTTCATAAAAATCCAGAAAAAGACAGATGAGAGGTGGTGGAGCTGGATGGGTTCAAGTACCAGGGGTCAAAGAAGTGGTGCAGGGTGGAGTGGGTGGAGACGAGTGTCAGAGGTCAGAGGGAGAGCAACATGAGTGAAAGGGTTTAAAGATGGAGGTGAGCTGAAGGTGTTCAGATGTTCAGTGAGCAGGAAAACAATGGTTTGGTTTCCACATTAACACGTGAACCGAACCTGAAGCTCAAGTGATGAACAAGAACAGGTGTGTTTTCCTTCTTGACCTGAACCCTGTTAGGGAGCGGGCGGCCATCCCAGAACCAATCAGGAAGCACCAGCACCTGCCGGTCGACTGACCTCAGCAAGCAGCAGGACACGAAGCTGTCTGGCCTGATGGATGTTCAGGGGGAAGCAGCTGCTGAACGTGAGGAAGGCTGTGAGCTGCAGTCAGGAGTCCAGCAGCAGTATGAAGCAGCCCGAGCCGCGATAAAAGCTTCTTACTCGGTCTGTCAGGGTCTGCTCTGCATGACCGATCCATCCATTTCCCCCTCGTTAGCCTTGAGCCTTGAGGTGTCACGCTCCCATGATTGCCTGGGAGCAGAGCGAGGTCTCCTCCATGACAGATGCCTTTAAAGGATCTGCGAGTCGAATTGAAAGCAGTGCTCGTGCAGGAAAACAGCACTTCATTCATATTTCATTACACTGGTGCAGTCTCGGAGCCTCAGCATAACCTGTGTGTGTGTGTGTGTGTGTGTGTGTGTGTGTGTGTGTGTGTGTGTGTGCGTGTGTGTGTGTGTGCGTGTGTGTGTGTGTGTGTGTGTGTGTGTGTGTGTGTGTGTGTGTGCGTGTGTGTGTGTGTGCGTGTGTGTGGTCCACAGGGAGGATGTCAGAACAGCCAACGTGGTTGCCACGGAGCCGGTCACCTGCCTGGTCATCGACAGAGAGTGAGTCGTTACATCTTGTTCACTCAGACTCAGCTCACCTGTGCGTGCTGCGCTCGTGTGTCACCTGAGCAGGTGAACCTGTCGGCCGTGTTTCCTCCTTCACAGCGTCCTCACTTTGTGTCTGACTGTTTAAACACACAGAGTGAAGCTGCTGCTGCCCCCTGCTGGGCCTCACAGCTAACTACACACACAGCGCAGCATATGAAGCTCTTTACTTTTCTTTTCTTCCATAAAATGAGCTCAAAGAGAAAAAACAAACACAAAGTGCTGATTTTTAAATGAGCACACAGGTGTTAAACAGTCTGACTGCAGTTTGGGGGATTTTTATCCCCATTGGTGGAGATGATTAGCAGGAACTTACAGACAAAGAAGCGCCGTGTGGGACAAATGATTTCTTTCTTTCTGTCATGAAATGAAAGTAAACCCCCATAATTAAAGCTTTCAGCACTAAGGTGCTAAATGAATTAGCTCATTATTTGGCTGAGGTGGTTCATGATAAATGAAAGTGATTGTTTACCTGCTAACGCTGGCTGTGTTTGCACACAAAGTGCAGATCGTACTGATGTCAGAGCAGTGAAAGCAGAGCTTAGCGACAGATTGGCTACACGCTAATCTCCCATCAGCCTCCATCAAAGTCCAGAGGTTCATCGAAAATGCACATGTGCAAACACGATGCTTGACAAGCTTCGTGTTGTCTGATTAACAGGACACAGACACACGATGGCATGAACCCCACACGGACTTCAGTGGCTCCATAATCGGGTGGAGTTAATTCTTTTTTTTTGTCTGTCTCGTTTGGATCTTTAGCATCAGAATTGTTGTCTGAAGGCCAAGAAAGGCCAAGTGGATCATCATGGCCTTGCCATGTTGGTCCATTTGATTGACCTTTATTATAATTATGTATTTATTTTGTTTTGTTTTCAGTTGTTACAAATGGGACAGACATGACTCATGGACAGGATGAAAGAAAGAGGGAGAGAGAGACAAACAGAGGGGAGTGCGAAAAAAGAAACGTAAACAAACAAACAAAAAAGAAAAAAAAGAAAAAAGAAAACACCTGGATCACCTGTTGAGAGAAGAAGAAAACAAACAAGAGCAACATAATAAAAACAACACCATCACAATAAACTAGCTAACAGTAGATAACAGTAGATACTAAATATTAAATGTTATTGTGCAGCACGCAAGATTGACAGCGCACAATGTGCTTTGAGGCAGCAGCCAAGAAAGGTGTAGTTCGCGTCTGTGAACACCTGTGTGGATCAGCACGCTTGTATTCCAAAGGTTTCTCCATGTAACAATCTGCTAGGGAGTGTGGGGAGCCATAGCCCCGCCCCCCAGGGCATGAAGCTGGTATGGAGGAGATCCAGGCCCCAGACAACCAGAAGCCCCAGAGTACAAGAACCCAAGGAGGAGCACCAGGGGGGAACCGTGCCACCCTCCTGGGAAGAGCTGAGTAGAGCCCCAGACGAGAGGTCACCCAGCAGCTACGGAGCAGAGGCCGGAGGGGGCTGCAGTGGCGTGCCCGCGGGCTCTGCTGGCAGCCAGCTGTGCCAGAGAGGACCGAGCTTCAGGCCCAGTTGTGTTTTCAGAATTGGAGTCAATAGTGTGAACATGCTACAGGTCGTGAACAAGATTTTTTACATTTTCATTGTAAGTGGGTTAAAGCAGTAAATTAAAAGTAGTCTAACATAAATGCTGTAATTAGATTACTTTAATAAACATGTAACTTGGAGGATTGGATGCTGGCGTGACCACAGTGCACACGTCTGCTGTCGCTCACAGTGGTCCAAGCTCAGGGAGTTTGTGTGTTCAGACACATGAAACATCAGAGGGAACGTTGGCGGTGAGGAAGAGGCAGAAGAAGAGCGGAGTGCAGGCAGCAGGTGGACGACTAATGAGATGTTCCCACCTCACAGCCTCTTTTAAAAGGATGCAAATTAAATCTGAAGTTTGGAACAACTGCATGATCAACAGTTATGTTTGCTGTATGACCTCAGGTGTGACAGATGTTCTCTATTTATTTCCTCTTTTAATTAAACTCACAGCATGGACCCGTGTGATAGTATCACAGCGTTTATTCCCACACAAGGAAACAGTGAAGGGAACGAGTCCTCCCTGTGCGGATCCTCAGCCTCTGTCCTAACGTGAAGGTAAAAGCGCTCACACAGGATGTGAGTCTGTCCCGCAGACGTCCTTCACCATGGAGCACTGAGACTGATCTCAGGTCAGAGGGCGTCCTCTGCCAGGTTCTCCTGCGTCGCAGCGGGCTTTAAGCGTGGGGAAAGCCCCTCTTAGAAATGAGTCGTAATTTGTATTACGAGCTGCCGTAGACTTCCTCTGCAGCTGTGATCAGCTGACCTCTGTGGATTTGACCAGCTGCTAGCTGAGCTGTGGTGGCTGGTTTGCAGCACCTCCACGCTGTGAAGTTTAAAGGCATCACTGCAGACCTCACCACACGGCTGTGAACTAACCAGCTCTGCGTGTTCGAGGTCTCTATGAGTTCTGTTACAGTAAAAGCTCTCTGGGGCGACTCTGTGGTGACATTTAAACAACGCTGGATTAAAGTCACTGATCTGGTGCTTTACGCTGGTCTCTGTGCTTCCTGTACACGTCGAGGTCTTTTTCATTTAGTTCCCTCTGTTCTCTGCTGAGTCCGTGTCACAGTGTCTGTTTATCAGCGTTTGTTTGCCTGCTTGAATGTTTTGGATGATGTTCATGAGCTAAAGTGTGGTTTTAGTTTATTCTTGCTTATTTGCGAGTCCTTCTGTTCTTCGAACCTCGACAACACTGACTAAGGCTGCGTTCACGCTGCAGGCGTCCCTTCAAATCTGATCTGGGTCACTTTCGTATGTGGTGCTGAGTCCGATACATATCTGATGTTTCAGAAAGCTGCTGTTTGATGGTCACGTCGCATTAAATCCGTCTTTTACGTCACCGACACAAGACAGTCGCTGATTATCAGCGCCGGAGAAGACATCGTGAACGCTTCCTGACCATCCAGTGAAACTGTTGGGAAGACAACGTTGGAGAAGCAACAGCAATAAGGATCATTGTTAGGCCAAATGTAAATAACAAAATAACTTTACAACTTAAAGGAAAATTGGGAAACGCAAGGTCGGAAACAAGTCTTTATATTAAAGCCATCAGTCAAACATACTGTTGGTCTGGGTCTAAACAGAGCGCGTCGTGTGACGTCTTCTTTTGCGCATGCGCCGCTTTGAGCGTTCACACTAGAGCGCGTTTGCTGTCGCATTTTATTTGTAGTGTGAACGAGCAGACAAAAAAATCAGATCAATATGTGAAGACACGAGCAGAGGAGGAAAGGAAGGAGAAGAAGAACAAGCTGAGAACAAGATGAGTTCAGGAGGATGATGGAGGAGGCGAAGCTCACACCAAGGACAACATTTAGTGAATTTGCAGTGAAGCATGGCCGAGCTCCCAGATTTTAAGACCATAGAGAAGATCAAAAAATCAGATTTGAGCATCAAGACCTGCAGAGTGAACCTGATACTTTCATCCAACCTTTTAACAACAATATTCAACTTCAGCTTGTTTTTTGAGATCTTTAAATTTGCCCCTCCTTTAAATACCATTGCAGGTTAAAATTGGTGCTGAGCAGTCCTTACAGCTCTTCATCGCTCCCCCCCCCGTAGAGTCACAGCCCCCACTTTATTGACATGTGCACCGTGAACGCACCACAGAGAGGAGGAGGAAGTGTCAGTCACTTTCCTGTTACTGACAGTCTGACTGCAGCACTGACTCTGCAGTAAACTGTCCCACTTGAACCTTGTTTGGTATCCACAGCTCTCAGCTCCTCAAACTGGGTCCTTGTTTGTGTGCCACCCATAGGGGGCGCTAGAATCCGCGCAGCAGACCCACGTAGGTCATCTCTTTGTCTGTAAACTCCTCCCACACCATCAGGCCTTCAGCAACCAAATCTGGTACACAGGTACATCTTAGGCCTCTGAAGGTTCGCGTCTGTATCAGGTAGCGTGTCCTTAAGTTGCTTAGCAACCACGTAGCAACAGGCTTAAATGTCCCATCAGTAGCTTATAAACAACCTCCTATATTTCACATGTTCCTCGACATGAGCGAGTCCACCAGTTTGCCCACATTTACCAGAGTCAGCCAGATAAACAGGAGCAAAGGCACGTTTGCATGAACATGGAAAAACATCTTGAATGGTGTGTTCTGATTGGCTGCTCTCTCCACCTCCCTCTCAGCTCATTCAAGCATCTGATTGGTGGCCTGGACGACGTCTCCAATAAAGGCTACGAGGACGCTGAACTCAAAGCCAAGTAGGTGTGCCACACTCACACAGCCTCGCCAGAGTCCTGCACACTCAGGTTTTACTTCACGTCAAAGTGGTTCAGAGGAAATATTCAGCTTCTGTTTTTACATGTCAGACTTTTCTGAATCAGCTGGTACTGAACGTGTCGTCACCCGCCGTCTGTGCTCCTCCAACACGCTCACGTATGTTTGCAGCAGAAACCGGACACCGGCTTATATAAGACGCACAGGCCGAGCAGGTCACATGACTCCTCGCTCTCTTTCTCCTTAAACCTGCATAAATCGCTCGTTTGTGTGAACTCTGAGCTCTTTGGTTGAAGACGTCGAGCCGATGCGACGCTCACGACTGCTCACTCTTTACTGCCCACGCCCTCAGTTCCTCCAATCAGAAATGAGCTACAGTAACTTACTCTGCACATGCTCAGTACGGCTCTCCATCTGAACGTCTTTATGTTCCTGTTGAAAAGAATAATCAGCAAAGAAGCAGTTTTACAGTAAAGACTCCACAACGTCATCGAGGAACAAATCTGCTTCACACAGACACACACACACACAGACTCACACACAGACACACACACACATAGACTCACACACACACACACACACACAGACTCACACAGACTCACACACACACACACACACACACACACACACATAGACTCACACACACAGACTCACACAGACTCACACACACACACACACACACAGACACACACAGACTCACACACACACACACACACACACACACACACTCACACACACACACACACACATAGACTCACACACACAGACTCACACAGACTCACACACACACACACAGACACACACAGACTCACACACACACACACACACACACAGACTCACACACACACACACACATAGACTCACACACACACACACACAGACTCACACAGACTCACACACACACAGACTCACACACACACACACACACATAGACTCACACACACACACACACACACATAGACTCACACACACACACACACACACACAGACACACACACACACACACAGACACACACACACACACATAGACTCACACACACACACACACATAGACTCACACACACACTCACACACAGACACACACACACACACACACACACACACACACATAGACTCACACACACACACAGACACACACACACACATAGACTCACACACACACACTCACACACACACACACACACACACACAGACTCACACACACAGAGTCACACACACACACACACACACAGACTCACACACACACACACATAGACTCACACACACAGACTCACACACACACACACACACATAGACTCACACACACACACACACACACACAGACTCACACACACAGAGTCACACACACACACACACACACAGACTCACACACACACACACATAGACTCACACACACAGACTCACACACACACACACACACATAGACTCACACACACACACACACACACACACACATAGACTCACACACACAGACTCACACACAGACTCACACACACACACACACATAGACTCACACACACAGACTCACACACAGACTCACACACACACACACACATAGACTCACACAGGTGTGCTGCTGTCAGTTTACCATGACTGCTGTTACCATAGAAACACTGCGTGCATTTCTCAGTTTTCAAAGTAAAACTTTGCTCACGTTTGATTGTATAAACTGTTGTTGTGCTTTGGTGTCGTTCAGCAGTCAGAGGTTTGGACACGTTTAATGTTCTGTCTTTATTTTCACGACTGTTCACGTTGCAGATTCTCTGAAGGCATCAAAGCTTTGAATCAACACGTGTGCAATTATGAGCGAACAAAACATGAAACAACAAACATGTTTTATATCTTAGAGTCTTCAAATCAGCCGCGCTTACTGCTTTGCACACGCTACATGCATGAACTGTGCAGAGACCATCAGGTCACCTTTCCTGCGTCGCACAAAGACACAGCACGTGAACCAAAGATCTCAAAATTGGACTCATCAGACCAAAGCACAGATGTCCACTGGACCAATCCATCTTTATTCATAAAGCACTTTAAAATAGTTCATCCATCCATGAGTTAAAGATGATGTTAAGCTTCCTCTTAGTCTATGAGAGCAGCTTAGCATGAACCTCACAGTAAAATAATCCTTCTTTATCTGATGCAGAGCAGCCGCTGAGCTCGTACTCTGTTTACGCCATCGTTTAATCACCAAACATTATTTTACTTCTTATCAGAGAATAAAGGTGCTTCTTTCCATTACCAGACTAAATACAGCTAAGTATCTATAAATTCATTGTTACTGTAAATATTAATAGAGATCAAACGCAGTTATACTTATAAAGACCTTGTTCTGCAGCGGGACACCAGCTCTACTTTAAACTGAGCGTTTCTCATCCTGTGTGTTCAGTGTTCTGCTCAAGGGCACGTCAGCGGGGTGAAGGTAGGATTTGATCCTGGCTGCGAGCTCTAACAGTAAATCTCTTACTTAAGACCTCGCACTAATTTTAGAGTGTTTGCGTTGTTCGTCCCGAGCGACCGGCAGCAGCTTCTGTTTCTGCCGTAATCTGATTCCACAGCTTCCAGGAACTAGTCAGGTCCCTGTTTACACAACAGCACAGCTGCAGAAGCATATTTCATTCAAATCTGGCAGACAAGCGAGGCTCGCCCCACGGGTGAAGGGCAGAGCGCCTAAACAACCTGAGAAGTTGGAACTTTTGCGTCCTCTGGTTTAGAGGTCGGGACAGTCTGTCCTGTAATGACTGAGCTGCGTTTACAGGCGAACCTCTCAGCAATGTTTCCATGCGCTAAAAATACTTGAGCAGCAGCAGCGTCCTCCTGCAGGTTCTCCTCTCAGCTCATTACGCCCTGCGGGATCGGCCAGAGCAGACGCAGACCTCTCAGAGGCTTTCCTCCGTACACTTCACTTTGAGCATGCTCAGTTGGGCTTTTTAAAATCAGACGCCACAAAGTTGGAGTCCAGATCCCGGATCTGTGTGTGTCTGAGGTGCCGAGCTTTCCTTTGAGGTGATCCTCGAATTCACGCGGTGCGCTACAGGGTTCAGGTTTGTTTGTAACCTTGATGCACGAGGAGCTGGAGGATCTAGCGAAGTCTCCACACCTGTGGTACCACCGGACCTCCAACGCCCGCTCCTGTCCTCACCATGTAATCTGGAGGTGGAGCTCTTCCTTTGAGACGGTTCTGTTACGGACACTTTGCCGAACGTTCTCGTGAAGACTGAAGTTGTTTGTTCACACGTTTGTAGTTTGACCAACACCAGATTCCAGGCTCGTAGAAGTCGGGCAGCTTACGAACTTCCCGTCAGCGTCATCTGGATGATTCCAAACCAACATTCCTGAACAAGTGGATTCACTGTTCAAATAAAGTTTGGCGATGAGAGAGACGATTCCCGTCCCAGGGAAGGAGCAGAGAGAGCGGCTCCCCAGCCTCCCTGCTCCTCCCTCCTCTTTCTCCTTCCCCATCATCTCGTACTCCATCCAGACATCAAAGAAGTTCCCATTCTTCCACGTGGTCAGATGCTGCAGGTAAAACCAGGTCCCTCGTTGGGAATGCCAGACAGGATTTAGCATGGGAAGCTGAAGCCCGGTGTTTTGTCCCGGGATCGATGTCCTGTGTTTAGTGATGTGTGTTTTTGTTTCAGGTACGAGGCGGAGAACGCCTTCTTCTCCGGTCTGAAACTCACTGACTTCAACATCATCGACACGCTGGGAGTCGGAGGCTTCGGACGCGTCGAACTGGTATGATCTGACATTTCAGTAGATTCATCTGTGCATCACTGAGAGGCGGAGGTAGTTTTATCTGAATGTGTGGATGCAGACTCACTGTGGAGGGCCACAACAAAACGATGGTTTCCGTGGAAACCACAGATCAGATGTCAGTGATGTCACCTACGTTTGTGTCAGCCTTTTCTTTGGAGCCATCAGTAAGTGGACGAGAGGGCGGAGCTCTAAGTCAGATAATGCTTGCTCGTGTCAAGCGTTATCTGACAGCTTTATCACAATGATGTCCCCAAAATCCTGAACTGGAGCTCCGCCTTCAATTGGTCTGTTAGTACAGTGACCTCACAGCAGCCATGTTATTGGCCACATGATGTCATTAAAAAGGCTCCAACAGCACAAACATGGTCCAGAGGTACCGCTCAGGTGAAGCTAGCAGCTACAGGCACCTGTGTCACCATCCACCTGTCAGTTAAAGAGGCCACGCCCCTAATAATGCAAACAGGTGTTATAAGACTTTAATGATTATTCAGGACCAGCTTAAGAGTGATTATCAGTTTAAACTTGAGTCGTGATTCAGGCTCTGCAGGTTCACAGAAACCTCAGAGTTTCTGTCCGGCGTCGCCATCGTCCTGCCGTCATAATAAATCTGTCAGGTATCAAACATGTGACCCCGGCCTCAGGGCGCCTCGCATCATAAATGCATCCACAGCTTTCTCTGATTAAAACAGGTCATAGTGAGAAGGTTTGAGATGATGGAAAAATGTAAGGGGGGGGGGAGGCAGCGGGTGGTGCAATGCAGCTCAGGGAGTCGAGTTTCTCTGCCGCAGGAGGCGGGGCCTGAAGGTACTAAAGGTCGAAGGGGAAGCCCTGCGGAGGGTTTGCCCAAAAGCAGGAAGGAATCCCCACTCAGGGTCTCCCACCGTTGCCCCGGGGATATTTTTGGAGTGTAACTCTGCTCCAAGGAAAAAGCAGACCTCTGACCCCCCGACTGTCTCACCGCAAAGACTACGAATCATGTGACGCCTCAGAGCCATCAGCGTTCCCACCAAACAGCTTCAGATTTATCACAACCTGCGAGTTCTCGTAAATCAGAACAGGAAAGTTGTTTGTGTTCGATTTCACTTTATTCTCGTGGATCAGGAACATGGATCCACGGTGACTGACCTCCATCCCACTGAAACCAGCCAAGCACTGCACAGATGCATCAGAGAGGAAAACGAAGTACTTCAAAATGATACTAACGTTCAGTTTACCGCTGTCTTCACTGTGACTCTGTTCAGTCCTTCAGTTGTTCCTGAGGTTGTTAGAAGACTTTAGTTTACAGGTTGGACAACACGAGTTTCCAACCATCAGCAGTGCAGAGCAGCTGAACGCTGTTAAAGTCACGAACGACCGACTGACCCTGGAAGCAGCTCAGCTAAACAGTCCTTTATCAGAAGTTTTCCCGTGTTTGTCTGAGTGAAAAAGCTTCCAGCTGCTGCTGTTTCTCCGTCAGCACCGATGGTGTCGGTTACTGAGGAGGGGGTGACCTCTCAGACATGTCGGAGTAAGAAGTCAGGACCGTAATTTGAGGAATCGGTCCAGGAATAGAGGATTGTGTCATCGTCTATGAACAGCACACAGCGAGGTGTTTACAGCGAGAGCGTACGGCACAGATGCCACAGAGACACCACGCAGCTGCTCCGCTGTTTACGACATGTAATGAAGAGCTGATTTCCAGCAGAGGGACAGACCCCCGACAGAGCTGCAGGGAAAGTATCGGACCTCTGCTCGTCTTTGTGTTTGCATATTTGTAACACCGACTCTGTCCATCGAACAAGTTTAATATTAGACTAGACTCAGCACAGAGTACAGGATTCAAATGAGGATTTAAATAAAGCTTATTCGTATCTACCTGACCAGTCTGAAAATGACTGCCCTCCTCGTTAAATCTGCCCTCTGTGCCCTCTGACTGTGACCTTTTGTGGAGAGCTGACTCAAGAAATCACTTAAATAGAAGCCTGCAGGCGTCACTGGGCTCAGTTAAGGTCAGAGGTCATCCCCATGTGATGTTTGTGTAATGTCTGTATGGTCAGAAGGGTAAGATGGCGCTGGCAGAGGTCGGCAGCCGTAACAACAAATTTCCCACACGTGGGACTAATAAAGGTATAAACAAACATCTGGATGGTTCCCGAGACTTCTGGGAAATATTCTGTGGACTGACGAGACAGAAGCTGAACGTTCTGGAAGATCTGAGTCCCGTCACATCGGGTGGTCGTGGTCGTGTGGTGGTCTGGCCGCTCTGCTCCAGGACGGCTCGCCGTAACCGACCAGAAAACCCTGAAGGAGGATGTCCGCCCATCAGTTTGTTTGGTGATGTTGAAGAGCACTTGGTTCTGCAGCAGGACAATGATCCAGAACCAAAATGAAGGTTTTAGAGCAGCCGAGTCAAAGTCCGGACTTAAATCAGACGAGATGTTTTGGCGTGAAACTCCTCCAAAATGTCTGGATTCAACAAGAGGGGCCAAAGTTCCCCACAGTGACGAGAAAGACTCACACATCACAAACACTTGATTGCAGTTCTTGCTGCCGATCATGGCACAACCAGTTATTACCAGTATGACCATCCATGTGCTTCGGTAACTTTTTCCCTGAATAAATGAAAAGATCTTTTAAACACTGTTTGTTGTCTTTGTCTGATATTGAACTTGTGATGATCTAAAACATGAAATGAGATGTGAGAGCACAAGACTGTGGACCAGTAAGATTTTCAAAATAAAACAAAAACAAGAGTAGCGTGCTTTTTTAGCTTGGAGAAATTATGAAAGTGGTGCGATACGCAGCGACTGAATCTCAGTTGTTCTAACTTTAGCCCAGAGGGGACGTCACCATCTCTGGAAGTGTTGGACCTCCTCGAGAAAATAAAGCTTCCTGGGTTTGACTGGTGCAGGTGTATCTAGCTGTGTCGCTAGCTCTTTACGCCCTCTACGACCCGTTGTGTTTGTTCAGGTGCAGCTGAAGAGCGAAGAGGCAAAGACGTTCGCCATGAAGATCCTGAAGAAGCGTCACATCGTGGACACGAGGCAGCAGGAGCACATTCGCTCTGAGAAGCACATCATGACCGAGGCGCACTCGGACTTCATCGTCAGGTCGGCACAACAACCGTCACTGGAGGCTTTGTGTTTGATGGAAACAATGAAAGATGCTTTGCAATACATACTTTAATTCAAAGATGAATTTTTAAGTAAAATATTCAAAAACGCTTAATTGTTTTATGACATTTTATATCAGGCAAAAAAAACCTCATCAACCTGCCGATCAAAGTCACGTGACCACAGTTTAACATTGGTGTAATATTTATATTCATGCGCTTTGATATATAAACTTTGTGGAAAATTTGCAGTGAGAAAAAAGTCTGGATTTACAAAATAAAATCCTTGAATCAGATTTCTTCTTTCTGTTTCTGGCTTCTAGACGAAGCCTCGTAAAAAGTAAGACAGGCAGAGTCTGGCCAGGAAAAACATTCATGTTCGTGGGCTTTTTAAAAACGGACATAAACACAACGCTGCACATAACCGTCAGAAAGATGAGCTGCTGTTGTTCTTTGTGCTCAGGTTGTACCGCACCTTTAAAGACAGTAAATATCTGTACATGCTGATGGAGGCGTGTCTGGGCGGAGAGCTGTGGACCATACTGAGAGACCGGTACGCGTCACACAAAACTCTCATCATATTTTAATAAAATGTAGTAAAATAGTTATAGTCATGAAACTTTGAAGAACAAAATCAATGAAACCGTCATTTGTGAAACATGAGACGAAACTTCTGATGATGTCACCTCAGACTGAAGGATCTGACCTTTCATTGGCTAAAACCCAAATAAGAAACGTGCACATTGCAGCCTTTAAAACCTGTCAGTGAGTCGTCACAGAGGCTCAGGACGTGCTGAGAGCGCCGTCACAGCTCTTTAAACTCCGTTTCAGGGGCTCCTTTGAAGATTCCACCACCAGGTTCTACACGGGCTGCGTGGTCGAAGCGTTCGCCTACCTGCACGCCAAAGGCATCATTTACAGAGACCTGAAACCCGAAAACCTCATTCTGGACAGCCGAGGATACGCCAAGCTGGTACGCACTAACACCTCCCTTATTTTTGACGAACAATCAGACGTAAGTCATCACATTCACATGAGGAGCTCTTGGGCCTGTTTTTTTCAGGTGGACTTTGGCTTTGCTAAGAAAATTGGTTTTTGTAAGAAGACGTGGACGTTCTGCGGGACGCCGGAGTACGTTGCTCCAGAGATCATCCTCAACAAGGGTCATGACGTCTCTGCTGACTACTGGTCTCTGGGTATTCTGATGTACGAGCTGCTGACCGGCAGGTGAGGAGCCAACTCGGTGCTGCACGTTTTATTTTTTTGCTTTTGTGTGTGTGGTTCAGTGTCTGCTTGTGTCTCCAGCCCTCCGTTTTCAGGTCCAGATCCAATGAAGACCTACAATGTCATCCTGAGAGGCATCGACATGATCGAGTTTCCAAAGAAAATCACCAAGAACGCCGCCAATCTCATCAAGAAGCTCTGCAGGTAGGGGGCGCTGTCTGAGCCGCAGTTCACTGTTTTCATCTCCAGGAAACGTATCTAACCACAGCTGTGCTGGCAGGGACAATCCTTCAGAGAGACTCGGAAACCTCAAAAATGGAGTCAAAGACATCCAGAAACACAAGTGAGTGAGCTGCTCACAAAACATGAAGCATGAGGATGACCTTTGACCTGGATCAGCCCTCACCTGTGTGTGTGTGTGTGTGTGTGTGTGTGTGTGTGTGTGTGTGTGTGCGTGCTCAGGTGGTTTGAAGGTTTTAACTGGGAGGGTCTAAGAAAAGGAACGCTGACTCCGCCCATCACACCAGATGTGAGTAGAAATAAAAATTCACTTTTTCTTCTTGAATCGTCAAAGCCTGAAGATTCCCTGCTGATTTTTAAAGTTTAAAACAACAAATCATTTTGATTGTCTCCTGATGTTGGGAGCTTCATGTATATTTGATTTAGTTGATGGTAGTTTTCACTCGGACACAGAGGCACTTAATGACAGGCAGGAATCCTGACCATCAACTTCTGTCCCGCGCTAAAAATCTGATTTGATGTTGTTTGTGCTGTAGACTGGCTCAATATGTAGTGTTAGAAATCAACCATTTTGTAGCGAACCCCCCCGAATGCAGGATGACACTTTACTGATGACGTTTTGAAGGTTTAATGGCAGTAAACCATCAATCTCACCGTAAGAGCTGGGGATGTACACATAGAAACAGCGTGTAAGCAAAAATAATCCACACTCTTACAATCGTAAACCTTATAACATGAAGTTTGTTTCAACGTAACATTTAACAAACGTAGCCTCTGTCACAAAAGCATCTAAACGTGTCCTCATTTATATCATAACCATACTTTGTGCCTCTATCAAGGGGGCTGCTAATGACAAAAGAAATCTCCACAGGCTCCGTTAAGCCATCACAAAACTCCCGCGACTGCCGCTGAAAACTGCGCCAAAAACAGTTTTACAGGAAATCGTCCCATCAAAATAAAAGCTTCTACACACGAACAGGAAGTTGGTAGTAGAAAACAGCAATGAGTGCCAAAATAAGGTGCAAGGAAAAGCATTCAGGGTTATTTACACATTTTTATCCTCACTGAGATAAAAACACTTTACCAAAGACACCCTGGTAATAAGTCTTATGTGTAGTTGGACATGATTTCGGTCTCTAATAAATGAAAGAATCAACCATCCCTGCTAGAACAAGTTTATAAGTGAAATTATTGAATTCCACCCATGAAAGTTCATAAACGGACCTGTGAGTTCATCTCATCACTGTGAAACTGACAGCTCTCCATATTTACATGGACCCTCAGCCATGAGGTCAGTTTTAGTTTGGGTCTTGACATTTTGTGCACATATCACTCGTATTTTACTCCTCTCATTTCCTGTTTCTTCGTCTCTCACAAAAAGTACTGAAGAGAATGAAGGAATGTAATCAAAGGCAAATTTATATTTGGTGCATGTCCAACCGGGAAGAACCCAGATGGGACCAGGACGCGCTCCAGAGACTGAACCTCTCGGCTTTTCTGGTCTAACTTACACGTATTCAAACTGGCACAACGTTAAATGTGTTGTGAAGAGTTCCTGTAGCTTCAAACAGGTCCTCCTCATTGTCACCTCGAGCTTCTCGGTCGATTTCTCTCTCCATCCCTGTAAAGTTGTGACTTCTGTGTAAACTCTTAAAGTCATTTGATTTAACAAAATGTGCTTTGGTCGGTCTGCAGGTTTTAAAGGGGTTTTGTTGTTTGACCTTCTGTTCAGGTCTCCTCTCCGATCGATACGAGCAACTTTGACAGCTTCCCTGAAGACACAGATGAACCACCGCCAGATGACAACTCTGGGTGGGACTATGACTTCTAAAGTGGCAGCCATCAGTTTACACCAACACCCAGAGCTCGACACTTTATGAAGAAGACGATGACTTCTCAGCGGGCTGAACAAAGGCTGCGTGGGCATCTTGGTGAAATATCCTACCTGAAGTGATTGTGTTGTTCTAAGCATGGCTGTAAACTTCCAGGAGTCAAACGCTGGATTTGAGGAGTAGTGCATGGAAGTTCATAAAGGGAAATGGACTCCAGGCCTTTCCTCGGTCGAACTGGTCAAGCTGGTCTCTGCTAACAGGAGGAACTTGGGACCCACCATTACACCTGAGAGCTGGAAGCTGAAGCAGTTCATCAAACAAACTGCCTCTTAACATCACACGTTTGTTCTGTTTTCATATTAAGACAATGCAGGATGATTTCTCGAGGCACTCAGGGCACGAAGTCAGTCCTACAAACATCTTTTGCTTTGATGGTGATTTTCAGCAAATAGATAAAAGCATGTTTTTAACTTTTTAACAGAAATGATGTCAGCTTTTAGAAACCTGTCGGGACCCGGGGAGATTAACGGCACAGCTACAAAAAAGGATCTACGGCATAGAAAACGTCAGTGATGCCTCTGAATATCTCATGAACCCAAAGAAGCCTGATTCCTTGTTTGGCTACAGATGAACTTTGGTCATGTCCCTCCAACAGAAGTCAAGGACCTGCGTAGCTCTATCTTTATGTGCCGTTTACTGCTGCAAGATTTTCTGTCCCATATGTTGCTGTAAAACAACTTTTTTCAGCCCTCTGAAATCAGGAAATGAGTTTGATTAACACATAGTTCCTCGTTACGTTAACCGGCTGCTCCTTCAGCCTGTATACAGCAGCCAAGACTGTGCAGTAACTTCATCCACACAATACAGAAGAAATAATTGGATGTTCCTTCCTGACACAGCACAGGCCTTTTTGGATCCTCATTCAACCGACACGTTTCACAGGAAGTGATGTTTACCATAAATCTGATGTCTGCTTTCATCAAAGATACCTGACGTCTTGACAGTCAACAAAATCATCCCAAAGTGTTTCTGGCAGCAATGAACAAGGCTAGATTACCAACCTGATTACCAACTGTGGTTCCACAGACCGAAGGAGTTCTTTATGATCATTACTTTTAGTAACTTCAACACAAGGTTACCCAATGAGGACTTAAACCAAAAGCCCTCCTTCATACTTCCCCTGCATCACTTTCACAATCCGAGAACAACGTCGAGTCATCCTTCCCATACTTCCTGAAGACACTGAAGGCATCATAGTCCTGCTTTTCCTACAAGTGGAAAACTTGTGCTTCTCTCAAGTGGCCTTGATAACTGACAGTTGAACTTTGACCCCCTCAGAGGGAGCTCACTCTCCTACTGCTTGCTGTTTGATTAGGTGGTAGATTTGGAAGGTTCTGGAGACCCTCGCAGAGGGCTGGAGGACGGTTATGTTCCTCTGCGGCGTGATGAACCACACCGAGTGAAATAAAGACAAACTGAGACCGAACACACAAACCTGAGGTCACCATGATGCCTTCACTTCCTGTTTCATTTTCTGGAACTTCAGATCCAAAGACGGATAGAAAGAAAACAATGCTGGGCGTAGTAGCGATCTTCACCCCCAAAGGATAACGGTGTAGTGATGCAAACATTTCTTCTTTAAGCTTTCCTTTCTGTCATTCTTTATATTGTAAGTCTTTGAATTGCTGCATGAGAACTGATGTTTTGAACAATTTTCCGAGACTTCCTCCATGTTTTTTGGACATGAATTAGACAGCGTGCTTTGATTTCTTCTGAGCTGTTGGTCTGAAGATGTTTAAAACTGTGCAGGTTTCTGGAGTGTTTCCATTTTTCTGCAATGCATCAAAACCTTTTTGTTCAGAACACGATAGGATGACGCGTCTACGACTTGGCGGTGGACAGGTGGAGAAAAAATAGCTTCCGTTACGTCTTCATGCTGACAGTAACTCCGTCACAAAGTGGACCTCTAGTATTGTTGAGTTGATGAGTCTGCAGTTTGTTTGCTTCCAAACATGAGATGAAAAGATCAAATTTGCAGTAATTTAAATTTGTACTGATGACGTATTTTTGTGGCCTTTTGTAAAAGCAGCTAACAGTCTCCAGTTTGTTACGAAGTCTTTATCTTCAGCAGTCGGATTTCGCTGTGGTTTTTCTGTAGAATGATCAGTGATGTGACGTCTGTGAGCTCTGCATGACAACAACAGTATGTTCAGTTTTCACCAGCAGAGGGCAGCACACAGTCAGACTTCCACAAAGTAGCCTGTGCTGGGCTTTTCCAGCAAATATTCCAGTGGAAAAACATGAAGGTGGGAGTCCAGTGAGGGGTGGAGTCTTCGCTAATTATCAGTAATTTCCGATTATATCTGAGTAGTTTGAAGTGGAGGAGGACTTCATAGTCTAAAAACCTCAAACTAGAATTTTCAATCACAGGTCGTACTTTACTCAAAACGGAGAAATATCTGTTTCCTCTGACTGACTGGCTCCATCTGCTGGACACAGCTAAAATACTCCTGATGGGGACGATCAGAGTCCGACGACAATAAAATGCTCAAAATAAATAAGACACATATTTGGACCAGAAGGAAAAATATTCATGTTTATATCAAAGTCATGATGCTTTGTGTTTGTGTGATGAAGCTCAAGTGTCATTGGTTTATTTGTATATACTGGGGATATTGTGTTGTGATGATTTTTTCAGCTGTTTGTTATTGTTATTATTATTATTGTTATTATTATCTTTGCTACAGTGGCTGTTGCAGTAGCTGAAGAAGCCTTCTGACTGAAAGCTTTACGGTGATGACTGTTAAAAGAAAAACTCTTTGCCAAAGCTGCTCGATCTGTTTAAAAAAATAAAAGCTGTAAAAAAAACAAAGTTTCTTTTTTTTATTTATAAAATGAAGCAAAAGAAGAAAATGACATTCAAAACTCTGATGTTGTTCCAGCCCACAACACAATAAAATATATTATTAACATGAAATATGGGAGTGTGAGGAGGGTGCACAGGTACTGGTGCATTTAAACACCTGAAGGAGGCGCAATGGTGCTTGTGTGTTTGGGAGTCCACACCGGGGTAAATGAGCCTTCAAGCGTAGCGCTTCATGACACCCTTAAGATGAGATTTCCAAGCGAGACGTGGCATCATGGCAGTTATCGTGGGATTAAATGAGCCAAGTTCTCAGCATGAACCATTAAGAATACTACATGTGAATCCGGGGTTAAATTACATCTTTATTTAAAGTGAGAATTACATTCAGGTAGAGATCACATTTACAAAGCACGAGGAAGCCAAAATAAAATGTATGAACAGCAAAGTTCATTAGTTAAAATACAAATTTAAAAATGTAGGTAACATTTATAATGTGAAGAAGCTGAACATTTGTTGCTTTGAACAATAACTAGATGGATTTTAGTGAAACAGTGCTGAATTATTGATCTCAGCCAAAATAAATTCATCATTAATTATTAAATATCATTCTAAAATCACAAGTCAGGAAAGGCAGGGCTGGAAGGACGGACTCGAACCACAGACCTCAGAAACTGAACAGCAAAGAGATGGTTTTGCAACTTTTATTTTGAAACAACCTCCGGGTGTTGTCGCCTGAGGTTGTGGATTTGTTTTCTTCCAGCTGTCAGATTTCTAATCAGTATGAAATATTAAACACGTGACATGATCCAACAACCCCGCTGATCAGCGACTTTATGTCGGTAGAAAATTGAAAATTGTTGAGTTGGCGACTTTTAATTTGAAGGACAGTACCGTTCTTCCCGCCGTTTCTCCTCTGTGAGCTGATGATGGCCGTATCAGCGGAACTACGCTCAAAAGCCGGCGTAGTGAAAAGCTCGGGCGCGGGTTTCCGAGCAGATGTAAAAAATAAATGAGATTCGCGAGCTTTTCTGGAAGTATTAGGTCCTATTCTGTAATTCGGCCAACACATCATCCATCTGAGAGCTCCTCTTTAAATACAGCTGCCATTTTATCCCCGCGTTTTCCCGCTTCTCCCGTCTACACGATGTGGACGGAGAGCGCCGCAGTACCACTCTCCGCCTGTAGGGAACAGAATGCCTGGGTGGGGGCGCTGTTTCACCAGATCATGACGAAAATAACGAGTAATACATTTTATGACATTTTAAAATTACCGATAAATAAATAATTGCGAACGCTTCACGACGGTGCGTGTCTTCCTCGCGCCAGTGACAATGTTAGTCTCCTCTGTTTCGTTCCCGCGTGTGTCACAGGCTGAAACATGTCACCTGTGGGGCTACTTCTGTCATATGTAGGGGCGCAGGTGACACGCAGCCCCGGTTCCTATTGTTCTGCTCTGCACGCTGTTCACACACGGAGCCGAGCTGCAGGTGGACCCGGATGGTCTCACGGTGATTCCCCCTCCCCGCCTGACCGAGGCCCTGGTTCCAGGTTGATCGCTCAGCTCAGGTGGGTTCGTGGATATGTTCACACTCGGGTTTTAAGCTTGTTTTACTTTAATGTAAACTATAAATCCAACCAAAAAAAAAACTCAAGTAAGTTTTTTTAATTGAAGTTGTTTCAATGACAGGTTTATTTATCGGCCGAACTACAGAGCTGAGTTATGTTGGAAACATTCTCCATGATGGCTGCGAGAGATGGCTGTCCATATCAGGTTTAGATCAAATCGTATCTTTTTTAAACGGAGTCTGGTGAGTCCTCCAAAGCGCTGCCTGAGCAGACCGAGCTGTGTTTAAAGTTGGGTCTGTGCTGGGCTGAGGAGAGGATTTAACTAGCGCTGAGTTTCAGTTTCATAAAATCTGACAACGTTTTCTCGGCAAACATCAAAAACACGAGCAGTTGTTTTCAACTAAAGTTGGAGCTTTAACTGTGAAGTTCGGCTCACAGTTTCAATTACAGCCACTATTTTCTGTGCAAAATGCAGATTTGTGTCTGCATAAGAGGTGCTTTTATTGTGGAGGAGTCAGGCTGGAGGCAGTGGTTTTTTGTTGTGGCCATCCTCAAAACGCACGTGCGTGTTTGCAGGACTGCTGCTGGGCTCTGATTGGTCCCCTGCAGCTCTCAGCGTGGTGAGTTTAAAGAGCTTCACTGTGAGGAAGCTCTGGATGGAGGTGGGTGGACGACCATCATAATGTGATCATTCTGATGGGTTAGATGCTTCTGGCCCCGCCCCTTTCATATGACTTCGTATCTGTGAATCAAGATGACAGAGATAACCGGAACACGTTTAACCTGCTTCCTGGTGCTGGGCCCAGGTTGGGTTACCATGGCGATGTACCCCAGAAAGAAATGAAGCACCTTCACGTGCTCTGATGTTACCTGGATAAGAAGGCCTCAGGTCACACTGAAGCGCCACGCCTGCCAGCAGCGAGTCAGCGTTTACAGCCTTACACATAAACACCACACCTGTATGTTTGTGTGACTCACCTGTTTAAAGTTTGCAATTGTTGGGGGCGTAGCCTCTGTGACTGGCAGGTGTCGCCATGGATGCAGGATGATACAGGAAGAGGCTGACGAGCCTCCGTCTTTTATGTACAGTCTGTAAACGGTCGCGGTGTGAGCGCCTGAAACGTCAAACTCTTACAGCAGTGTTTCCATAGAAACGCTGTGGGGACGTGTCACTCTGGATGTGTGAGGAGAAGCACGTAACTGCTCCTCCTCTTCCTCCTCTCCTGTTTTTATGAATGAGAATTAAACACGTACTCACACACGATGACGTCAGCAGGAAGCCCCTCCCCCACCGATGCGGGAGAAGCCTCATGACCAGAGAGAGAGCGGCTTCCTCCTGTCTTCATATGTCTCTCACCCAGCCGTCTCCTCCTCAGGGGGAGAGAGAGGGCAGACATCCCTCCCCCCTCCTCCTCCTCCTCTTGCATCCTTGCTCCCTCCTCTCCTCACGAGCCTGAGGATGAGTAATCCAAGCAGGGAGGAAGGGCGAGAGCTGCAGACGGAGTGAGGGAGGGAGGATACCAGCATCATCATCATCATCAGTGAACGTGCAGAGGCAGAGGATGAAGATTCAAACCCGTCCTGCAGGTCTCTCACTGCTGAGCGGCGTCCACCCGGGGCTGGCTAATTCCTGGAGTGGGAGAGAATCAGCTGAGTGAATATTTCTGCATGCTGTGGATTTCACCTGCACTGGCTAACTCCTGGAGAGTGTGTGCATTTGCATTTGTCTGTACGTGACTAATATCTGGAAGAGCTGGAGGGAGACGTGTTTTTCTGGATGGTGCTGGTCTATTTCCTGGAAGGGAGGCTCATTGACTTATGCTTTAAAACTGTGGGATAAGACTATTTCCTGCACACTAAGCTCCTGCTCTGTGCTTCCACATGTGACGTTTCAGAGATCTGGCTAATATCTGGAGTCTTTTATTGTAACAGTGCCTCACTGCCCTACATTCACCTCACACACACAAACACACACAGACACACTGCGCCTGGAACCTGGTTAATCTCTGGACCAGCGTGTCTGGCATGTTCTGCTTCTGCCTGCAGAGTTCCCTGCAGAAGCTCCAGGCTCTGGAGGTGGAGGGGGGGACATCGCTGGGGTCATCCCCCGAGGAGAGCCCCCCTCCTCTGGGCAGCAAGGAGCAGAAGAGCCCCCGTGGTCGGGCCGAGCTCGGAGGGAAGGAGGCGAAGACGCTGGCGCTTTGTCACGGCGTCCCTGCAGACGAGAACAGCCCGCCAGGTACACACACCTGTCAGTCTGTGTGTGTGTGTGTGTTGTGTGTTTATAAACTGTTGTTTTGTATGTGTGTGTGTGTGTGTATATGTGTGTGTGTTATCATTGGAGATGATCCAGACCCTGTACGCTGACACACACACACACACACACACACACACACACACACCTTCCAGTTTACCTGCAGTTACGCTGCTATTACAAACAAGCTTCTGTGAATTTACAGAAACATTTGCACAAAAACTTCATTTCTACAGTCAATAGTTTAAAAATGGAGCTTGTAAAACTTACAGGAATACAAACTTCCATCGTTCCCTCACATCCAGCGGGCTGATTCAGGGCCCTGGGCCTTATGTTTGACACCTCTGCTATATGTGGTTCTAGTTGGGTGCAGAGGTTTGTAAGGTCATAGGTGAGAGTGTTTGCAGTTATTTTAGTCATTTTGACTGTTCGGCAGCTGCAGGCTTCCCGGCAGAGTTTCAAACACGTTTTATTGAATCCACTGGGAACAGCAGAAACAGGCAGCAGACTGAGCTTTGGCATTCGGACCCTTGTTGGAGTGATGATGACCGTTGACGGCACAGAGGAGCAACGCAGTGATGGAGCACGCCGTCGATGAATGGGCGTGACAGAGTTTTGATGTTCTGAACTTCCTGATTCTCTAAACACAGAAACTAACCTGTTAACTTCCTGTCGTTGGCCTAAAACAGCTGTAAACGTATAAGCGGGTAGGACGGTATCAGCTGTGTGATGTCACAGAGTTCAGCTTCACTGAAACACGGCTGAAGGTAAAACTGGATAAATGTGCGATTAGCGAACTGTTCCCACAGGTGCTCGGGGTGAGACTGCAGAGATATGTATTTATACACATGTACATATATGTATATATACACATATATGTATTTATACACATGTACATATATGTATTTATACACATGTACATATATGTATTTATACACATGTACATATATGTATTTATACACATGTACATATATGTATTTATACACATGTGGTACATAAATATAATCACTGTAACCTGGCAGCACTGCTGGGACGAGCCGCTGACCTGTTTATGTTTTGTGTGTCTGCAGAGCTGCTGACGTTCCTGACCCGACCGCCACAGTCCCCGCGACACCCGCCGTTAACCGCCATCCACCCCGGCCAGCAGCCCCCGACCCCCGATGTAGTGCCGCCGCCGAGCCCCCACCACTCCCCCTACTCTCCTCAGAGGAGCAGCCCCGGAGGTGAAGGAGGACACGGCTCAGATGGAGGCGGAGCTCTCCTCCAGCTGCTGGCGGGAGGGGCCAGCCCCCTGCCCTCCCCCCGCTGCTCCAGCCCATGTCAGAGGTTTAACTCGGACCCGGACTCCGCCCCGTCGCCGCCGTGCAGCCAGCAGTACATCCTGTGAGTGCTGCTCTGAGGGGGGGGCGCTCGCTGCCCGTGTGGACCTGATGTTTGCTCTGATGTTCATCTGGACTTCCTGCTTTGTTTTCCTTTAAATGACGTCTGTGTTTGTTTATGTCTGCTCCCACGCGTGCTGCACAGCCTGGACCTGGACCCTGGTGGTCCTGGATCTAGACTCCGGTGGTCCTGGATCTAGACTCCGGTGGTCCTGGACCTGGACCCTGGTGGTCCCGGATCTAGACCCTGGTGGTCCTGGATCTGGACCCTGGTGGTCCTGGATCTAGACCCCGTTGGTCCTGGATCTAGACTCCGGTGGTCCTGGACCTGGACCCTGGTGGTCCTGGATCTAGACCCTGGTGGTCCTGGATCTGGACCCTGGTGGTCCTGGATCTAGACCCCGTTGGTCCTGGATCTAGACTCCGGTGGTCCTGGATCTGGACTCCGGTGGTCCTGGATCTAGACCCTGGTGGTCCTGGATCTGGACCCTGGTGGTCCTGGATCTGGACTCCGGTGGTCCTGGATCTAGACCCTGGTGGTCCTGGATCTGGACCCCGGTGGTCCTGGATCTGGACTCCGGTGGTCCTGGATCTAGACCCTGGTGGTCCTGGATCTGGACTCCGGTGGTCCTGGATCTAGACCCTGGTGGTCCTGGATCTGGACTCCGGTGGTCCTGGATCTAGACTCCGGTGGTCCTGGATCTGGACCCTGGTGGTCCTGGACCCTGGTGGTCCTGGCTCCAGGACCAACTGGACTCTTTGCTGTGGTTTCCAGTTTCAGGCTTCTTGAAGCTCTTTTGTGCTCGATGTCCTGTGATTGGTGGGGAGGCTGCAGTGGAGCGGTTTGTTTGACCTGCATTAGTGCGGCTTATATAATCTGTCCTTCATCATCATCGTCTTCGGTTTGTGAGCCACTGCCTGAAGCTGTGACCCAGTTTTTTCGCTCTGCTTCCGTCTTTGTTGTTTCACCGACAGCGACTTCCTGTCTGTGTCTGTGACACGTTGGCGTTGAATAACGTCTTAAACATGTTAAATCTCTCTGATAAATATATGTGGATATATCGCTGTGGGCTGGTGGCGTGCTCTCACCCGATGATGCTGAATCTGAGCGCTCTGTTTGTGTTCAGGTGTCGGGGCGACAGGACGCAGGACTCGGAGGGCGAGCGTCCCTCGTCCGTGCCCTTCCTCACGAGACACATCCAGACCCTGAAGAAGAAGGTCCGCAGGTTCGAGGACCAGTTTGAGCAGGACATGAACTACAAGGTAGATCCAGGAGGGGGCGCTGTCAGACTCGCGGCACAGCGCTCGATGCTCTTTGCTGCATCGTTTGATTTCTGTCGTTGAGCTTCAAACTGTCCGATGTCGTCTTCTGTTTCAGCCGTCCCACAACGACAAGTACTCGAACCCGGAGATGATCCGAGTGATGGGCGAACTGGCCAAGGCTCGCAAGCAGCTCAAAGGTGACGCTCGCAGCTCGGCTCAGTGTCTGCTGTGGGCGCACGCTGCAGCCACGTGTGTGGATGGAGGCTCAGTGAACGTGCTCAGCAGCTGAGCTGCGATCAGGCTTCTGAAACTGTGACCTCTGTGTTTCTGCTTTCAGTTCACTGACTGCTGAACTGTGTGATTGTGTTTCCTCTGCAGAGCTGAGACTCAGGCAGTCGGTGTTCGAGTCGAAGGAGCAGGGAAGCGCAGACGTCTGCAGGTAACCCGACTTCACCAACCCTGTGCTCAGTTTCAGCTGTTCGAGTAGTTTGTGCGCAGAGTTGCTGCAGCAGAGCTGGAAGGTTTAACATGCTGCCTCTGCTGGATGCCAGAGGAACTGCAGGCTTTGGTGCTTCAGTGACGGCTGCCTGTATCCTGCAGGTACGGCGCGGGGCAGCAGGGGGCGTCGGAGCACAAACCGGCTCTGGAGGAAACGGTGGAGTCCCTGTTCAGGCGGCTGAGAGAGAAGAGGCAGGCGCTGGGTCTCCCTGACAACATGAAGGTCGGTGCTCGGCTGTGCGTGACCGAACGCTTCGATTCATCAAAGGAATCAGTTTTCATTTTGTTTCACTTTGAATGCTCGTGATCACGCACAGACTTGACTCTGTGAGAGGTTAACCAATCCCATACACAGCATCCGTATCGGTCCCATCCTGGCCTAAAGGATCGGATATCGGGGAGAAATAAAAATGTAACCTGATCCATTAAATATCACAAACAGGAACTCCGCCTCCATTACAGTCAATAGAGATCGACAGACCGCGTGACTTTTGTGCGTTGCATTGTGGGTACGAGCGGCAACTAAATCAAAACACTGCATCCAGCATTTCCAGCACCGGTAACCATTAATTCTGCGGTTTTAATCCCCACTTGCATTTTATTTGCCCCAAAAACAGTTCTGTACAAAACGACGGAGAACTCGGCAGCTCCGCACGAAGACAGACGCGACGAAGAGGCAAAGAAAGTACGAGGAAGAAATCAAAGGAGTGAAAGGGTCAGACCCGCACGAGCACAGAGTGGAGTAAGCACGTCAGCGTGCTGCACAACTTTCATCACGCACACATTTATTATTATATGGTCCTAAGTGAGAGTGCACACACTCACAACATGTTTATTAGAGGTGGGAATCACCATACATCCCACGATACGATATTATTGCAATTTTTAAAAATATTTTGCGATATTCAGATTCTGTACATAAAGGTAAACTTTATCAATATTCATTTTCTCTAATATCAAAGTCTCACACTCAGTCTTTCTCTCATTTCAGTTTGATTGTTGACAAACTGAACGGTTTGTATTACAGTCTAGTCCAACTTAACTGAATCAACCATCTGGTACAATTATAGCTATTCTGAACTATGCAGTTTATGAAAACTATGCAGCCCCTTCAGCAACTGAAGAATTTGAAAGTCAATTAAAACAAAATATAATTTTACATTAAATAAAAAAGTTTTAAACTTAATTAAAATAAAACATGTCTTAAATTAAAATAAGTAAACTGTCATGTTTATTGCTGCCAAAAACAAGTTAAACACATTTGGACAGTGAAGGAATGTCAGGATTCTTGCTCAGAAAAAGGATCAACATGCTCTGAAGTCAGAGCACAAAAACCTTTTTGTAACAAAGTATCGATTTCTGCTGTCCCTGTATCCATAAATTATTAGAAACAAAATATCACCATGCTACACAGTATCGATTTTTTCCCCACCCCTAATGTTTAGTAACTTCAGATCCTGCAACAAGCCCAGCTCCAGTTTACTTTGGTGATTTTTCCCTCTCACAGCTGCTGTTACAGGCCAACGTGTCTGTTTGTCGTTTCAGGTTGTAGTGTTACACAACATTTTCAGATCCACTAGAAATAAAATAAGTGTTTCATAATTCATTCAATTATTGTCTTTATTCATAACTGGCATCATTGTTTCATTCTGTTACAGGATCTGACAGCAAAGAGGCAACATTGTATCCGTTATGCTTTATTAGCTGCTTCGTGAAAAACAAATCAACAATGCAAAAACAAAACAAACAACATACTGGAAAACAGTTATTCATCACGTGCTTCATACAACACTCGAGCACATACATGCAGACGTGGCTGTTTGGATCTCGCTCTCTCTTCACCGATCAGATCTGGCTGTGGTAGCAGCTTTAAACCCAGGCTGATAGAGGCCCAGTCTGGATCACATTCCTGCATTTTGTCGGCTGGTTTTCCTACAAAACACAACAAACATTAGCTCGCAAAGCCACAGCGAACAAAGCAGCAAAGCAACAAATTCAGATCAATATAAGACTTATTTGTAACCTACATCAACAATTATGATAAATGACGTAACAACTACAACAGAAGAACCTTTGTGTGAATGCTTGGAGCAGACTAACCTGTGAGCTGTTCTGGGACGTTATATTTGGTCTTCGATTGGCTGCAATCCAGCCATCCGTCACCTCTTTGTTACTTCAGAAACTCGGTTTGAACAATTTTTCTTCCACGACGTAATCCGATAAAAACGATTCTTTACCGCCGGCTTCCCGTGGTTGTCATGTGACCGGCTGTTGCAGTTAATAACACAACAGCTTCTTGACATTTTTGTGTTTCTTTTTATCGCTGTGTGACTGTTTTCACGTGAAAGCCTGCGTGCGCTAGTACCTCTTACCACTCGTACCCACAATCCTTTGCGGGTTTGACGTCACATTTTAATCTCATGACCAGCTAACAAGCCAATGCTACAAGCTACCGTTTAAGTGACATTTCTTTATTAGCAGTAAATTTGTAGGATTGTTAACAGGGATAGTAAGTTAAAAAGATGTCTGCAGTCCTTTCAAGATGTTGCAAATTTCTTTGTAGACAGATCCACGATTCTGCTGCACCATCAGACAGCTAGGTAGCGATAGCTAACTCCTTAGTAAGAAACGTTTTAACATTAACTAGCTTATGTACTATTACTAGTACCGCTTACCACTCATACCCACAATCCTTTGTGGTTTTATGCCTGAATGACGTCACATCTCTATTAGACGTGGAAGTAGTGAGTGTCGTTACATTAGCATTCAGTTACAACAGGAAGTTACATATTTGTTGTTCTCACGTGACGGGATTATTTTACCAAACGACTGATGATGATTTTTATCCTCCTGAAACTTTGCTGTACAAAGAGCTCAAACCTCCGAAGTTTCAGGAGGAGTGTTGGTGAACTAAGACTGTGGGGTCCTGTTTGGACAGCGTGAGCGCCCCCTGCAGGGGAAACAAACCGGCACGACGCACGGCCAGTTTCACGGTTGAAAAAACTATGAAAAACACTTTTTTCAGTCTTTAGTTTCGTTTTTACAGAAATGACACAAAATTCAGTCTCAGGTTAAACGTGATGGAAACACTGACATCATCCTGATCATGAGTGTGTTTGCATTTATTGGCTTTAAACTCTGGATGTCTGTTTATGTTCAGCTGTAAGTATAAATTTAAATTTCATGAGTATAAACACAGGTTATAATAAAGTTTTTGAAATCTGCATTAAATTGCATTTAAATGACTTTTTGAATTTTACTTTAAGCCCTTAAAGTTTAAATACAAACATCAGTGTGGCTGAACTGTGAAATACTTTGTTTTTTTAATAAACTTATAACAGAACAGCTTTAATGTTTTGTTTTTTAAACTATGAAAAAACTGATTATATCAGGTTCACATGCGTATCAGCAGATATCCAATTTTCTGATGTCAGACATAAAGTGTCTCTGTGCAGGAGATGACTCAGGCTCAGATGGTGCTGGAGAAAATCACTCTGCAGAAATGTCTGCTGTACTTCGAGAGTCTGCACGGCCGGCCGGTGAGTCCTCCCCACACACACCCAGCGGGATCGAGCCCCTCGTTTCCAACGCCATGTTTTTATTCTCCAACTCCACGAGAGGAGCTTATTGACGCTTTGTTGTGTCCCAGGGAACGAAGCAGGAGAAGAACCTGGTGAAGCCTCTGTACGACCGATACCAGATGATCAAACACTTGCTGTGTGCCAGCCCCACCATCAGCACCATCGTAAGACGCACACCTGTCGTGTTTTAGCACGAACATCAGCGTTTCATACTAAACAAAGTTTCATCAGAGAAAAACAGAAACGTTTATCGTCCTCCTGCTGCAGCGCCACCTTCAGGACAAACTCGCTGTGACAACAGCAGCTTTGAGTTGTTTCTGTAGTCGAGATGATTTTACATAAAAGCTAAAGCTTGATGGCGTTTAAGAAGGACGCATCTGTTTCTGTCTCAGGAGGAAGAGGATGGTTCTGATGAAGACTGCGTGAGTTCGTTGGCCGTCGATGAGCTTCCTGTCCCGCCGCCTCGCAGATCGGCCCAACCAGCAGCCGGCGAGGAAGACAGCGACCGGGACAGCGACCCGGCCTTCGTGTCGCCGTTAGACGAGGTGAAAGCCGTCCGGCAGCAAGATGCTCTCACCACAGCGAACCTGCACGAAGCCTCCAGGTGGGTGAAAAGTGGCGTGCGGCGAGGCTTTGAACCGCCTGTGACAGCGGCTCGGGTCACAGACGCGTCCGGTGAAAGCTCGTGTGCGTCCGACACATCTGACCTTTCACTGTTACACGGCTGCTAACAGGAAGTTTCTACTCAGCAGCTCGTGACAAACAAACACGTCTGAATCCTCACCTGCAGCTGATCTGTGCAGCTGCTGCAGGTGTGACACGATGTTTATGTCGACGCGCTGCGGTCAGACGAGTCCTGCAGGTGTGACACGATGTTTATGTGGACGTGCTGCGGTCAGACGAGTCCTGCAGGTGTAACTGCGCCTGTCAGACTGAGCTCAGGGTCCTCGCAGTCAGCCTGCAGCATGGCGCTGCTACAGTCTGTATATAAAAGATGGACGCAGCTCCTTCTGAAAAGTCTTAAACCTGCACGCTGTCTAACGACCAGCAGGGGGCGACTCCTCTGCTCAGCTGATCTGAAGCAGAGGAGCGTGATTGGCCATGAAACACCTCGACGGAGCCGCGTCCATCTTTCGTGTGCAGTAAATCGCTCGGCGGCCGGTTTTCAGTTTCTGTTCCTGCGTCCAGGTCTCAGCTGCTGGACTGTCTGCGGGAGACCCGGGCCGAGAAGAAGGCGAGGCGGAAAGTCCTGAAGGAGTTCGAGGACGAGTTTTATCGACAGACCGGAAGGTGAGCACAAACTTTATTAACAACAGGAGCTTTTAACGCAGCGGCGGCGACGTGTGCGGCGACGTGTGCGGGCAGCGACCTCGTTAACTCCTGTGTTTCCTGTCATTTGTGCATGTTGGACAGAATCTGCCAAAAAGAGGACCGAACTCCGATGAAGGAGGAGTACCAGGAGTACAAGCAGCTGAAAGCCAAACTGCGCCTGCTGGAAGTCCTCCTCAGCAAACAGGAAGTCGCCATGTGAGGAAAACCAGCATCACTTCTCCCAGTCTGGAGGGAAAACTTTGGTTTCCTCACACGTTGAGCTTTTTCATATAAACTGAATGTGCTCGAGTCCAGCTTTACTGTGACGATAGTGGAGGACGTGTCAGGAGTTCAAATGAAGCTAAAAATCACAGAGTGTTTGTTAACATGTGAAACACTCAGTAAAGCAATACGATCAAAAACAGGCGCTTGACGCTGAAAGACGGCAGAAACCTCCTGAAACGTGCTCATTGGACACAAACCAGGAGGGCGGAGTTTAGCCGGCGTCACGAGACAAAACGTCAGCTGTTTAAAGCGACCGCGTTCTTCTGCTTTATGGTGTTTTGCAGAAATTCCACCTGAAATATTTAATAAATGATTTTATTGATATTAGTGCTGAGCTCGGTGAATTCAACACGTAAATCAAATGATGGAAAACGGCGTCTCTCTGGAGGTTAAATCGAGTCTGTAAATCTTTCAGCGTGTCGTCGCGCCTGATCACACGTTAGAGCTACAAACTGCATGTTCAGAGGTGGAGGCTTTACAGGTAGACACCACCAGGAGGCGCTGCTGAACACGACTTCTTTAATCATTCAGGTGTTTCTGTTTGTTCTGATGAGTTTTTGCACTGAAGTGTTCGGGTTAAGTTCAGAGTTAAACACACGCGGCCATTTTTGGTGAGCGCACACTGAATCTTCTCATTTCATTGATTTATTTTGTTCTGTCAGTTTCGCTGAGATCTGGTGTGTGTTGCCGTGGAGACGGAGGAAATGAAGCGTTTACGTCACTGAAGCGGGGCGTTCAGGCGTCACTCGTGCCGGTGCAAATGTATTTAAGTCACTTTATGCTGAAAAAGGACATTTAATTTTTTTCAGGTTGCTGTTGTAGCGACGGGTCGCTGCTGGAGTCTGTCGCGGTGCAGGCGGGTGCAGGCGGTGCAGGCAGTGCAGGCGGTGCAGGCAGTGCAGGCAGATGCAGGTGGTGCAGGGAGATGCAGGCGGATGCAGGCAGTGCAGGTGGTGCAGGCGGTGCAGGCAGTGCAGGCGGATGCAGGTGGTGCAGGCGGATGCAGGCAGATGCAGGTGGTGCAGGCAGATGCAGGCAGCGCAGGCAGATGCAGGTGGTGCAGGCGGATGCAGGCAGCGCAGGCAGATGCAGGTGGTGCAGGCAGATGCAGGCAGCGCAGGCAGATGCAGGTGGTGCAGGCGGATGCAGGCAGCGCAGGCAGATGCAGGTGGTGCAGGCGGATGCAGGCAGCGCAGGCAGATGCAGGTGGTGCAGGCGGATGCAGGCAGCGCAGGCAGATGCAGGTGGTGCAGGCGGATGCAGGCAGCGCAGGCGGATGCAGGTGGTGCAGGCGGATGCAGGTGGTGCAGGCGGATGCAGGTGGTGCAGGTGGTGCAGGCAGCGCAGGCGGTGCAGGCGGAGCTCCTGTAGAAAAGAGAGCCTGCAGGGCAAGTAACTGGAAACTGCAGTGCTCTTTAACCCACCGTGTGCGTTCGAGGAAACTCGAGCAACCGAGCGAAAAGCTTCCTGATGTTTTGCACGTTACACTCTCAGCATGTCGGCGGCGTTCCCAGGATTTAAGGTCAGTATTCAGAGCAGAATCCAGCCTTTCCAAACACTTCTCCTGAAACGTGAGATGTTCTGTGTTAATGTTTGAATCTTAGAGCCGGCTGAGGTTGAACCTCCCGCTCTGAACGCTGCACGTTTGACACACAGGCTCTGCTGTGGTCATGAACTCTGTCCCGTGTTGATCCTGGTTGAAAAGCTTCTATAAAGACAAATACTGAATAAATATTTTTGCTACCAACGCGACTCCAAATGTTTGTTGCTTTCTCTTTGCCTCTCACAGATTGATGCAAACCTTCACACAGAACGTTTAAACGGTTTATTTGGATTTCACATATACTCAGAGTTATTTTTCAGCACGTGCAGCCTCTTAAAATCTGATGAGTCCTGGAGGACTTGGTGCTGGATGGTGGTCGTCTCAAACTGCTTCACTCGTAGTAGAAGCTGGCGGTGACCGTGAAGACGTCCGACGAGCCTTTGTACGGCGTTATGACCGGCTGCAGGCCTTTCAGCTCTTTGTAGTGGCCAAAGTGTTTGATCCTGTAGGAGCCTGCCGAGGCCGTCGGGGGAATCTGCCACTCCACTGTGGCGTTGCTCTCCCGGTTTGACCCCTTCAGCCAGTGAAACCTGCAGCAAGACAAGCGACTTTAACTCCTCAAAGGACCCTGGAGCTAAAAGAGGAACGTCTGCAACGTGACTTTAGTTTCAGTTTGTATGTTTCTGTCTGGAGTGGACGAGAAACACTCGACCAGCTCCAACCAAAGCAACCCGAGCTTCAGTAACCCGTCAGCACAGGCTGACGAGGGACTCAAACCAAGTACTGAGTGTATAAATACACATGCTTAAGAGAGGTTGGACATTTCTGTCTGCAAATCCTTTTTTGACCAAAGGAAATATTCTAAAAATCAGGTTTTTTGCTGATTTTCATGAGCTGTCGACTATTTTTTAAAATAAAATTACAAAAGTTTTTTTGTTGTTTTTAAAATCCTGATCAAATCTTTGAGATGCACAGCTACACATTAACCTACCTGGTCTCCCATGATGCATCGTTGTGGACAACCTCCCAGGTTTCTGTTCTGTTGTCAAAAACCTCAACAGTGACAAAAGTTTTATCCCTCTGCAACAAACGAGAGGAAGAGGTCAGAAAGATGTTTCAAGTGTCCTTGAAATGCTGGATAACGATGCTAAGCTAACAGTGGCTGAAACACTAGGATACAGGTTGATGAAGAAGAAGAGTTCTTACAATGTCTCCAGAGTTTCTCGGGTTTCCTGCTACAAACGTGACCGTCACAACATCACCCTGAAAACCACATTAAATATTTAAGACTCATGTTGTCCACATAAAGGGAGCGGCGTCCTCAGCGTGGACCCTGAGGAGCACAGCAAGAGTGTGAAGGTGTTTCCTACCTGTCTGTAAACGGGGTAAACCTGCTCCAGGACGTCTCCAAAGCTCATATTCTCAGGTTTTCTGTCAAAGAGCGCCAGGGGCACAAAATTAAAGAGGTTCTCTGTGAAGAAGGGAGGCTGAGGGCCGGCTGGCAGCTCTGCGACTCTGTCCTGGAAACATGATTAATGTCTTTGTGTTACATAGGATTGGCTTCACACTGCAGTGAGGGTCTGCTGTTAATAATAATAATAATAATAAACTTTATTTATAAAGCACACTTAAAAACCAAGGGTATGCCAAGGTGCTTAACAAGTAAGATAGAGAATAGGAGGAGGATAATAGAAGTAGGACCAAAGCAAGTACTAAGTATGCGAGCAGGTAGCTGTCACTGATACATAGGAAAGCAACAGGTACAGAGCAAGCAAGAATTTAAATGAGCATAAAAGTGCATGATATAAAATCAGAAAAGAAAATTTAACTAGAGGGAAAGGCAAGATTGAATAAGTGGGTTTTTAGTCGTGATTTGAACAGTGCAATGGAATCAGATGCACGGATATCAAGAGGAAGGTTATTCCACAGTCCCGGTCAGAGCAAACGCACGGTCACGCCGGGACTTCAGCCGAGATCTGGGTTGGGTCAGAAGTAGTTGAGTGGCAGATCTAAATGTTCTAGCAGGAGTCTGTGGTTTGAGAAGTTCACTAAGATAACTTGGCGCTAATTTATTAATAGTTTTGTAATATAGTAATATTTTAAACTGAATACGGTACTTTATGGGCAGCCAATGCAAGCTAGCTAGAACAGGAGTAATAGGGCAAAATTTCCTGGTACCAGTCAAGAGGCGGGCTGCTGCATTTTGGACTGTTTGCAGTCTAAGAAGAAGAGAAGAGGGAAGACTGTAGTGCAAGGAGTTACAATAATCCAGCCTGGAGGTCACAAAAGCGTGAATAAGCTTCTGCAGGTCCTCATGCAGAACATAATGCCAGCCTTAGAGATAAGGCGCAGGTGGTGGAAGCTAGATCTCTAGCTGTTGACTGTTTGCATCCGATTGTTGGCTTTATGAAATATTTCTGCTGCAACCTCATTCATTCATTCAAGAGTCTTTATGTGTCACATGCGTAGTTATACGAGTACAACACGCAGCGACATGCATCCTGACTGTGATCGAACCTTTTCACTGTTTCATCTGTTTCCACCTCACATGAAGTAAAACGTTCACAATATTTGACGGACGTTTAGCCACCTGACTTTGGTTTAGTTTCATGTTTTATCTTGATCGTCTTTATATTTGGAAAAGATTTTCCTGTGATGAAGTAACATGTGAGCAACATTACAGAATAATTCCTGTGCTGAAATATTCTTCTGCTCTTATTGTGAGTAGGTCTCACAATGCAGCTTGTTTCAGAGGATAAACTGGTGATGAATCTGTTTAAACTGAGCTCTGAGGGCTGAACTCGTTTTCTTTCACTGACTGTTCTGAGGGAAACGTGACCCCGTGTTTCCAGTGTGCTCATTAATGCTGATGAAAGGTGTAATCCATCCACCTGAGCAATGGCTCGGGCCAGGCCTCGATACTTCTGCAGGTAGGCACTGAGCGTGTGCGGGCCGTATATGGTTGAAGCGCCTTCATACCGCTGCACCTAAAAAATAGACAATCAGACTAAGTTTCCACCCTGCTAAATGTCCATTTATATACATACACACACACACATATACACTGAACAACAATATAAACACAGCACTTTTGTTTTTGCTCCCATTTTTCATGAGCTGAACTCAAACATCTGAAACATTTTCTACAAACACAAAGGACCCATGACTCTAAATCTGTTAGTGAGAACTTCTCCTTTGCTGAGATCATCCATCCCTCCTCACAGGTGTGTCAAGGTGCTGATTAGACAGCATGAATATTGCACAGGTGTGTTTGAGACTGCCCACAATAAAAGGCCACTCTGAAATATGCAGCTTGATCACACAGATGTAGCAAAACCAGTCAGTATCTGGTGTGGCCACCATTTGCCTCACGCAGGGAAACACATCTAATGGAGATGTGTTGCCTGCGTGAGGCCAATGGTGTGCAATGGGCATAGAGTTGATCGGGTTGTTGATTGTGGGCTGTGGGTCCACTCCTCTTCAACACTTGTGCAAAGTTGCTGAATATTGGCAGGAACTGGAACTCGCTGTCGTATACGCCGAGCGCCCCAAACATGCTCAATGGGTGAGTATGCTGGCCATGCAAGAACTGGGATGTTTTCAGCTTCCAGGTGTACAGATCCTGGCAGTATGGGGCCGTGCATTATCACGCTGTCACATGAGGTGATGGTCATGGATAAATGTCACAACAATGGTCCTCAGGATCCACCGCCACCATGGGCCACTCAATCCACAACGTTGACGTCAGACTGCTCATCCACACGAGGCAACACAAGCTGTCTGCCATCATTGAACAGTAAAATCATCTGTGAACAGGACACCTCTCCAACGTGCCACACGCCATCAAATGAGAGCGTTTGCCCACTCGAGTCGGTTACGATGACGAACTGCAGTCAGGTCCAGACCCCGATGAGGACCACAAGCATGCAGATGAGCTTCCCTGAGACGGTTTCTGACAGTTTTTGCAGAAATTCTTTGGTTATGCAAACCAATTGTTGCTGCAGCTGTCCGGGAGGCTGGTTAGCACTGTTGCCTCACAGCAAGAAGGTCCTGAGTTCAAGTCCACGGTCAGGCCGGCTCTTTCTGTGTGAGTTTGCATGTTCTCCCCGTGTTTGAGTGGGTTTCTCTTCGGGTACTCCGGCTTTCTCCCACAATCCAAAGACATGCAGTTTGTGGGGACAGGTTAAATAGAAACTCTAAATTGCCCACAGGTGTGAATGGTTGTCTGTGTCTATTAATTAGACAATTTATTAAAAATCTATGAACAGATTAATGAAGAATGAAAATAATCTTCCCTCCCTGCTCTGAAACTCGTGTTTAGATGTGATGATAATCTGTTGGCATCACAGGAACAGTGTAACCACCACAGAGACACCTTTAAAGGTTTCTAGACTGTTTTATGTCCAGTTGATCTTATTTAAACACTGATTTGGATTTTACAATTTAGCAAATGACTCTAAAAACTACAAATCCCATGAGGTTCAGCAGATGTGTACCTGGTACTCTTCATAGGTGGTGATGTAATGAGTGTAGACGTTACTGAGGCCTGCAATCACCACCTCCATGTCCTTTAGAGTTCCCTCTGACTCCAGCTCCTGGCTCACAGTAACAACAACACAGTAAACACACAGTTATAATCAGAGATGGGCAGCGTTACTGTAATCTGATTACTTTTTTTAAAGTAACGAGTAAAGTAAGGGATTAGTATTGCAAAAAAGGTAATTAGATTACTGTTACTTTCCCGTAGGAACGCTGCGTTACTGCGTTACTAAAACCGTGATTTTTTGCGAGAATGTCTCATGACAGTGACGTAAGCGAGTGCGACGTTCGTGACAACAGCTGTGTGCAGATCAACAATGGATCATATATCGAGTGCAGAGAGAGTATGAGCGTGCAGCGTTTAAAGCGTGGAAGTACTGACCTTACTTTGAGTTTGATTCCATAAAAAGTGACAAAAACATTAGTGTCCGTTGTGCGTGGGAAGAAAACTTCTTTTTACAGAGAAAAAACCCCTAAACTTCCAAACAAGCACCGAGTAGCTACGACGTAATGGGAAACTCACAGAGAAACTCGCGGATTCTTCTACTGACCGCGGCACTGCTTTACAGGTGAAAATAGAGCAACAGGACCGCTAGTCTTTGACTTTATTTATTTTCTGCTGTGTTTTACTTGCATCTATTTGAAAGACTGAGTGTAAACACAAAAATATTTTATTTTATGTGCTGGAATGTGCAGAAAATAGGTTTAAATATTAAACTAATTTCTTCCAGTCAGAGAATGTTGCAGATAATTTAATTTTTACTTGATGCATAATGTTTTTTTTATTTTATTAATCTTTTATTTATCCAGGTAAAAAATCTCATTGAGATTAAAAATCTCATTTCCAAGAGAGACCTGGCATCGTGGCAACAAAAGTCACATACCACATAGGTATATAATATTTAAAACAAATACAATATCCCATACCAACATGTGTAAAATATACAATAACAGATTAAAAGAATAAAAGATTAAAACTAATAAAACAAGTTTTAAAAAGAGACTTTTCCATTTGATTACATTTTGTATGATTGATTGTAGAAAAAGTAGAATTGGGCTGAAAGATCTATCACTTTATCACCTATTCAGGTTGTAAATCGTGTTTTTAAAAAGTAACTAAGTAACTAAGTAATTAATTACTTTTGAAAATAGGTAATCAGTAAAGTAATGGGATTACTTTTGGGGGAAAGTAATCAGTAATTAGTTGCTGATTACTTTTTTCAAGTAATTTGACCAACACTGGTAATAACACAGTAGCAATAACATGGTAACAACATAGTGTTGACCTGTAAAGATTCGGTAATAACTGTTTTCATGTGAAGTGTTGATGTCGTGTCGTTTCTCACCTCTTTGATAGCTTCTCGTAGCCTCCGCCCTGACATGGTGCTGTTAAAGAAAAACACACATATATGCAGCAGAGTGTTATTACTGTGTTATAAGCAGCTGTGTTATCATTGGCTGCATTAACAGCTGTCGGTAAAACGTCGTTACGTCATTTCTCCAGGAACAGCTACGACGGCCACAGAGCCGATGGTGATCATCTGAACGTCGACGATCTGAGGATGCCAGGGCAGAGGCCAGTTCATCTGCACAGACAAACACACCACGACAGCCTCTTTACCCGTTTTATTCAATCCACCTCTCAGGTTTTAGCTTCTAGTAGATTTGTTTTGAGCCCTGTTCTCTTTAAGCCCAACTTTCTTTTAGGGTTTGAGCTTGTTGGACCTCACAGTCCAGATTTACAGTCCAGGTTCTTTCCTGAAACTTAAAGTCAAGCCTGTGGGGAGCTGGATGAAGCATCATAACCTGTGTTAGTGTCAGACTGTAGTGATACACTGACTGTGGGTCATTGTCTGACGTGCTCTGATAAGGTAAATGTTGGATCCATGTTCATCACAGACTGTATTTTGTACGTGTGAGCCTCGCCTCACCTCCCCTGTGCTGAACAGGATTGGTTTGGGATGATGACATTCCTTCGTCTGATTGGACGGTGGGCCAAGTAGAGCGTCTCTGATCCCATCCCAGAAGGGGTCTCCTTCCACAGCGCCTACATGCACAGAGATGCACAGTCAGGTTATCACAGCCCGTCTCCGCAGGCTAATGTGAGCTGAGGGACAGAGTCACCTTGGGTGAAGTTCAGGCCTCCGCCTCCATCTGTTGTTCCTGCTGCAAAGCTGTGACCCAGAGCTGGTTTACATGTGCTCGCCTGAAACACAGACACAGCGTAGCTTAGCTTCTATGTGAAGTAGAAGCAGGAACGTGCTGCTGTGTGTGTGTGTGTGTGTGTGTGTGTGTGTGTGTGTGCATGCTGACCGTGTGTGTCTCATTGATCTGAACAGTGACATCAGTCATGTTGACCCACTGATGAGCATGATGAATAAAGCCGGTCACCTCCTCGACTGCAGTTGCATACAGCTCCTGCAGGGGGCAGCGCAACAAGCACACAGTCGTGACTTTGTCACTCGTGGGGATGCTCATCGAATTCCTTTCAGGTTTAAATGAACATTCATGAGGCAAAGACAAAGTCAAGACAGAGAAACAATGAATCTTTGTGAGGGTCTGACTTTTGTCCCCATAAGCAGCGAGTCCCCACAAAGCTCCTAACCGACACACGTCCTGATATGGCAGCAAATACAAGCACATAGCTTGTCAGTTTTTTTTATCATTACGTGACGCTGTGTTGTTTTCTGAAACGAGGCACACGTACCTTAGCTTTCAGGTAGACGTTGTGTCCGATGATCCGAGTGCTCTCAAACATGTCTTCTCCAGGTCCGGACGCCAGACACATTGTAGTCTGGCAGACACACATTTATCGGTTTCCTTCTGCAATTTATTAACTATCTTAACGAGTCTGTCTGTGTGTGTGTGTCTGTGTGTTGTGTATTTACCCCTCCTATGGGACAGGAGCTGTTCAGGTAGTCACAGGGCAGCCCAGTGTTCACACAGTACGGTCCTCCGGTGTTCGGAGTGACGTCACCGAGGTTACTGGAGGAGAAACCAGCAACGAAACTTCCCTGAAACACACACACACACACACACAGAGAAACACTTTAATTATATACCCAAATAAACCATAACGAGTAGATGTTCAGCTGGAAACTCGTCTTTCAAACATTTTGTTACCAAAACGACCAAAAATGCAAAAAATAATTTGCTTGTTTTATCTTCTGGTTTCTGGTTTTTACTGAGTTTGTGTTAAAAATCACAAACTCTGAGACTGTGGTCGGGCTTTGATGCAACCTCTTCAGGTTACCTGTCCAGGTAGCCCCCCGGGGTTCTTGTCCTGCTCCAACAGGTAGGAGGCGTAGCCCATGTTGTCGCTGCTCACCATGCGGTTGGTGTAGTTCATGCTCACCGCGTGGACAGCAAACCAGCTGTCAGCAAAGCTCAGTAAGAACAATGATGGTGATAAACGATGGCAGCTTTATTAAAGGAGCGCTGTGTGCGTTTGTACCTGATCATACCGATGCCGTCTCCATCCTGATCGGTGAACTTCAGCACCAGCACCTGTTTGTCGGTGTTCCACTTATACCTGAAAGATCAATAACACGAACACCTGATCAAATCAGCCAATCGTGTGGCAGCAGTGCAGGTGAGGATCTGCAGATGTTTCCACCAGCCTGTCTCTGTGAGAGTTTACGAAGCTTTGAGCTTTACAGAGGAGAACCTGGCTCTCCTTATGCTGTGGAGCTGATCTATAGACGTGACAGCAGAGCTGCAGGGATGCACTGATAGAAACAAACGGATAAATCATTCATTATTATCTACCTGCGCCTCTCCTCCTCGGGGTTGTTCAGGTACGAGTGAGGACTTCTGTTCAGGCTGCTGTCGTCCAGCTCTCCTCTGTTCCTGTAGATCCTGCCAGGCTTCATGTTATTGTGGGCTATGTCTATACTCTGGAATCAGGGTTTCAATTATGAGTACACAGTTCATCGGTACGACCCTGACAGATAAACATTTGTAATAAAAGTAATCATGTAAAAGTGCATTCTCCTATCCCCCCTGAACTACCCAGTGTGTCTTTGCAGGTAGAAGAATAAGAACTGATTAGGAACATGTGGGAGTTTACTGTGGTTCATCAAAACACACACACACCTTAACAATGCCGTTGACCAACGGCTTGATGGCAGCCTTGATGTAACCGCCTGTGATCATGAACAGCGTGTACTGGAAATATCCGCCGGGTCCACAGTGAGTGTGAGTCCCACTCAGAACAACGTTATCCTGCCGGTATAGATCCCCGTACTTCCCCTGCAGTGCCTGCAGAACCTGCACACACACACACACACACGTACTGCTTTGTGTGCTTTGTAAAGACCTCTAACATGAGACACACTGGTCACAAAGACAGAAGTCAAGCACACACAGCAGCGTTCAGAGGATGATGTCTCCACACATTTGTGAGACCTTTAAGACTCTCTGATGATGTTGATGCATCATCCTTGAGAACAATAAGAACAGCGGAGAAACTACAGCGTGAGGTTAGCTGAGGACCCAGCAGGGGCTCCCAGCGCTGATCCCAGACCCAGATAAATGGGAAAGATTGTATCAGGAAGAGATTCAGTGTAAAATCTCTGATAAACATGCAGGTCAATAAGAAGAAGTCCATCAGAGGGACCAGAGTCAGAGAGGCTGACATGGTCTGAGCACGTGCAGAGGAGGGAGGGTGGAGGTGCAGGCAGGATGAGGAGAGGAAGACCTCAGAGGAGATGGATGTAGTGAAGGAGGACATTCAGATGGAGGGTGAGAGAGAGGAGGATGCTGGGATAGGAGGAGGTGGAGGCAGATGATCTGCTGAGGAGACCCAGAAAGTAAAACTTTGAATAGTGTGTGTGCGTGTGTGTGTGTGCGTGTGTGTGCGTGTGTGTGTGTGCGTGTGTGTGTGTGCGTGTGTGTGTGTGTGTGCGTGTGTGTGCGTGCGTGTGTGCGCGTGTGTGTGCGTGCGTGTGTGCGCGTGCGTGTGTGCGTGTGCGCATGCGTGTGTGTGCGCGTGTGCGTGCGTGTGTGTGTGTGCGTGCGTGTGCGTGTGTGTGTGTGTGTGTGTGTGCGTGTGTGTGTGTGGTCACCTCGAGTCGGAGCCTCTGTGAAACCATTCCTATGTCTGCTGTGACGAACACCACCCTGCGCTTGCCATCATCGACGATGAAGGCTCTGCTGTACAGACGGGTGTGTATGCCTGCAGCCGTCTGCTGAGGGTTTGCGTAGCCCATCTAAACACACACAGTAAAACCTTCTCAGCAGGTGAATGAAGTTTCACAGTGAGCTCGAGCGTGTCTGTGATCCTGAGGTTGTTTGTGTTCCTGTTAAAGTGTGAGTGGGCAGCTCGCGTCTGCAGGATCACAGACGTTCACACAACTGTGGTACCTGAACACACACATTCTCACACAGAGTGTGAGCTGTGTGTCTTTCCCTTCTACGACGATGTAAGTCATGCTGGGTATAAGACGTGTTTCATGCCAGAACCCAGACTACAGACGAGGTTTTACAATCCTGCTGCTTCCAACAGACTCTACGTTCCTATTCACTAATGTTTTATGACCGCTCAGCGTTCGGCACTTAGACCATAAAGATTATCAGTCCAAGCACACCCAGTCGAACCGGAGCGGCAGACTTTGGAGTTTGTTCTCTGCTGCTGTTTTCATCTGCACTCATTTACATGTCAAAGTTCTGGGTCGGCTTGACAGGAAGTTCAGAAATGTTCAGGATCCGCCCAATTCCCATCGTCTGTGGTTGGTTGAAGTTGATGAATGTCATTCAGTTGTGAAGGTCTCGGGTGCAGCTTCCAGTGAGCAGCTCTGATGCTGCTGGAATCAGAAATAGTTTAAATGGCAGAGATCGGGTGGAGGTGGGCTGCAAAGCGGCTTGCAGAGGCAGCAGCAACTACTGACTGAGCGCCACCAGCTGGATGTGTGCTGACACTGAGATCCTCTCTTCAGATGCGTGAGCGAGAAGTTGTGCTCGTATATTGTTAACGTGGAAAAAGATGAACAGTAACTTGGCTAACTGTTACTTCCCCAGCAGTTCTCTGACGTTCTGAAGAAGAACTCCAGAGAACTGCTGTGACCCACCTGCAGGAGCCCGGAGAACTGTTGCTCTACAGCACTTTAAAAATAACCACGAGGTCTGCCTCTGTAGAAGCAAAGCAGAAAGAACTGAGCTGTGGCTCAAGACTTTTGCACAGTTCTGTGCACATATGGGTGACTTCATGTTAAACGCAGCACGAGTCCCTGAAGGCAGCATGAGTGAGTTTGTGGTTCTGACCATAGGGACGTCAGCCGGCGGTCCGGTGCAGTCGGCTCGGCCCACGCCGATCAGGTAAGGTGTGTGCTGAGGGGGCGGAGTCTCTGGATCTGACAGGACGACAGATTTGAATTCATTACGACCTCAGATGTCGGTAATGTTTTCATACTTTAGATCTGCTGTGACAACACTGAGAATGAACCTGATTCAGTGTTTTACAATTCATCGAAAATAATCAGGCAGCAGTTTGTGCCACAAATCACTGAATCTGACCAATCACACAAAAGCAGAAGCTCAATCAGGACGTAAACGGTACATCTGTGTTCATGTGGCGCTCTTAAAGGTGCCGGTCTGTAAACATGGCTGTTTAATGATGAGCCATTGGATGGTTTTTCCTGCAAATGTTTTTTGCTCCTGTAATTTGAATCATAGCTGCTGAAACATAAAACAGACATTTATGCACAAACAAAGTTTCCTATTAACTGTTATGTTTATTAGCATTAACAAGCACTCAGAGGACAGCTCCGCCCTGACCTGACCATAACCTTTGACCTGTGACCTTGTGACTAAAATGGTGCATTTCATCTTTGGCTTCTATAAACTGCACAAACTTGAGGTTTTAAGATATATTCATGCAGTGTGTGATTATGATGTCATATTAAAACAATAAAAAGTGCTGGTCAGCTCTCTCAACGCCCTTTCATACGACATTGACTCCATATGGTTCTCAAGGTTTTTCCAGGTCAGTTTTGACCTTCTACACTAACAATGAAGGTCAAATGTTTGACCAGCGTGGGCACTCGTGTCCCCGGGACCGTTGTGGTGAAGATTGAAGACAATTCTTAAAAGATTTTTACTAATTTTCGTATTTGCTGTGACCTTTGACCTTAACTCGATATCACCACGGTGAAATCAGCTCGAGCTGTTGTTGGTATCTACCATCACACAAAATTTGATCATTTTATCTTGAAAACTGAGGACGCTAGACTGCAAACACACAAACGGACGTCCTTGGTTCTGGACGTCCGTCCTCCAAACACGCTGTCGGGACAAAGTCGACAAAGCTCCGAGTACACGACAGGATGAACGTCTGAGGTTTTATTGAGTGGTTTCTCACCTGCGTGCGTTTCCCTGGTAACGTACAGTACAACCAGCGAGATGCACACGCCGGTCATAACGACGAAGATGACGCCGAGCGTCACTTCCAGAGCTGAAAACCCACAGCACAGCGACTTCCTGCTTCCCATCCTGTCTGTAGGAAACACACTGAAATGATTTCAGCTTTCAGAGCTTCATATCATCAAAAACACGATAATACAAGAAGAAGAATTTCAGAGTCGGATCTTCTCAACATGTTTGAAGAAATGAATCATGGGAAGAACAATCCGTCAGTCTGATGACTTCAGAGCCGTTGATGCTCATCAGGCTAAAGACCAGACTCCATAAATCTGCCTCAGACCTTCATCAGGTTTTTCCATTAAAGGTCAGACAGCCAGAGTCCGTCCACGAGTAGAAACCAGCAGCGAGGTTTCACAGATCAGACACTTCGGATCATTTTGCACATTAAATCAATCAATTTTCCTTCTGTTTGTTTCTCTTTTTCTGCTTTTTGGGGAAATATAGAAAAGAGTTCACAAATGTTTCCAGCTACACATGGAAGGAAACTTTATATGATTTCTTTGATTTATTTGTTGCAGATTAAAATGATTATTATCTTTTAAGGTGACCGTCTCTGAGACTAGCCGAGTCTCCGTTAAGCTCACGTCCGACAAACGCTCGCATTCAGGCGTGAGACGAGAGACGAGCATAAAGACACGACTCACCTGGAGTTGGAGCTTCTGAGAAAGTGTCTGTTCTGACAGTCTGACAGCTCAGAGCAGCTCGGCTCTTATCTCTCTGATAAACACGAGTCTGCCGGTAAAAAGCTCCAAAGGTTAGCACAAAGGTAAATCACAGATGCTGATCGGCGATTCCAGATAAAAACAACCTCGATGGTAATAAGACAATAAATTTGTTCCTCCTGTTATCAGACTGATACTTTGAGTTTGATCTCTCAGCACCTCAAAAACAGCCGTTGAACTTCTCTCAGCTCGAGGATCGCTCACCTGCTCGTAGGACAGACGGTCTTCTGCAGAACCCTGAGTGATCTCAGAACCAGAACCCGGTGCAGCAGCGAGCCATGAGGTAACACGCCTCAGTCCCATAGCTAGAAGCAGCTGAAGCTCGTGTAAAGGTAAACGTGACAACATCACAGTGAGCTCCTCAAATAACAGGGTGTCCAACATGGGGCCAGGAGCCCACATCTGACCTGCCAAAGGTCTACTGCGGCCCAGCAGATGGAACCTCAAATATGTTTCAATAAAGCACGTTTCTGCTCCTCGTGTAATAACAGCTGGGGTACTACTCGAGCCTTACACTGCAAGGGAGTTAACATATATCTATTATATACAGGAAGAGAGTGATAGACCATCTGAAGCAGTTGGAACAAGACACGGCTATTGACCGGACCTCATACCACAGGCTGTACCCAGGGGAGTCTACACCAAGTCTGTATGGTTCACCGAAGATACATAACCAGGAAGCACCTTTAAGACCGATTGTCTGCATGATCAACTCTGTCACCTATAACATCTCCAAGTTTCTGGCTTCGATCCTCAACCTGCTGGTGGGCAGCTCTGAACACCGCATCCAGAACACTTTGTTGAGAAGGTGAGAGATGTCATTATGGAGGCAGATGAAACCATGGTCTCGTATGATGTTACATCTCTATTCTGTAACTGGAACGTTGCCGGTTCATTCCCCCAGCTCTCTCTGTCCTGGTCGTTGTGTCCTTGGGCGAGACTCTTCACCTACCACCTACTGGTGTTGGCCAGAGGGGCCGATGGCGCGATATGGCAGCTTCTGTCAGTGCACCCCAGGGCAGCTGTGGCTACAATGTAGCTGCTTCCATCCGTGTGTGAATGTGAGAGTGAATGAATAGTGGCATTGTAAAGCGCTTTGGGTGCCTAGAAAAGCGCTTTATAAATGCAATCCATTCACTTGCATCCCAGTCACAGAAGCGTTGGAGGTAGTTTGTAAGAGATCACAGGATGACCCCAACCTCAGCAGCAGGACCGCTCTCAGCATCGACCAAGTGTGTTTGAACTGTGTCTTCATTCCACCTACTTCACATACAAGGGTCAGTTCTACAGGCAGAAACATGGGTGTGCCATGGGCTCCCAGTTTCACCCATCGTGGCCAATTTATACATGGAAGAAGTGGAAAAGAGGGCTTTGCTATCCTACCCTGGAACACCACCAAGCCATTGGTTCAGATATGTGGATGACACCTGGGTGAAAATCAAATCTCAGGACGTTCCACATTTCACGGATCACATTAACTCGGTGGACCGACACATCAAATTCACCAGGGAGGATATGAACAGTGGCAGGTTAGCCTTCTTAGACTGTGAGATTTCCATCAGTAATGGGGGACATCTAAAGGTATCTAAGGTTTGACTCTCATCATCCACTGGAGCACAAACTGGGCGTCATCAGGACGCTACAACACAGAGCGAACACCATCCCCACTGACACAGCAGCCAGGGAGGCAGAAGAACATCAAGAAGGCCCTGAGTAAATGTGGTTATCCCAGCTGGACTTTTGTCAAAGCTGGGAAGGCTCCTAAAGAAAGCTCCAGCTGATCCGGGAGAGAAGGACAACCGCTGCCCAAGAGAAAACCTGTAGTGATCCCGTACGTGTCAGGAGTATCAGAGCAGCTGAGACGCATATTTTCTAAACACCGGGTCTCTGTGGCTTTTAAACCCCGAAACACGCTGCGCCAAAAACTGGTCGACCCCAAGGATCGGGTCCCCGACACAAACAGAGTAACATAGTCTACGCTGTTAAGTGCAGGAGGATTGGCAGGATTTATACATCGAGGAAACCAAACAACCTCTGGCTGAGAGGACGGCACAACACAGAAGCGCTACCTCGTCAGGCCAGGACTCTGCAGTCTGTTCACACCTACAGGCCAGTGGACACTCTTTCAAGTATGAGGATGTAACATCCTGGACAGGGAGGAGCGCTGGTTTGAGGGCGGAGTCAAGGGAAAGACCATCTCTGAATCGAGGAGGGGCCTAAGGGTCCATCTGTCACCATCTTACAGTGCTGTGATTGCAGCCATTATAGCAGTAATATTATACTCAGAGATAAGGTCTGTAATCAAAGGAAATGCAACAAACAGAAAATACAGCAGTGTAAAAACAGCTGGAGCGTGCGCTGCCACGGCGCAGGCTGTTAACGAGTTTCACGGTTTCTGCTCCGCACGTTTGTTAATTACAACAAAGGATCTCTTTGTGTCGCAGCTGTCTGCAGCTGGGCTGTCATAAAGTTTGGAGAAAATAAAGCATGAATGGAAAATGTGTTTATACACCAGAGGAAGCTAAACGATCCTCATCAACACTCATAATTACTCTGAAGGACAGAAGCCCTAAAGCAGACATGTCACAGGTGTAAGACACACAGAGAGCGGTCAGAGCTGCAGGGCAGTGTGGGAGTGTCGGTGCACCATAACATTACCTCTGCTTTCTGTGGGACAGCAGCCGTTATTCCAGGGAACACTGAGGCGTTCCCACACGCACATCATGGAATGTTCAAACTTGTTTACACGGGTTATGTCACGTTAGAATATGATGGTTAAAAACTAAAAAACAAAGTTGAACTTACTTATGAGAACTATGTTAGTTTATTTATCACAAGTATGCATATCTAAGAATAACTTGATGTATCTGGAGGGGTGTGATTGGGAGGAACGGCCTCCCTGATCTGAACCCGAGCGGTGTTTTGTTATTGGACTTCTGTGCTAATCACAGTTTGGCCATAACGAACACCTTGTTCAAACATAAGAGTGTCCATAAGTGCACGTGGCACCAGGACGCTCTAGGCCACAGGTCGATGATCGATTTTGTAATCGTATCACCAGACCTGCGACCATATGTTCTGGACACTCGGGTAAAGAGAGGGGCTGAGCTGTCAACTGATCACCACCTGGTGGTGAGTTGGATCAGGTGGCGGGGGAGGACGCTGGACAGACCTGGTGCACCTAAACGCGTAGTGAGGGTGTGCTGGGAACGACTAGCAGAGGCCCCAGTCCGCGAGATCTTCAACGCACACCTCCGGCAGAGCTTCAACAGCATTCCGAGGGAGACTGGGGACATTGAGTCCGAATGGACCATGTTCAGCGTCTCCATTGCCGAAGCTGCTGCATTGAGCTGCGGCCGCAAGGTGGTTGGTGCCTGCCGTGGTGGTAATCCCCGAACCAAATGGTGGACACCAGAGGTGAAGGGAGCCACCAGGCTGAAGAAGGAGTCCTATCAGGCTTGGTTAGCCTGTGGGACTCCGGAGGCAGCCGACAGGTATCGACAGGCCAAGCGGAATGAGGCACGGGCAGTGGCTGAAGCAAAAACTCGGGTGTGGGAGGAGTTCGGAGAGGCCATGGAAAAAGACTTTCGGACTGCCTCGAAGAGATTCTGGCAAACCGTCAGGCGTCTCAGGAGGGGAAAGCGGTGCTCTACCTGCACTGTGTATAGTGCTGGCGGAGCGCTGCTGACGTCGACTGAGAAAATTTGTCAGGCAGTGGAAGGAATACTTCGAGGACCTCCTTAATCCCACTGACGTGTCTTCCGAGGAGGAAGCAGAGTCTGGGGATGAGGGGAATGACCCGCCAATTTCCGGGGGCGAGGTCACTGAGGCAGTTAAACATTTCCTTGGTGGCAGAGCCCCTGGTGTTGATGAGGTCCACCCCGAGTTCCTGAAGGCTCTGGACGTTGTAGGGCTGTCCTGGTTGACACGCCTCTGCAATGTTGCGTGGAGATCAGGGGCAGTACCTGTGGACTGGCAGACCGGGGTGGTGGTCCCCATCTTTAAGAAGGGGGACCGGAGGGTGTGTTCCAACTACAGGGGGATCACACTCCTCAGCCTCCCCGGGAAAGTCTATGCCAGGGTGCTGGAAAGGAGAGTTCATCCGCCAGTCAAACCTCAGATACAGGAGGAACAATGCGGTTTTCGTCCTGGTCGTGGAACACTGGACCAGCTCTTCATCCTCTCGAGGATACTTGAGGGTGCATGGGAGTTTGCCCAACCAGTCTACATGTGTTTTGTGGACTTGGAGAAGGCATTCGACCGTGTCCCTCGGGGTGTCCTGTGGGAGGTGTTGCGGGAGTATGGGGTGTCTGGCCCATTGCTACGGGCCATTCGATCCCTATACAACCGTTGCAAGAGCTTGGTTCGCGTTGCCGGCAATAAGTCGGACTCGTTCCCGGTGGGTGATGGGCTCCGCCAGGGCTGCCCTTTGTCACCGGTTCTGTTCATAATTTTTATGGACAGGATTTCTAGGCGCAGCCAAGTGGCAGAGGGCTTTCACTTTGGTGGCCTCAGAATCTCATCTCTGCTATGATGTGGTCTTGTTCGCGAGTGATGGGAGAAGGGAGCCGGAGATCGACAGACGGATTGGGGCTGCAGCTGCAGTAATGCGGACGCTGCACCGGTCCGTCGTGGTGAAGAGGGAGCTGAGTGTAAAAGCGAAGCTCTCAATTTACCGGTCGATCTACGTCCCTACCCTCACCTATGGCCACGAGCTGTGGGTAGTGACCGAAAGAACAAGATCGCGGATACAAGCGACAGAAATGAGCTTCCTCCGAAGGGTGGCTGGCCTCTCCCTTAGAGATAGGGTGAGAAGTTCGGCCATCCGGGAGGGGCTCAGAGTAGAGCCGCTGCTGCTCCACATCGAAAGGAGCCAGCTGAGGTGGTTTGGGCATCTGATAAGGATGCCTCCTGGGCGCCTCCTGGGTGAGGTGTTCCGGGCATGTCCCACCGGGAGGAGGCCCCGGGGCAGACCCAGGACACGCTGGAGAGATTATATCTCTCGGCTGGCCTGGGAACGCCTTGGTGTTCCCCCGGATAAGCTGGAGGAGGTGGCTGGGGAGAGGGAGGTCTGGGCCTCTCTGCTTAGGCTGCTGCCCCTGCGACCCGGCCCCGGATAAAGTGGAGGAAGATGGTTTGTAGTATTCTCCTGAATTAGAAGAAGGTGATAACTATTACAGTTATTAAACTGATTTGTTTTAAATTGCTGATTCAGTGTGAATGAATGATATTGTTTATGATGCATGATACTGCTGAGTTATAAGAAATACTGTTTTCAGAGAGTCAGGACTTTGCTTTTTTTTTTTTTTTTTTTTTTTTTTTTTTGCCTGTCCCATTTGGTTCTTTAGCCGTCAGAATTGTTGTCTGAAGACCAACAAGGATACCCAATGGATTTATTCTGCCAAATGGATCATCATGGCATCGCCGTATTGGTCCATTTGATCGACCTTTGTTGTTATTATTTATTTTATTTTATGTTTTTCTATTTTCAGTTGTTACAGACGGGACAGACATGACTGAGGGATAGGAAAGGGAGAAAGAAAGAGGAAGGAAAAGAAAAACAGAAGGGGAGAGGGACAGTGAGAAAGGGCCCTTAAAAAGAGAAAGAAGAGAAAAAAAATCTCCTGGAACAGGTGAGCTGCTCTGTGTTGGTACTGTAGGACACTGTGGGACACAGAGACCACCAAAAGTGCACTCTGATCTGCTCGTGCATGTGCAGGCAGGATCATTACTGAGATATTTCCATGCAGCACTTTCTGGAAGTTTTCTGAAGAAATCAAATCTCTCAGCAATGATAACCACACAAGTTGACACACATTACAACAGTAACTCACTCCTTCCTTAAACTGACTCTTTAGTTCAGTCAGGTGCTCTGACATGTTTGCTATATGCTTTCATTCCTTCAAAGGTGAACAGACACAGAGGGAGTGATGTAATCAGAGCTGCAGGGCACTGTGGGAACACCTGGGACCAAAACATCAAGTGCAAAGTTCCTGAGAAGTGATGACCGCTTATCTGCTTTCTGTGGCACAGCAGCCGTTATTCCAGGGAACACTGTAGGTGTTCTTACACGCACAACATAACCTGAAACGTTCAAGCTTGTTTACGCAGATGTTGGTTTTTTTCCTTTGTTTGTTTTTGCCTGTCCCGTTTGGTTCTTTAGCCGGCAGAATTTATGTCTGAAGGTCAACAAAGATGACCAACGGATTTACTTTATCAAGTGGATCATCACGGCCTTGCCATATTGGTCCATTTGATCGACCTTTGTTGTTATTATTTATTTTATTTTATTTTTTTCTATTTTCAGTCGTTACAGACAGGACAGACATGACTGGGGGATAAGAAAGGGAGGAAGAAAGATGAAGGAACAGAAAAACAGAGAGGAAGCGGGACAGTGAGAAAGGGCACTTAAAAAGAAAAAAAATCTCCTGGATCACCTGTTGAGAGAAAAAAAAGAGAAAAAAGAGAAAAAATAGAGAGCAGCATAATAAACACAGCACCATTGCATTAATCCAGCTAAGTGTAAATAACAGTAAAAACTAAATAATGAATGTTATTGTGCAGCACGCAGGAGCAACAGCGCACAATGTGCTGTGAGGTCGCAGCCAAGAAAGGTGTAGTTTGTGTCTATGAACAGTGTGTGGATGAGCTGAGGAGAGATCCAGATGACGAGTGACCCTGCAGCCATGGAGCAGAGACCAGAGGGGGCTGCAGTGGCGTGCCCACGGGCTCTGTCAGCAGCACCAGAGTGAACCGAGCCCCAGACCCAGAGGCCGGGGGCCCCCCACCCCCCCCGAACGAGCCACAGGTGCCAGACCCCGCCAAGCAGCCACCGGGAGTGAGCCGGTACATATATGAGTGGGCGGAGGGAGGTTTGGGGTCTTCACTCACCCTGGTTCTGTTAACCGTCAGGGCTGGGGGGCTGGGAGGAGGTGCTGGCCGTCAGATTGGGGTCTGGGATGCGGGGCTACTGCAGATAAGGAGGTGGTCTGCTTGCCTCCACCCCAGAGAGAAGGGTTACATCTCCTGGGTCTGGGTGTGGCTTGTCCCTTTGGGGGCGGGGCTACCTGGACCTGGGATATAGAGTATGTTTGGGGAGTGTGACTGTCTGTGCAGTGTCTATTTGTGTCTGTCTACACGTTGGGTGAGTGCCGAGTATTTGTTTGTGTATATGAGGGTGTGAATGCACGTTTGTGTCTGTGCGCCTGTTTGTCTGTGTCTATATGTCAGGTTGGGTCTTAGGCTCCGCCTCTCTGGGAACATCTCAGGCCCTCCAAAGTACGGAGGCCTATCTCCCCTCACCACACTCCCTGCCGGTGGCTGATGCCCTCAGATGTCGTGTCCCTAGCAGATCGTTACATGGAGAAACCTTTGGAATACAAGCGTGCTGATCCACACAGGTGTACACAGACACAAACTACACCTTTCTTGGCTGCTGCCTCAAAGCACATTGTGCGCTGTCTATCTTGCGTGCTGCACAATAATATTTAATATTTAGTATCTACTGTTATCTATTGTTAGCTAGTTTATTGTGATGGTGCTGTTTTATTATGTTGCTCTTTCTTGTTTGTTTTCTCTTCTGTTTTTTTTTTTTCTCCATACAGGTGATCCAGGTGTTTTGTTTGTTTTTCTTTCTCACCGTCTCTTCTCCCCTCTATTTGTCTTTCTCTCCCTCTCTTTCTTTCATTCTTCCTCCCTGTCCTATCCCCCAGTCATGTCTGTCCCGTCTGTAACAACCAAAAATCAAATCAAATAAATTCATAATTATAATAAAGGTCAATCAAATGGACCAATATGGCCATGATGATCCACTTGGTAAAGTAAATCCGCTTGGCATCTTTCTTGGCCTTCAGACAACAATTCTGATGCTAAAGATCCAAACGGGACACAAAAGAAAAGAAAAAAAAAGAAAAAGAAAAAAAAGAAACACTTGTAATTACACCACTTATCATTATTGCATCACTAACAGACTCCAAACTGTGTGAAAATCACAAAGAAAAGGAGGCTTTCTGCAGAATACCACACCCTGCTCAGGAACCTGTTGAATAAGAAACTGAAGATAAAAAAGGTGGACGTGTTCAGGTGTGTCTGAGGAGGGAGGCGTTCGTTATCAGCTATAAAATAACCTGCAGGTGTGACGTGACTCTGCAGCTGCGAGCCAAGAAGAAAATGGATCATCATGGCATCGCCGTATTGGTCCATTTGATCGACCTTTGTTGTTATTATTTATTTTATTTTATTTTTTTCTATTTTCAGTTGTTACAGACGGGACAGACATGACTGAGGGATAGGAAAGGGAGAAAGAAAGAGGAAGGAAAAGAAAAACAGAAGGGGAGAGGGACAGTGAGAAAGGGCCCTTAAAAAGAGAAAGAAGAGAAAAACAATCTCCTGGAACAGGTGAGCTGCTATGTGTTGGTACTGTAGGACACTGTGGGACACAGAGACCACCAAAAGTGCACTCTGATCTGCTCGTGCATGTGCAGGCAGGATCATTACTGAGATATTTCCATGCAGCACTTTCTGGAAGTTTTCTGAAGAAATCAAATCTCTCAGCAATGATAACCACACAAGTTGACACACATTACAACAGTAACTCACTCCTTCCTTAAACTGACTCTTTAGTTCAGTCAGGTGCTCTGACATGTTTGCTATATGGTTTCATTCCTTCAAAGGTGAACAGACACAGAGGGAGTGATGTAATCAGAGCTGCAGGGCACTGTGGGAACACCTGGGACCAAAACATCAAGTGCAAAGTTCCTGAGAAGTGATGACCGCTTATCTGCTTTCTGTGGCACAGCAGCCGTTATTCCAGGGAACACTGTAGGTGTTCTTACACGCACAACATAACCTGAAACGTTCAAGCTTGTTTACGCAGATGTTGGTTTTTTTTCCTTTGTTTGTTTTTGCCTGTCCCGTTTGGTTCTTTAGCCGGCAGAATTTATGTCTGAAGGTCAACAAAGATGACCAACGGATTTACTTTATCAAGTGGATCATCACGGCCTTGCCATATTGGTCCATTTGATCGACCTTTGTTGTTATTATTTATTTTATTTTATTTTTTTCTATTTTCAGTCGTTACAGACAGGACAGACATGACTGGGGGATAAGAAAGGGAGGAAGAAAGATGAAGGAACAGAAAAACAGAGAGGAAGCGGGACAGTGAGAAAGGGCACTTAAAAAGAAAAAAAATCTCCTGGATCACCTGTTGAGAGAAAAAAAAGAGAAAAAAGAGAAAAAATAGAGAGCAGCATAATAAACACAGCACCATTGCATTAATCCAGCTAAGTGTAAATAACAGTAAATACTAAATAATGAATGTTATTGTGCAGCACGCAGGACCGACAGCGCACAATGTGCTGTGAGGTCGCAGCCAAGAAAGGTGTAATTTATGTCTATGAACAGTGTGTGGATGAGCTGAGGAGAGATCCAGATGACGAGTCACCCTGCAGCCATGGAGCAGAGACCAGAGGGGGCTGCAGTGGCGTGCCCGCGGGCTCTGTCAGCAGCACCAGAGTGAACCGAGCCCCAGACCCAGAGGCCGGGGGCCCCCCACCCCCCCCGAACGAGCCACAGGTGCCAGACCCCGCCAAGCAGCCACCGGGAGTGAGCCGGTACATATATGAGTGGGCGGAGGGAGGTTTGGGGTCTTCACTCACCCCCGTTCTGTTAACCGTCAGGGCTGGGGGGCTGGGAGGAGGTGCTGGCCGTCAGATTGGGCCTCCCTGCTACTGCAGATAAGGAGGTGGTCTGCTTGCCTCCACCCCAGAGAGAAGGGTTACATCTCCTGGGTCTGGGTGTGGCTTGTCCCTTTGGGGGCGGGGCTACCTGGACCTGGGATATAGAGTATGTTTGGGGAGTGTGACTGTCTGTGCAGTGTCTATTTGTGTCTGTCTACACGTTGGGTGAGTGCCGAGTGTTTGTTTGTGTATATGGGGGTGTGAATGCACGTTTGTGTCCGCGTGCACCTGTTCGTCTGTGTCTATATGTCAGGTTGGGTCTTAGACTCGACCTCTCTGGGAACATCTCAGGCCCTCCAAAGTACGGAGGCCTATCTCCCCTCACCACACTCTGATCCACACAGGTGTGCACAGACACAAACTACACCTTTCTTGGCTGCTCCCTCAAAGCACATTGTGCGCTGTCGATCTTGCGTGCTGCACAATAACATTTAATATTTAGTATCTACTGTTATCTATTGTTAGCTAGTTTATTGTGATGGTGCTGTTTTATTATGTTGCTCTTTCTTGTTTGTTTTCTCTTCTGTTTTTTTTTTTTCTCCATACAGGTGATCCAGGTGTTTTGTTTGTTTTTCTTTCTCACCGTCTCTTCTCCCCTCTATTTGTCTTTCTCTCCCTCTCTTTCTTTCATTCTTCCTCCCTGTCCTATCCCCCAGTCATGTCTGTCCCATCTGTAACAACCAAAAATCAAATCAAATAAATACATAATTATAATAAAGGTCAATCAAATGGACCAATATGGCCATGATGATCCACTTGGTAAAGTAAATCCACTTGGCATCTTTCTTGGCCTTCAGACAACAATTCTGATGCTAAAGATCCAAACGGGACACACAAAAAAAGAAAAAAAAAGAAAAAGAAAAAAAAGAAACACTTGTAATTACACCACTTATCATTATTGCATCACTAACAGACTCCAAACTGTGTGAAAATCACAAAGAAAAGGAGGCTTTCTGCAGAATACCACACCCTGCTCAGGAACCTGTTGAATAAGAAACTGAAGATAAAAAAGGTGGACGTGTTCAGGTGTGTCTGAGGAGGGAGGCGTTCGTTATCAGCTATAAAATAACCTGCAGGTGTGACGGGACTCTGCAGCTGCGAGCCAAGAAGACTGAGGACTGCACACCTACAGCAGGTAATCAGGGATGCTCTCCTCTCACTCGCTCTGTCTTCTGTACAATGAGATGATTTCATTTGACTCTGACATGCTCTTCACATTCTAAATAGTTTCATCGTTTTTTGGTAAATCAGGTTGTGAAAATTGTTTCATCCCACTTTCTGCAAATTCAGACTCACTAACAGGTTTTTACTGTGATTCACTCGTGACACATGAATCAGAAACACAACTACAGGTGTAAGTCTTGAAACTCGGCGATGACGTGATGATGGAAGTGATCCGAGAGGCAGAGAGGAAGAAAAAGAAATCTGCTAAAAGTAACGAATAAAAACCTGAGAACAATTAAATTAAGCCTGAATATTGAGTTTTGTATTTCTTTCTCTCAACTCTAAACACAAAACTCAGTATTAAAAATAAATGTTCAAATTATTAGTTTCCCATCAAAATAATAATAAGACAAAAGCAGGTGGACTGGATCAAGGAAACATTACTTTGTGTGTGCAGAAAGAGGAAGAGGACACTTTTCACATGAATAAATCATATTTTGAGACATGTAAGCATCTTATTGTCCATGTGATCTTCCTCCTCCTCTTTTATCTACCCGAGGAATCATATCTTATATTATATCAGGTTCATCTCATCAGTCTCGAGTGAGCAGTTTTGTGTTTAAGAACGACCTGGAGGACGTGCCGGAGATATGAATCAGTTTGGAAAATGTGTTTTGTAGTCACAAGAGATTCACTGAGATCTGCAAATTTTGTCTAATGAGATCAAAACCATTTAAAGATTTAAACACTGACTGATGCAGGAACCTGTTTCAGGACCACGGCTGCAACCATCGTGCTGTGATGTCACCAAGATCAGAACAAAACATGAATGTGGATCAATGTGTGCTGCTCTAGATGGTTTTTAATTTGAGAAGAATGCGCGTGAACTGTGCTGCATGACCAGTTTAGAAATAAATAAATAAATAAATAAATATTTGGTTTTGATGCATTTTGCTGGATTGTTTCTCTCAGGTCGGAGACATGGCCTCAGATCAGGTGACGGTCGCTGCTTTGAGTCGTCCCTTTGCTTTGGGGATGCTCTACGATGCAAGGAGAGATAAACTGAACACAGGTAAGTGTGAATATGAATGAATGAATTACTCACTGGAATCACTTCTGCAGGGGCGTCTTTATACCTTGACTCTGAATAGTGGCACAGATGGCTTCCTTTAGCCTGTTGAATGAATAAATGAAGCAGTTGTTTTAATAGCTGCTGTGTCACAGAGTCTTTATTCAGTGCAGCAGAGTGCAGGTCTGGGCAGGATCCAGACACACGGTCATAAATATAGCAGGAATAAAATGGATGGAAAATCAGGTTCTGGACATTCAGTCTTCTGTGGCACATTTCTTCATCAGTGTTGTCATACTGGAGCCTGTTACTGGTATTAGTTGTGACAGCACCAGAGAAGGGCAGTAATGCATAACGGTAATCCAATTATGTTTTTCAAATAACGAGTAAAGTAAGGGATTACTATTGCAAAAAAGTAATTAGATTACTGTTACTTTCCTGTAAGCCTGCTGAGTCGTTGATTTTATTTATTTCCTGCTGTGTTTGACTTGCATCTATTTGAAAGAGTGCAAACTCAAAAGATCATTCTCTTATTTTATGTGCTGGAATATGCAGACAACAGGTTTAAATGTTAAAGAATTTCTTCAAGTCAAAGACAGTCGCATATAATTACATTTTTGCTTGATGCATAAAGTTAAAAGATTAAAACTAATGAAACAAGTTTTAAAAAGAGACTTTTCCATTTGATTATATTTTATATGATGGATTATGCACAAAAACTAGAATTGGGCTGAAAGGTCTGGAGCTTTATTATGTATTCAGGTTGCATATAATAAAGTATATATATATAAAGTCCCTAACTCCCAAGCTTGCAGATCTAACTAAATTAAACCATACCCCACTTTTAAAGAAAGTAGAAGGTGATCTGGCTAGGTGGAAATGTCTACCCATATCACTCATGGGAAGGGTCGCCGCTATAAAAAATGATGGTCTTACCAAAAATAAATTATTTATTCACAATGATCCCAACTAAACCACAAGATTGGTTCAGATCTCTAGATTCATACATGTCCAAATTCCTTTGGAAAGATAAACCCCCACGTATAAGCTTAAAAACACTACAAAAGACCAAGGATAAAGGAGGATTAGAACTACCTAACTTTCAGCACTACTTCTTAGCCAACAGGCTTCAGTTTATCTCAGGATGGCTAAAACATACCCTCTTAGATGAACCTTGGCTAGATGTAGAACAAGCACTTTGCAATAATCTAGAGCTTTCAGACCATTTATCAGCTCAAACATCCAACGACATGAATGCTTCAAAAGCATCAACATCAGCTCTTCTCTGACAGCATGGTGGGAGTTTCTAAAATTGACGGAGTCTTCATTAATCCCATGCAAACGTACACCTATCTGGAACAACCCTGACATATTACAAAACAATAATATGATAAACTTTTCAGATTGGAGTAGTAAAGGAATCACATATTTAGAACATATATTAGAAGGAACAGCATTTATTTCATTTGACAGACTAGTTACACAATATGGGATCAACAAGAAAAGATTTTTAGAATATCAACAAATTAAATCCATAATAAAAAAGAAATTTAAACCGGGTCAAGTTGAACTACAAACACCACCAAGTGTGGTTCAATTTCTTATTCTTAAAACCCCAAAATACTATCCAAAATATACAGAATGCTTTCTAAAACAGATGAATCAATATCACTTCCTATTGCAAAATGGGAAGCGGATTTATCAGTTAACTTAGGCCAAAACTTCTGGTCTCAGATTTGCTTAAAAACCTTTCATCTAATCAGAAATCCCAGTCTTCAATTAATTCAATACAAAATACTACATAGAGTGCACTATACAGGTCATCGGATGTTCAAGATGGGCTTTACGTCTACCAACAACTGCTCACACTGTCAAACCAATTCACCGGACAATTACATCCATGCTCTTTGGTTCTGTCCACCAGTTCAGAAGTTTTGGCGCGAGATATGTGAAGACTTATCAAAGTGTCTGAAATGTAACATTCCAACTTCCCCCTTAGTGTGTTTGTTGGGCAGCTTAGATAATGTCACTTCAGAAAAGAATATAGCCCATATGGTTTTCACTGCCCTATGCATAGCCAAGAAAACCGTCCTCATGAACTGGAAAAATAAAAATAATCTTAATTCTAACCAATATATAAATTATCTATTAGATTACATTAGTCTCGATACAGCCTCTGCCACCACATCAGATCAATCGCTCTGGGCTCCTTTGATCAGCTCCATCACCTAGTGGGGGTGGGGGGGTCATATTTTGGTCTCGCCTTCACTGTTGTGATTGGTGTGGGGGTAGGGACAGGCTTAGGGCGTCGGGGGTTCCCCAGGAGCATCTTCCTTGGGGGGCTCAACCTGGGGTAGCGGTCATGGCCTATTAGGGGCTCTGTTGGCTCTTAGGTGACGGTTTCCTCATGGCTGTGTGCAGCGGGGCTAGGGGAGGGTCTGTGCTGACGGATGGGGGTTACTGACCTGGTAGCCTGGCTGCCCCTGGGTGGGTCCGGGACGGGCGGGAGGTTTTGGGGGCGCTCCGTCTCTGGCCTGGGGCCCTGGCCGGGCCTTGGGGGCTTGGGTCCTGGTTGGTATGTTGCTGGGGTTGTGGGCGGGTGGGTGTATGGGGGCCCGGCCCTGGCGCAGGGTGCCGCCAGTGCATCGAGCCACCTGGGGGGCTCTTCAGCTCGTGGGGGAGGCTGTTACACCTTGCAGGAGCTCTCCTCTCTTCAGGACCTCACTCTGCAGGGGGGGGAGATACAGGAGAGGGGGAGGAAGATCTCAGCCTGGGAGTCTATTGTCTTGTGTCTTGTCTCAGGGCGATCGTGGCTCAAGAGTTGGGAGTTCGCCTTGTAACCGGAAGGTTGCCGGTTCGAGCCCTGGCTTGGACAGTCTCGGTCGTTGTGTCCTTGGGCAAGACACTTCACCCGTTGCCTACTGGTGGTGGTCAGAGGGCCCGGTGGCGCCAGTGTCCGGCAGCCTCGCCTCTGTCAGTGCGCCCCAGGGTGGCTGTGGCTACAATGTAGCTGCCATCACCAGTGTGTGAATGTGTGTGTGATTGGGTGGATGACTGGATATGTAAAGCGCTTTGGGGTCCTTAGGGACTAGTAAAGCGCTATATAAATACAGACCATTTACCATTTACCATTTGTGTAGTCTGGAAGATGAGTGGATGATGGAGTGGGTGCAGTTTTCTCTGTGGTGGGGTCGGGTGGGCTGTCCCGGGCTCTGTGGGGCCCGGCGGCGCTGCTGCACTAGGCCGTTTTTTCTAAACTTGTAATTACGATCTTGTTCTTTCCGTCACTACTCAAAAGTCATGATTGTAGGTGAGGGGAAGGATGTGAATCACCTGGTAAATCGTCAGTTTTGCTTTAACGCTCAGCTCTCTCGGACCAGTGACAGTGTAGCATCCTTATCACTCCAGCTGCAGCACCAATCCGTCTGTCCATTTCCCGCTCACCTTTCCCCTCACTTGAGAGCAAGACCTTGAGATATGTTCAAACTTAAAGATGTCCACAAGTACACCTGGCACCAGGTGTCCCGACTAGCTGGGCAAGCTGTGTGGAATTTAATGAAGGACCCAAGATGCAGGCAGCTTTCAGATGCAAGTGAGTTTTATTAGGGAGGTGAAATAAATAGAAACGCAGTAGGCATGAAACAGAACCCGAGGATAACCTAAACTGAAGAAAACTAACAGCAACAGCCCTGAAAAGGAGATGCAGGGAGACTCGGGGAAATACACAAACAAACCTGCAGAGCACACAAGAAAACACACACAGGGCAATCAGGGAAGACAGGAGGGAGACACGACTGGGATTAACTGGACATAAGGAGACAAGGGGAAGCAAAACTACAAACACTGACAAGAGAAACGGACCTTCAAAATAAAACAGGAAACACCCCAACAAAACTCTAAACACGCAAACTTAACACAGACTGGGGAGACAGAACATAGGAGCATGAAACATGGAACAGGAGAGCACAGAGGACACAAAACACTAGGGATAATTACAAACAGCCCAAAATAAACAAAACCACAGAATATTAATAAATTTAAACATGAACACGGAGTCCACAGACTCCGGACCATGACACCAGGACAGTTTGAATGTGGATATCCTGGAATGAAAGCTGCAGTACTGTGCTGTAAAACTGAGTGTCTGCACATTATGCCCATGTCCATTTTAAAGCTATAATTGGAATATGCTTCAGTAAACAGTTAAAAAACAAAACTTTTATCAGTGTCCAAATATATATAGACCTAACTGCTCATAGACACTGATTATAGCACAGGTGTCGAACTCCAGGCCTCGAGGGCCGGTGCCCTGCAGGGTTTAGATGTGTCCTTGATCCATCACAGCTGATTTAAAGGGTTAAACGACCTCCTCAACATGTCTTGAAGTTCTCCAGAAGCCTGGGAATGAACTAATCACGTGATTCATGTGTGCTGACCCAGGGTGAGATCTAAAACCTGCAGGACACCGGCCCTCGAGGCCTGGAGTTCCCCACCCCTGGATTATAACATCACATCTTAAAAAACTCCATACAAGCTTCCATTGGTACTGCAGTTCCTTTCTTGGCACCCTATCACAGGGCTGCTATCGATTTCTATTTCTATAACTGATTCGAGTCAGATTCACAAAGTCGTGAGTTGATTGAGTTTTGACTCAGACAGAAATATCACATAGATATAAAAATGTGGATACGTATAAACCAAAGCTGACACTGTGAGACTTCAACAGAGGTGTGAGCATCGCAGCAGAGGCCTTTGTGTCAAAGTAACTGAGGATAAAACACAGAAAAACATGAAGGAGATTCTCCTCACTTTTTATAGCAGATAACCTTGAAAATATTCTGCAGTAGAACAAAAACTTAAGAAAACCATGAATCAGCAGGTGAGCATTACCTGATGCTGCTGAGGTAACAGAGGTTTGATTAGAGACACAGCTAAGAGTTTTGCAGTCTGGCATCATTTTAAAAAGTTTACATTTCTTCGGTATTGAACAGCAGAAATGAGAATTTCTTGTCAGAAGCTGACAGCACTAAACACAAGAACTGTGAGATGACCCAAAAGCTTGATTCTGTTCATCTGGATATTTTCAGTGGGAGAAACGTTTCATCATCATCAGGTGACGTCTTCAGTCTCAGCTGACTGCAGGTTTCCATCTTATAAACAGGACATTTGTATAATGACTGAAACCAGCCCAGGAACAATGGGCTGGAAGGTCAGCTCCTTCATCATTAGTATGCAAATTGTCACGATCATAGATCAACAACCTCTAATCAAAGATCACTGATCAAAGACCATTGATCAATGATCATGGTCGTTCTGTGGTGCATTATGGGTAATCTCGGCTTCTCACTGAGCGTGCTCCTGTGATTGCCCAGCATGTCATGGAGTGGGTGGGAGGTATTGTCCAGTATTGTCTTTATCTTGGACAACATCCACCTCTCAGACACCACCCTAAGGGAGACCAGCTCCCCCCCCCCCCACAACATTACTGGCCTTGTGATCAGTTTGAGTCTGTCGGCTTCTGCAACCCTTGACCTGCTGGCCCAGCGTGCAACAGCACAGAGGATCGCACTGACCACAACAGACTCATAGAAAATCCTGAGCGTTGTCTGACAGATGTTGAAGGACCTCAGAGACGACTCTGGCCCTGCCTGTAGAGGGCAGTGGTGTTTTTAACCCAGTCCAGTTTATTATCTATGTGCACTCTGAGGTATTTCTAGTCCTCCACAACGTCCTCACGCTGGATTGAAACAGGGGTCACAGGTTTCCTGGTCCTCCTAAAGTCCACAATCAGTTCTTTGGTCTTTGCCACGTTGAGCTGCGGTACTCTGACTCATCACCCTCACTGATGCATCCAACCACCGCAGAGTCATCAGAAACCCTACTGATGATGGAGGTCTGTGTGCAGTGGTGTAGAGGGTGGAGGGGGAGAGGACGGTCCCCTGTGGTGCTGATCACCTTGTCAGACACACACTGTGGAAGACGCACATATTGTGGTCTTCCTGTAACAACAGGTAACAACAATCCAGGACACCAGAGCAGCATCCACCTGCATCGCTGTCAGCTGATCACCCAGGAGGGTCGGCCTGATGGTGTTGAAAGCACTGGAAAAGTCAAAAAACACGACCCTCACAGTGCTCCAGATGGGTGTAGGCACGATTGAGCAGGTAGATGATGGTGGCCTCAGCGCAGAGTCGGGGCTGGTATGCAAACTGAAGGTGATCCTGATGCGGTCTGATGGGTCGGAGCTGGTGCAGGATGAGTCTTTCCGGGGTACTGGTGCATGACTTGGAGAGTCAGTGCCACAGGCCATCTGTAGCTCTTTTTCAGCATGAAGTCACAATGCTGCTCACTGATCATCACTTCACTCCTTACCCTAGCTCCAAAAACTCTTCCCCATATCTGCATGGTGTGGCTCATCGGCTTTATTCTTACTGAATCAGCAGAAACGTTAATAATTTTTTCAAAAAAACATTTCCTTTTTGTGTTTTCTGCAGATTTCACGCTGTGGGACAGAGAAACGATTAAAAGGTACAGCACTAGGCAGAATCAGGCCAGCACCACCTACGAAATTACTACATCAGACTCCATTGAGACCAAGTCTTCTCTGCTGGATGTAGATACATATTCTAAAACTAGTTGGTTGTGTGGACTGACTGAAAAGAGTGGGTCTTGCAGCTATCTGAATGACAACAAGAAGTTCAAGAACCAGAGCAGAGTGACGCTTCAGTTCAAAGCTACGACTGCATTTGAACGGCTGGCAATGACTCACCTTGAAGCAAAAACCACACAAATACAAGACGTCATTAAGAAAAGCAACGCAACACACGTAGTCACAGGCATCCAATATGGGGCACATGCTTTCTTTGTGTTTGACAGCGAGAAGCTGGAGAGCAGCAGTGTTCAGCAGACGAAGGACCGCATGCAGGCAGCAGTTAAGATGATCATTGTATATAGTTCTGAGGCAAAGGTTGACGTCAAGCTGAGTAAAGAAGAAAAAGCTGTGACTGATAAATTCACCTGCAAATTCTACGGAGACTTCATTCTCGACAGCAACCCTTCAACATTTGAAGATGCAGTGAAGACCTACTCACAGCTTCCAAAGCTCCTTGGAGGAAATGGAGAGAAAACAGTTCCTGTCAAAGTGTGGCTGACACCGCTGAAGAAACTGGACCCAACTGCTGAAGAGATGAAGGGAGAGATTTGTGTCGGGTTACTGAGGAAAGCTGAGAATGCTCTAGAAATCATCAAAGAAATGGAAATGAGATGCAATGACTCTCTGGATGAAGACGTGGTTCAGAGTTTTCCACAGATTCTCAACAAGTTGAAGCGTTTCCAAAACCTCTGTGAAGATAGCGGAAAAAAGCTGAGACAGGCTATGATGGAGACATTCCCTTCCATTCTTGAGGGTAAAGAAGACAGTTCACTGGAGAAACTCTTAGACGACCAGGAGAAGTCACCATTCAGTCTGGAGAACTTAGACAAGTGGTTAGATAATACAGAGAGAGAAATCAACGTCATCAGGTCCTGTGTGGAAGCAATGAAGGGGATAAAAATCACTAAAGATGAGTCCGAGTTCGACAGAGTGAGTCTTGCTCAGGATGTAGACGATGTCCTGAGCTTTGTTTTCACCTCTGTGGAAACTGACGACCCCTACCTGGACCAGATGTACAAATACTTGCGTGGTCATGACAGTTTCACTCCACCAACAAAAGACCACTGGTTCTTCTCAGCTGAAGTGGTAGCCAACCTGAGACAGAAAGCTGAAGAGTTCTGCAGCATCACCAAAGGCCTGAAGAGCAGCAGCAGGTTTAGCTTCATTGTGGCATCAGAAACAAATAAGAAATACAAAGGAGCAACCATCTACCACTACAGGAGAGGCCGTCGGGTCACTGAAGAGTTTTCAAAGCCTGCTGTTCCTGATGTCACTTCTGTGAAAGACAGACAAGAACTCCTCTGGTGTAAGTCCATATTTACCTATTTGTTTTCATGTTCAGCAAAAATATATGCAATGCTACTAACCCGGGGACGAGTGGAAAATGATAAGGTGATTGGCTGGACTTTTTCTAGGAGTTAATTCAATAGATCGTCAATGTTAGGAACTTTCATCGGTGTATATATAAATTTACAAAAGTGGGAAAATATCAGATATACTCAGTACTTTTCAAAGTTTTAAGCACCAAAGGTGAAGTACTGATTATACCTTCAGACACTGTGATGCAGTTATCAGTAATATCTTCATCAGTAACAGAATATTAGTAAGAGGAGACAAACGTATTCACTGTGAGTGTGCTGCCTTTAAAACAAAACCTGCTGAGTGGACATCAGAGGAAATGCAGGACTTAACTTTGACACCATGTTTGAAACCTGGTGGCTTCTTGGTTCTCCTACATGCCTGATACAAAAGGCCAGGGTAAATTTGCAATCCCAAATCTCACCACAAGAAGCCTCTAGACCAGGGGTGGGCAATCTCAGTCCACGAGGGCCGGTGTCCCTGCAGGTTTTAGATGTGTCCTCAAACCAACACAGCTGATTTAAATGGCTAAATTAGCTCCTCAACATGTCCTGAAGTTCTCCAGGCCTGGTAATGAACTAATCATGTGATTCAGGTGTGTTGACCCAAGGTGAGATCTAAAACCTGCAGGGACACCGGCCCTGGTGGACTGAGATTGCCCACCCCTGCTCTAGACCCCACTCCTCTAAACAATGTGCTGGATGTGAGTGTGCTGTTGTAAAGTGGACTGTGTGGTAACGAACGGTTGTTTTTTCCCCTCTTGTTCAGACGCCTGTGATCTCACCTTGGACCCAAACACTGCAAACAACTACCTGATTCTGTCTGAGGACAACAAGAAGGCAACGTGTGGAGCATGGCAGACGTATTCTGCTTGTCCTGAGAGGTTTGATACAAAGACTCAGGTTTTGTGCAGGGAGGGGCTGACTGGGCGCCATTACTGGGAAGTGGAGTGGAGTACTGGTTCCAGTAATAACGTTGGTGTAGCTGTTACGTACCAAAGCATTGTAAGGATGGGTAAGAGTGACGAGGCAGGGCTCGGTTCTAACACCAAATCCTGGTATTTTGGTGTGTACGAGCAAGAGCTCAATGCTTACCATAACGGTAAAGTGTGGAGCGAAAGTCTTCCCAGTACCGGCTGCAGCAGAGTCGGAGTGTTTCTTGATTGGCCTGCTGGCACTCTGTCTTTCTACAAAGTCTCCCATAACACACTGAGTCACCTCCACACCTTCCGCACCACCTTCACAGAGGCTGTGTACCCAGGCCTCTATGTCTATTACACATCCAACTATGCTGCGCTACGCCCATTTTAATTAGAGCAGCAGAGTCCGTCACACAGAGTTAAAAACATTTAGTATCATGCTTTCAAAAAATACCTTTAGCTTCATTCTATCAAGCAAACATTTACATCTTTGGTGCTGGGATATTATTTCACGCACCAGCGAGATAAAACCTGCCTACCATGCTGCCGGTCGGCCCTGTAATAGCAGCTTCCTCCCATCCCTGAACTCTACCAGACCTCAGAAGGTCCTCTGCGGTACCCGATGGCCCAACCTCAGCAGCTCCTTTCAGCCTGCTGATTGTCTTGTTCTCACAGGCATCACTTACAGAAGAAAACCCCAAACATGCACCCTGCTGGCCACGTAATGAAAAAGACTGAGTTTTGTCTCGCTGCTGCATATGTTATTTTTTCTAGAATGACAGTGAACTGTTATATTGTTCTTTGTCTTTATCACAGCTTTATGACTCACATAGCATGAAATCATTATTAAGGGCTTTTATGGATAATTCAGTGTAATTGCATTATAACAGGTGTTACTGAGGGAATCTTATATTTACTCTAATACGTCATAATTAAATACTTGTTTTGTCTTATTAAAACTGCTGTTATCGTTAAGGGGACGCTGGGTATGCGTAACACACTTAGCACGAGCAGTCTTTTAAAAAAAAGGGGTGGATTCCTGATGTGATGGTTTTATTTCAGTTTCTCTTACTTGGTTCAGTGTTTGCTGGGTTCTTATTAACAGTAACATGTATAATGTACATTTAGATGCTAACACTGGCAGATCGAGGTCGATGATGAGGCAACAGGAGTCTGAGTTCTTTCTGTGAGCCAAGAAAATATCTCGAATCAAGATGTTCCCTGAGTGCAGATGCCTTATTCAGCCGTTGAACCAAATCACTGTCATAATCTTTTAAGTGCATTATATTTTTCTGATTTCTTTGTCCTAAAATAATCAATATGTGCCGCTTGGGAAAGCTCTGGGTAGTGTGTCAGAACATCTTCCCACCATGACCCAGAATCCATCCCAGGGTCCCAACATGCTGTTAACGATTTCGATCTGCTCCTCACGTGTTAACCTCTTCGACATGTCAATGGCTGTGAACAAAGAGAAACTTGTAAATAACTCATGAAAGAATAAAGTTACGTTGAAACCAAGCACACCATTGTTGTTCTTCTGACATTACCAATAAGTTTGATGTGTCACATGACCCTCTTCCTATTGGAAAAAACAAAAGTTGTATCCAAGATGGCCGACTTCTAAATGGCCACCATGGTCACCACCCATCTTGAGGAGTTTGCCCCCTCACATATATTAATGTGCCACAAACAGGACTTTAATATCACCAACCATTCCCATGTTATTACAGTGTACCCATATAAATAAACCCTGTAGATTCACAAAAGACCCATGAATCTCAAATCTTCATAAATCTGTGTTAGTGAGAACTTTTCCTTTACCAAGATCATCCATCCCTCCTCACAGGTGTGTCTGAGACTGCCCACAATAAAAGGCCACTCTGAAATATGCACAGTTTTGCTTTATGGGGGGGGGGGGCAGAAAGGCAGTCAGTTTGCCTCACGCAGGGCAACACATCTCCGTTGCATAGAGTTGATCAGGTTGTTGATTGTGGGCTGTGGGTCCACTCCTCTTCAACACTTGTGCAAAGTTGCTGAATATTGGCAGGAACTGGAACTCGCTGTCGTACACGCCGAGCGCCCCAAACATGCCCAATGGGTGAGTATGCTGGCCATGCAAGAACTGGGATGTTTTCAGCTTCCAGGTGTACAGATCCTGGCAATATGGGGCCGTGCATCATCACGCTGCAACATGAGGTGATGGTCATGGATAAATGTCACAACAATTGTCCTCAGGATCCACCGCCACCATGGGCCACTCAATCCACAACGTTGACATCAGCAGACTGCTCATCCACACGATGCAACACAAGCTGTCTGCCATCATTGAACAGTAAAATCATCTGTGAACAGGACACCTCTCCAACGTGCCAGACGCCATCGAATGAGAGCGTTTGCCCACTCGAGTCGGTTACGATGACGAACTGCAGTCAGGTCCAGACCCCGATGAGGACCACGAGCATGCAGATGAGCTTCCCTGAGACGGTTTCTGACAGTTTTTGCAGAAATTCTTTGGTTATGCAAACTAATTGTTGCTGCAGCTGTCCGGGAGGCTGGCTTCCACCTGGTCAACCATCCTGGAGGTGAACATGCTGGGTGTGGAGGTCCTGGGCTAGTGTGGTTACATGTGGTCTGCAATTGTGAGGCCGGTTCAATGTACTGCCAAATTCTCTGAAACGCCTTTGAAGACGGCTTATGGCAGAGAAATGAACATTCATTTCACAGGCAACAGCTCTGGTAAACATTCCTGCAGTCAGCATGCCAACTGCACGCTCCCTCAAAAGCTGCGACATCTGCAGCACTGTGCTGTGATCAATCTGCATATTTCAGAGCGGGCAGTCTCAGACACACCTGTGCAATAATCATGCTGTCTAATCTGCACCTTGACACACCTGTGAGGAGGGATGGATGATCTCAGCAAACAACAACTTCTCACTAACACAGATTTAGACAGATTTAAGAACAATATTTGAGAGTCATGGGTCTTTTGTGTATGTAGAAAATTTTTCAGATGTTTGAGTTCAGCTCATGAAAAATGGGAGCAAAATCAAAAGTGTTGAGTTTATATTTTTGTTCAGTGTATGTGTAACTGTACCTGTGAGTAAACATGATTTTCTTTTTTTGGAACAGTTTAAAATAATGTCACAAATATTTGTTGTTTAGAAGAACTGTTACATTTTAATTTTGTGTTGTAAAAAGAAATCCAAAATTCGATGCATTCAGTTTAAAATGACAGTAAGAAAGTAAATGAATGTGTTCAGTAATTAAACCATATGTTGTGTAAACATGGATGTTTTTACCACAAAGGTGGAGGAATAAAAACAACACACTTTTTACGAGTACACAATATACGTTCAAATTAAGCAGATGGGGTATTTTCTGGTTAAAAAACAGGGTTAGGGTAGGAGACAATTAACATCTATTAGAGATCGACCTTAATGAGCGACTGTTCAGAAACTATTATGTCATAATAATTTTAATAACAGTGTAACAGTCACATGTTGAACCTGATTGGACAGTTTGGACGTGTCGTGTTACCAGGAGAAGAAAACTGTGTGTGTGGGTGAGGCTGAACGTACCTGCGTCCGTGTGTCCAAACTAGAGATGGACCGATCCGATATTACGTATCGGTCTGATACTGACCTAAATTACTGGATCAGAGAGAAATAAAAAATGTAATCCGATCCATTAAATATCAAAAAGCACCTCACAAAACTTCCCACACGGCGTGACTCGCCTCATAAGCTCAGCACGTCGGAGCAGTGTGGTCACGTGATAGAGCGGCTGTGGCGTGCCAGACCTGTGAGGGTCTCGTTGAGCATTTGGAGCTTCGCTACCAAACCAGCATTTCATCTCCGAGGAAGTTTTCCCAGAGAGAAGTAAAGCAAGTGTGTAAGTTCATCTCTGAATGTTTGTAAAACATTCCCGCGTTAAGCTTAACAACAGATATATGGAGCGACTGCTTCTTCTTGCTGCTACTTCAATCATGAAACTGATCAATGATCAGCTGATCGTCTCTCTTCTTTGTTTTTGTCTCACTTTGCACCAGAAAGAGGAAACCAGCGGCTGAACAACAGCAGCACGTTTAAGCTTGATCAGCTGTTGTTAGAATTTATTTAATATTATTTCTACACCAGGATCTTTTTCTACAGCTGACGTAACTGTGCAGGGGCGGATCTAGCAAAGTTTAGCCAGGGGGGCCGATAGGGCATGAACAGGGAAAAGGGGGCACAAAGACATACTTTTCTTTCTTATTCTCATTTAAAATGTCGAGCTTTTAATAAATAATTATCTGAATCTTACACCCAAAGTTTTAATCTGATGTTAAATATATAGAAGTCCATTACTGTATATAGTAACTGTTAAGTCTAATATACCCTAGTAAGCTATAGTACTTTTTCCTTTGGGAACCATCTGTGCAGTCTGCAGTTCTGTTGAAGAAAGATGTTGAATTTATTTAATTATTCTTCAAAAATAATTTATTTCTGTGCAGTTTTTTCACACTGCATCAAATTAAAGTTGATTACATCGATTAAGCATCATGAGGTGGAGGGTGGGGGGTTCACTATTTTTTTTTTTTTTTTGCTGGGAGTTTGCAACCCTATTAGTTAGGTTGCTTAATATTTCTGCTAAGTACTCTTTAAAATACCAGAATAGGGAGGATGGAGCAGGTTTACGTTTATTAGATCAGTTTTGATGAACTATGAAATATTTTGGGTGCAGTGTGTTTTTCACACACAGGTATTGTTTTGGAGGAAGGAAGGTTCAGGGTTTAAGTAGTCATCATCATGGGCTCATCCGATTAGAATGAGAATAAGCAGTCAATCATTTACAGGTTTTGTCGTTTTATTGAATAATGGGTAAAGGAAGGAAAGACACACATGGACTGCTATCTCTCAGCTGCCGCCCCATGTGGGAGTGAAGAAAAAGTGAGGGGTAGGTGACTGCAGTCCTTATATAATGAGTGACAGGTGAGTGCAATTAAGGCCAAGCACCACCCCCAATCAAAGGTGAGGAAAAGAAACAAGGTGCATTTGGTGAAGTGGGTGTGCTGAAAGGTGAGCCTTTACAACAGGTGTAACAGAATAGCTTTAGTGTTTGTTTTTTAAACTTCAGTTTGAACTCATACAAAATCCAGCAAGATATAAAAAAACAGTTTTATTGATTAAAAAACACTATATCGGATTCATATCGGAATCAGACATAAAAAAAAAAAAGTGGTATCGTGCATCTCTAGTCCAAACATCTTTAGCTGCTTTAGTTTGACTCTAGGCTAACCTTGACTTGTTAAAGTTAAGCTCTTATTAATTAAATCCAGTTTCACAGAGTTAAATCTGCGTCACTCTTTGGGACTCCACAGAGTAAATGAGTCTTTATTCATGTCACCTTTAATTGTTGGATGTTTTTCATTTTATTCCTGTTTTGTAGCCATTTGAAGAGAAAACTGTTGTGTTGGTTTTCTTGCATTTTCTGTTGCGTTGTTCCGGGACAGGAAGTAAGTGTGTCGTTAGTTTAAGAGTTCTGGCTGTAAAACAAACCTCGTCAGGATTATGATTTTATTATGATTTTGTGCCATGTTGATACAACTAAACTGGAATTAATTAACGTGTAGTTTTAAAGTGATAAAGTGCTCTCACAGCAGAGCAGACTTTTAAATATTTAAGAACTAATATGACAAAGTGAAACGTGGTAATGTTGTATTACTGCAGTATTATGGGATTATTATACAAACTATAGCTAGTGTTTAATTCTGGGTGGTTTATCATTATTATATTAATTATGGAATAAAAGTAGAAGTTTGATTATCAGAACCGTATTTGGCCATATTATTAGGCACATGTGAATGTGTTTTGTTTCATATAAAAAACAAGATTTCATGTACATTTAAACTAAAACAAGTATATTTTACTCTATTGTCTCATTAGAATATAGTTTAATTATGAAAATTCCCATATTTTGACAAGCTGGTGAATTTGTGGTGTGGCTGTAGCTCAGGAGGTGCAGCAGGTCAGTTCCAGTGAGCTCCAGTTTACCTGGACAGCAGACGTGGCTCCGATGGGATAGATGGTGTACACGCCGCTGGGTCGGCTGCTGTCTCCATTGTAGATGTCGCTGCAGTCCAGCGGGAGCACGAGAGGAGCACAGCTGCTCAGCAGAGGCACCAGGAGGAGGAGGAGGACTGACAGCAGCTGGAACAGACATTCTCATGTTATTTCAGCATCATGTAGAGCTGCTGCATTTCTGACTGTCACTCAGCAGCAGTGCAAACTCAACCTCAGAGCCGACGTTCTCCGATTTTATGAAAACATCGTGAAGATCAACAATTTAAAGAAAAGAATAAAAAAAGAAGAAGAAGATTTTTAATCTAATCAAATATCAAATTACTGGTGAATCTTTCAGATGTTTGAAGTTCTGAGCTCACCTTCATCGTCATAGTTCTGATGAAACGATCTGATGAAAACCTCAAGTCTGGGATTTTTATGTGGAAAGGTTAATAATTAACTGATCCGCTCTGTGTGGTTCAATCTGGGTAAGATGACTGTATGGGATTTATAACCCTTATTAGCTCTGACATGGTCCTTGAGGACTTTGACTTATTGTCAAACTTGAGCTTTGAGTTAGATTAATTATTCTGGCACATTAGCACAGCCTCTGGATATCCACTGTCCTTCAGATCAGCCAAAACCCTGTCAGCATGTCGGACAGAAGCAAGAAACATGGGAATAAATGATCAGAATGATCGATCACACACGCAGAGCTTTACAATCTGTAAACACGTTCTAGACCAGAAGATAATGTTTGTGTTTTTCTTCTATCGGTCCAACAAATACACGTTTGTACTTCCTCGAGCGCTGATATAAAACTACAATAATAAGTCAGAATTAGTACTGAGTTACTGATACAAACAGCTCAGGTTATTATAGCAGCACAAACACTGACTCGTTGATTGGTTGATTGGTTGGTTGGTTGGTTGGTTGGTTGGTTGATTGGTTGGTTGATTGGTTGGTTGGTTGGTTGGTTGGTTGGATGATTGGTTGGTTGGTTGGTTGGTTGGTTGGTTGGTTGGTTGGTTGGTTGGTTGGTTGGTTGGTTGGTTGGTTGGTTGGTTGGTTGGTTGATTGGTTGGTTGGTTGGTAGTCATTAGTGTATTGTGAATGTGGAACACCAGACTCTTTCCTAAAGCTGAACCTGCTGTGGTTTGCAGTGACTGGGATTAAAGTGAAAAACACAAATAAACACATGAAGGTCTGAGTGGAAAGTAAACCACTGACAAACAGAAAAACAGCACCCAGAACACGTGTGCTGTAAGGCACAGACCTTACTTTCAGCTTCACGCTACATTATCTGTAATGTTTTGTACTGTGTGATAACTGTAAGGGAACAGATCAGTGCATGACTGCAGACCGCGTGGGGCTGATGGTCCAGCCTCTGGCCCAGAAACAAACTTCCTGACACGTGCAGTTTGTAGAGTCTGGGCCACCCGCGGTGAGTGTTTCATTCCACCAAAGCGCTGTTATCAGGTGAAGTCATTCCTGGTAATGTTTGTGGGAAACACCTTCATGTACCTTCTGGAAGTCCATGTGTTGTATCGGCAGTCGTGAACAGGAAGCACATCAGAGACAGAGACCGTTTGCTTTAAGCCAAAGCAGCCGGACGACAGCAAGACTCCAGAGGGAGTCATGGATGAATTAAAGCTTTGGGAAGAAACGCAGGAAATCAAAAGGCACTGCAGCAGTTTGAAGCTTGCACACACAAAATCAAGCAAAATGTCAGGGACACAGTAAGGCTGGACAACCAGGACAACAAACTGAAGACAAAAGCACAGAAACTTCAAGAAGCAGAACTGCAGACTGAGTCAGCACAGGGAGAACTGGCAGATTCATGTTTATTATAAAGCACCAAATGACAACAACAGTCACCTGGAGGGGCGTTATACTGCAAGATAAACTCTACGGGAGAAACCCAACAATCACACGACCCCCACGAGCTGATCCGGGATCAGGGTGAGGCATCCATCTGTGAAGGGGAGGGGAGGAGGGCAGAAGGAGGCAGGTCAAAGGAATATATACGCCCCTTTCCATTAGTACCTACTCGAATCGATTCGGCACGGTTTGCCACAGTTTCCCATTAGGTCACAGTATCTGCTACTTTTTTAGTACCTGCTCGGTCGGGTTCCAAGTGATCCGAGCAGGTACCAAAATGTGATGTCGGCAGACTGCATGCCACCGATTGGCTGGTCAGTGGTGTCATCGATGAGTTGTGAGAGCTTCTCATTCACGAAAATGAAAACTGACATTTTTGGAACCCGACAACGAGGGAAATGTCTCTAAAAACAAAACTGTGGTCCCCGAGTGAGACGAAAAGCCACAGACTGAGCAGCAGGTGCATCATCGCCTCAACGTCCACCTTTGTTGTTGTCGTGTTGCATACTAATGATGTCACTGGATTCTCTGAGTCGAGCCGAGTAGGTACTAATGGACACGGGGCTATAATGATGCATGGCTGTGGATCCATCCACAGAAGAGGGGCCTGAAAACTGAAGCTCTGCCTCCCATTCTACTTTTAAATACTCTAGGAACAACAAGTAGGCCTGCAGAGCGAGAGCGACGTGCTCTGATAGGGTGATATGGTACTACAAGGTCATTCTCTGCATTATTGTAGGGTCCACCTTACAACATAAAGCACAGTGAAGCGACTGTTGTTGTGATTTGATGCTGTTTCATTAAAATTGTTTTAGCAGAACGACATCATACAGATTAATATTCTCACTGAAAAAGGTGGAGCTGTAGTTCGAGGCTGTGACCACTAGGGGGCTGCAACCAGAGCACATCAGCTGTTTGTGTCTCGTTTATTATCGGTGAGCTCCACACAGACAGACTTCACCCAGCAGCACACTGTGGGTCAAACATTTAAAACATTTATTTTCGTTATATTTGTTAAAACGCAGGCAGACGATCAAAGTTTACATCACAGATCAGAAAGAGGCGGGAACATATAACACGAGGAGCATGTATAATTTCTCAGTGATTCATTTTAATTAAGTATTCTGACTGTGAACATGTGACCATCACGGCGTAGGGTGCATCGTCATGCTGACGGCCTTCAGGGAGTGGTTTCACCTTTCCAGGATTTCCACTGCAAAGTTAGGCATGGTGCAATCTTGACAACCCCCCCATGTGAAGTTTGGCACACAGTCCTTGTCAAAGGACCAGGACATGCATCTTTCTGCATGTGAGACATTCATGTGTCTCTGGAGCTGCAGCGGAGAACTTGAAAGGATGTTCTCCTCAGCCTCACACTTATGGAGCTGTTAGCAGCTACACTGAGAGATGTTTGCTCAGGGGGAGAAGTCAGAACAGACTAAACTCATGGGCTCATCACCTCACAGGTTATTGTGAATGACCACAAACCAACACCTCCTCCAGCTTCTCCAGGTCAGACCCCGAGGCCTCCTCAAACCAGCCGTTACGTCCCGGGTCTGTCCAAGGGTCAATGTGCCAAAAACGCCTGACCTTGGAGGCATCCATGTCAGCTGCTCCTTCCCATCAGCTGAGCAGAGACACCCACGTTTCTAACTGTAGACCCCATTAAAGGCTGAAGGACAAACTGAAGCAGGTGTATGTGCTCCTGACAGATTTGTGCCTAACATAATCAAAGCTCTCGGTCCCCTTTTGTGAAATCGTCTATCAGGAACTTTGGGGTAACGTTTGACTCCGCCTTACTTTGGATGTTCATGTCAAATCTCTGGTTCAGTCCTGCTTTGATCACTTAAGAAACTTTGCTAAATTAAGTCCTGTTGCCTCCTCCAGGTACTCACAGCTGCTGCTAATACAGCTGCAGTGGCTCCCCACTGAATTCAGAGTCCATTTAAAGATTCTGCTTCTGACCTTTAGAGCTCTTCATGGACCAGCACCAGCTTACACTATTGAACTTCTACAGCCCTGTGTGAGGTCATGTGATCAGCACACGAGGCTTTTGCCACTGTGACCACAGAGCGTGGAGCTCTCTCCCTCTGAGCTACAGATCTGTGGACTCACTCTCTTTTAAAAACAAATAAAACTCATCTTTCTTGAATTACGTTTGGTCTTTTCTTTTTGTTGCTCTGGTATTTTTCGTGATCTCTGTTGTGACAGGTCAGATATAAATCTAATTTTACTTTATTTCAGGTGAAGCTGCTCGTATGAGCCCAGAGCTCAGAGTAAGAATGTACAGTGACCACTAAACAACAGTCGCCTCAAGGCTCTTTATGAGGTCGAGACCCTCCAATAATACGAAAGCGTGCTGCTCTCGTGCTCAGACATCACCCTGACACGGTGAAAGTCCTCCATGTGGGGCAGCAGCTCGTTTGGATTTCCTCTGTGTGACAGTGTGACCACACCAACACACAATGAGGTGCATCTATTTGAAAGACTGAGTGTAAACACACAAAAATTATTTTATGTGCTGGAATGTGCAGAAAATAGGTTTAAATGTTAAACTAATTTCTTCCAGTCAGAGAATGGTGCAGATAATTAAATGTTTGCTTGATGCATAAATTTAAAAGATTAAAACTAATAAAACAAGTTTTAAAAAGAGACTTTTCCATTTGATTACAGATTAGAATTGAGCTGAAAGATCTATCACTTTATCACCTGTTCAGGTTGTAAATCGTGTTTTTAGAAACAAAAAAAGGTTTCTTCCTGTTAAAAGGGAGTTTTTCCTTCCCACTGTCACCAAAGTGCTGCTCATAGGGGGTCATATGATTGTTGTGTTTTTCTCTGTATCTGTTATTGTAGGGTCAACCTTACAATATAAAGCACCTTGAGGTGACTGTTGATTTGGCGCTGTATAAATAAATTGAATTGAATTGGCGCCACCCGAGTGCCGCACTGCCTGCTGGGTAATACTCGTAGAATCAGAGACGGGACTTTTTAAATAGGGAGCTGATCCAGACTTCCTGTGTTGGGGCGCTGCAATTTTAATGTAAGTGAAAAGTGAATTGACTCCATTTTTGAACAAGGCTGCAACATGACAGCATCAGTGACTTTGTGGATGTGCTGCACAGGCACCTGAGACAAAAGCTCAGTACGAACTTCTCACAAGTAAAATCCGGTTGTGTAACTTTAGGTATAGAAATACTGAATATTAATATCAGTGTCTTCACCCTGAAGCAGGTGGAGCTGTAGTGCGAGGGCGGCTCCAGAATCCAGACAGAAACACACAAAGACCACGAGAACACCTCAGCTGTTTGCTTCTCATTTATTATCAGGATACAGCAGATAATGATTCACACCAGCTATCAGACCTCCACCAAACAGTCAGTGAGACGTTAAATCTGAGTGTGCTGAGCTGCAGACTGAGGAACAGCAGAGACCTCTAGTGGAGGAACGTGTTCATTGCAGCTGCTCTCATACAGGTGAACTACATCAGCTCAAACTGGTCTCCGTCCATCATTTCACTCCACCTGCAGCTGTTTGACAGCTGCTCACTCACACTCTGACTGCTCTTCTGAAATATTTACGTCTTCGACTGACTCTGAAAGTTAAAGATTCTCTGGGATTACATGATAAAGGAGAGAAAAGAGAGATCAACACGAAATGTTCTGCTGTGTTTGTCCTGCAGATTTACTGCACAGGACGGATCTTCATGCTGATGGTCTTCAGAGAGTAATCATAACCTTTCCACTCTTTCCACTCCACACCAACACCATGGATAGTACCATCAGCCCCCCAACGATAAACCCCGTTAGGGCCTGCAAGGTGACAGTCGCTGTACCAGAACCCCCCCAGATATGATTTTGCACAGTTTCCTGACCAGATGTCCTGGTCTTTGTCAAATGTGGAGAACTTCTTTCCGTTGTGATCACGCAGGGAATCTCCTGCAGAAACACAGATGAACAATCACAAAATTACCACTAATCCCAGTCAGACTGGTCTGCATGTGTACTGGGAGTGTTTTCAGTGGGCCATGACACAGACTGGACTCATACTGGGGAGTAAAAAGCAGCAGGTGCACAGTTTTGGGTTGGGTTTTTTTTCCTGTCCCGTTTGGCTCTTTTGCATCAGAATTATTGTCTAAAGGCGAATAAAGATGCCCAACGGATTTACTTTACCAAATTGACCATCCCAGCTTTGCCGTAATGGTCTATTTGATTCACCTTTTATTGTTTATTTTATTTTCACTTGCTGAATACGGGACAGACTTGACTGGGGGAAAGAAAAGGGAGAAAGAAAGAGGGAAAAAAAACAGTGGAGAAGAGGGACGGAGATAAAGGGCAAAAAACAAAAACCAACTAAATAAGCAGACAAAAAAATACATCCATCAATCACCTGGATCACCTGTTGAGAAAGAAAAAAGAAAACAAGCAGAAGAAGACTAGAGTAATACAATAAACAACATCATCGTGATGATATATGTGAATAACAGTAAATACTAAATATTAAACATTATTGTGCAGCACGTAAGATCGACAGCACAGTGTGCTTTGAGGTAGGAGCCAAAAAGGGTGTAGTTTGTGTGTGTGAGCACCCGTGTGTACACCTGTGAGCATGGACGCGCTTGTTTTTAAAAGGTTCCTTCATGTAATGATCTGCTAGAGGGTGTGGGGGGGCCACAGCCCCGTCCTCCAGGGCATGAAACAGGTATGGAGGAGATCAAGACTCCAGACATCCAGAGGCCCCCAGAACACAAGAGACCAAGAAGACCAACAGAGGGGCAGCTGCACCACTGTCCCAGCAGGTGCACAGTTTGAATCATACGTGGTTGACAGACTCCAGTTTGTTCATGTGAACTGGGAGACTTCGTCACACACTAAAGTCATTTTCATTGGTGTGTAGCTGATACCAGCTTTATTTATCCCTGAAGGCACATGAGACAAGCCAAGTAGTTAAACTGTGTCTATGGTCCTGACAACCTCACATAAAAAGTCCTGAAAACTGAAGGCTCTGCCATGACACAGACTGGACTCAAAGCAGGTTCAGCTCCCTGCTGATCCTGTATGTCTCCGCACCACCTGATCTGTGGTGGGATACAGCTCCAACCTTTTTATCTGTTTCCATGGAAACAGTCAGCAGAGACCTCGGTTAGCGACTCCTGTTTGCACAGCACGAAGGTCACATGATGCTGTGATGACATCATCAGTAAATGGAACAGCTGGAACATCTCTGGAACTAAACTTGTTGGAAGTTTAAGCTTAAACGAGGAACCAGATTTAAGACCTGACACTTATTCATCTTTCAGAGTCAGAGCAGAATATTTCCCCACCTGCCCCTCCGTTAATGAATCCAGACACGTGCAGTCTGTATCCGTCGGACTCTGGATCGATGGAGAACGAGGAGTAACGGGCAAACGCCATGTTTCCACTGAAGTCCTCCATGTCGACCAGCAGCTCGTACCTTTTCCCCAGAGTGAGGTGGAAGAGACTCTCGAGGCCTATAAACAACCAGAAACATGCACAAGTCTCTGATATGTGAAGCTTCTCTGGTTCAACATGTGTCCACAAAGTCACATCAGAGTTTCAGCTTTGCACTTTGCTCACCGAGCCAGTACTCTCTGGCAGCGTCACCGAAGCCCATCTTGTATTGACTCCAGGGTCTGTAGAAGTTCACCGAGCCGTCCATCCTCCTCTGGAACACCTGGGGACGAGAAGGTGGGTAACCAGCTGGACATACACGGCATTCAAGATTAGTCAGAACCACAGACAGGTACCACTAACGCCCTGCGACTTTAGTTTGGACATCGTGCAGACAGCTGGGCTGATTCCTTGTAGCCTCCAACAGTGAGTATCTGGAAGCCTGCAGCAGTGCAGCCAGACTCCTGTTTGCAGGTTTTCCCCACACCGCTGCTCCTCTCTGCTTGTTACAGAGAAACTCTGGTTTTCTCTCAGATGACAGCAAACAGTACATTCACAGTCTTTTACACACTTTAACTGTTTCTACAGCACTGTATCCTTTCTCCACACACGACCACCTCATGTTCTCCACCATCAGGTCATCATGAGCTTGTTGTGATCAACACCAGGGTCAGTGCTGTTCCTGTTACTGAACTGGTCGACCCCATTCTCCAGCCTCCTCTAAGAGCTATCTACACTTTTGCTGCTCCAGCATCAGACTCAAAATCCAGAGCTGATGCTGGTCACCGCCCATCCTGTTCCTGCACCACCTGACCTCCTCGTTCCTCAGGAGGAGACATTCAGGGAGACTGCTGTTCACATCAGTTGCCTCTGCTTGTCCTAGTAGGAGTTCCACCTCATTCACCTGCTACCGTAATCATCTGCCTTCCTGTGTACGACCACTGTGATCACCAAAGATGTGGGCTTCATAGATAATTGGGAAACTTTCTGGAGGAAACCTGGTCTTGTTAGGAGAGACAGTTATGCAGACTGCACGTGTCCATCAAAACAGTGGTTTGCTGCATGTATATTTTAACTTTGGTTTTTATTTCATTTGAAGGAGACCTTCAACTCAGTGTGTCTTTTTACAGAGTTCAGAATGTTTTCTTTGCATAAATAAAATTTCACCAGCAACTTTGAGCGTTAAAGGTTGCCAACCCCTGCCTTAGGCAGCATCATTAGAAGACATAGCATACATTTACACTGCTATGCAGATGACACCCAGCTCTATCTGTCCATGAGGCCAGATAACACACACCAATTAGTTAAACTGCAGGAATGTCTTAAAGACATAAAGACTTGGATGGCCACTAACTTTCTGCTTCTTAACTCAGATCAAACTGAGGTTATTGTACTCGGCGCTGAAAAGCTTAGAAATATGGTATCTAACCAGATTCTTACTCTGGATGGCATTACCTTGGCCTCCAGTAACACTGTGAGGATTTTCACAGGTTTCTTCCTGTTAAAAGGGAGTTTTTCCTTCCCACTGTCGCCAAAGTGCTGCTCATAGGGGGTCAAATGATTGTTGGGTTTCTCTCTGTATGTATTATTGTAGGGTCTACCTTACAATACAAAGCACATTAAAGCGACTGTTGTTGTGATTTGGTTCATAAATAAAACTTAATTTTACACACAAAATGAAAATAAGCTGGGAGTTCAAATACTCACAGTCCAGCGTCCATTTAGTGAGTCCATGTCACAGTACACCTACAAACACACACACACACACACACTAATGAAACATCTCAGTGTGTAATACTGATATCAGTTTGATTAGAAGTATCAGCAGGAACTGGTTGTAACTGGTCACAGTTTAACCTCCTATTGAGTCCTCAGCTCAGACTTTATAAATTAGACATTATAAATAAATTAGTATCATTAAACTGTAAAAGTATTTTATTAAAAACTATTTCATATACATTTCACAGAATATTAAAATATTATTTTAAATACACTGAACAAAAATATAAACACAACACTTTTGTTTTTGCCCCCATTTTTCATGAACTCAAACTCAAACAATTTTTCTACAGGGTGGGTCATTTATATGGATACACGATAATATCATGGGAATGGTTGGTGATATTAAAGTCCTGTTTGTGGCACATTAGTATATGTGAGGGGGCAAACTCCTCAAGATGGGTGGTGACCATGGTGGCCATTTAGAAGTCGGCCATCTTGGATACAACTTTTGCTTTTTCAGTAGGAAGAGGGTCATGTGACACATCAAACTTATTGGTAATGTCACAAGAAAAACAATGGTGTGCTTGGTTTAAACGTAACAACAGCAGCACTTTTAAGCTTGATCAGCTGTTGTTAGAATTTATTTAATATTATTTCTACACCAGGATCTTTTTCTACAGCTGACGTAACTGTGCAGGGGCGGATCTAGCAAAGTGTAGCCAGGGGGGCCGATAGGGCATGAACAGGGAAAAGGGGGCACAAAGACATACTTTTCTTTCTTATTCTCATTTAAAATGTCGAGCTTTTAATAAATAATTATCTGAATCTTACACCCAAAGTTTTAATCTGATGTAAAATATATAGAAGTCCATTACTGTATATAGTAACTGTTAAGTCTAATATACCCTAGTAAGCTATAGTACTTTTTCCTTTGGGAACCATCTGTGCAGTCTGCAGTTCTGTTGAAGAAAGATGTTGAATCTATTTAATTATTCTTGAAAAATTATTTATTTCTGTGTATTTTTTTCACACTGCATCAAATTAAAGTTGATTACGTCGATTAAGCATCATGAGGTGGAGGGGGGGGGGGGGTTCACTATTTTTTTTTTTTTTTTGCTGGGAGTTTGCAGCCCTATTAGTTAGGTTGCTTAATATTTCTGCTAAGTACTCTTTAAAATACCAGAATAGGGAGGATGGAGCAGGTTTAAGTTTATTTGATCAGTTTTGCTGAACTATGAAATATTTTGAGTGCAGTGTGTTTTTCACACACAGGTATTGTTTTGGAGGAAGGAAGGTTCAGGGTTTAAGTAGTCATCATCATGGGCTCATCCGATTAGAATGAAAATAAGCAGTCAATCATTTACAGGTTTTGTCGTTTTATTGAATAATGGGTAAAGGAAGGAAAGACACACATGGACTGCTATCTCTCAGCTGCCGCCCCATGTGGGAGTGAAGAAAAAGTGAGGGGTAGGTGAGTGCAATTAAGGCCAAGCACCACCCCCAATCAAAGGTGAGGAAAAGAAACAAGGTGCATTTGGTGAAGTGGATGTGCTGAAAGGTGAGCCTTTACAACAGGTGTAACAGAATAGCTTTAGTGTTTGTTTTTTAAACTTCAGTTTGAACTCATACAAAATGCAGCAAGATATAAAAAAAAACAGTTTTATTGATTAAACACACTATATCAGATTCATATCGGTATCGGACATAAAAAAAAAGTGGTATCGTGCATCTCTAGTCCAAACATCTTTAGCTGCTTTAGTTTGACTCTAGGCTAACTTTGACTTGTTAAAGTTAAGCTCTTATTAATTAAATCCAGTTTCACAGAGTTAAATCTGCGTCACTCTTTGGGACTCCACAGAGTAAATGAGTCTTTATTCATGTCACCTTTAATTGTTGGATGTTTTTCATTTTATTCCTGTTTTGTAGCCATTTGAAGAGAAAACTGTTGTGTTGGTTTTCTTGCATTTTCTGTTGCGTTGTTCCGGGACAGGAAGTAAGTGTGTCGTTAGTTTAAGAGTTCTGGCTGTAAAACAAACCTCGTCAGGATTATGATTTTATTATGATTTTGTGCCATGTTGATACAACTAAACTGGAATTAATTAACGTGTAGTTTTAAAGTGATAAAGTGCTCTCACGGCAGAGCAGACTTTTAAATATTTAAGAACTAATATGACAAAGTGAAACGTGGTAATACTGCAGTATTATGGGATTATTATACAAACTATAGCTAGTGTTTAATTCTGGGTGGTTTATCATTATTATATTAATTATGGAATAAAAGTAGAAGTTTGATTATCAGAACCGTATTTGGCCATATTATTAGGCACATGTGAATGTGTTTTGTTTCATATAAAAAACAAGATTTCATGTACATTTAAACTAAAACAAGTATATTTTACTCTATAGTCTCATTAGAATATAGTTTAATTATGAAAATTCCCATATTTTGACAAGCTGGTGAATTTGTGGTGTGGCTGTAGCTCAGGAGGTGCAGCAGGTCAGTTCCAGTGAGCTCCGGTTTACCTGGACAGCAGACGTGGCTCCGATGGGATAGATGGTGTACACGCCGCTGGGTCGGCCGCTGTCTCCATTGTAGATGTCGCTGCAGTCCAGTGGGAGCAGGAAAGGAGCACAGCTGCTCAGCAGAGGCACCAGGAGGAGGAGGAGGACTGACAGCAGCTGGAACAGACATTCTCATGTTATTTCAGCATCATGTAGAGCTGCTGCATTTCTGACTGTCACTCAGCAGCAGTGCAAACTCAACCTCAGAGCTGACGTTCTCCAATTTTATGAAAACATCGTGAAGATCAACAATTTAAAGAAAAGAATAAAAAAAGAAGATTCTGATTTTTAATCCAATCAAATATCAAATTACTGGTGAATCTTTCAGATGTTTGAAGTTCTGAGCTCACCTTCATCGTCATAGCTCTGCTGAAACGATCTGATAAAAACCTCAAGTCTGGGATTTTTATGTGGAAAGATTAATAATTAACTGATCCGCTCTGTGTGGTTCAATCTGGGTAAGATGATTGTATGGGATTTATAACCCTTATTAGCTCTGACATGGTCCTTGAGGACTTTGACTTATTGTCAAACTTGAGCTTTGAGTTAGATTAATTATTCTGGCACATTAGCACAGCCTCTGGATATCCACTGTCCTTCAGATCAGCCAAAACCCTGTCAGCATGTCGGACAGAAGCAAGAAACATGGGAATAAATGATCAGAATGATCGATCACACACGCAGAGCTTTACAATCTGTAAACACGTTCTAGACCAGAAGATAATGTTTGTGTTTTTCTTCTATCGGTCCAACAAAAACACGTTTGTACTTCCTCGAGCGCTGATATAAAACTACAATAATAAGTCAGAATTAGTACTGAGTTACTGACACAAACAGCTCAGGTTATTATAGCAGCACAAACACTGACTCGTTGATTGGTTGATTGGTTGGTTGGTTGATTGGTTGGTTGATAGGTTGATTGGTTGATTGGTTGGTTGGTTGGATGATTGGTTGGTTGGTTGGTTGGTTGGTTGGTTGGATGGTTGGTTGGTTGGTTGGTTGGTTGGTTGGTTAATTGGTTGGTTGGTTGGTTGGTTGGTTGATTGGTTGGTTGGTTGGTTGGTTGGTTGGTTGGTTGTTTGGTTGGTTGGTTGGTTGGTTGGTTGGTAGTCATTAGTGTATTGTGAATGTGGAACACCAGACTCTTTCCTAAAGCTGAACCTGCTGTGGTTTGCAGTGACTGGGATTAAAGTGAAAAACACAAATAAACACATGAAGGTCTGAGTGGAAAGTAAACCACTGACAAACAGAAAACCAGCACCCAGAACACGTGTGCTGTAAGGCACAGGCCTTACTTTCAGCTTCACGCTACATTATCTGTAATGTTTTGTACTGTGTGATAACTGTAAGGGAACAGATCAGTGCATGACTGCAGACCGCGTGGGGCTGATGGTCCAGCCTCTGGCCCAGAAACAAACTTCCTGACACGTGCAGTTTGTAGAGTCTGGGCCACCCGCGGTGAGTGTTTCATTTCACCAAAGCACTGTTATCAGGTGAAGTCATTCCTGGTAATGTTTGTGGGAAACACCTTCATGTACCTTCTGGAAGTCCATGTGTTGTATCGGCAGTCGTGAACAGGAAGCACATCAGAGACAGAGACCGTTTGCTTTAAGCCAAAGCAGCCGGACGACAGCAAGACTCCAGAGGAAGGAGTCATGGATGAATTAAAGCTTTGAGAAGAAACGCAGGAAATAAAAAGGCACTGCAGCAGTTTGAAGCTTGCACACACAAAATCAAGCAAAATGTCAGGGACACAGTAAGGCTGGACAATCAGGACAACAAACTGAAGACAAAAGCACAGAAACTTCAAGAAGCAGAGCTGCAGACTGAGTCAGCACAGGGAGAACTGGCAGATTCATGTTTATTATAAAGCACCAAATGACAACAACAGTCACCTGGAGGGGCGTTATACTGCAAGATAAACTCTACGGGAGAAACCCAACAATCACACGACCCCCACGAGCTGATCCGAGATCAGGGTGGGGCAGCCATCTGTGAAGGGGAGGGGAGGAGGGCAGAAGGAGGCAGGTCAAAGGAATATACACGCCCCTTTCCATTAGTACCTACTCGAATCGATTCGGCACGGTTTGCCACAGTTTCCCATTAGGTCACAGTATCTGCTACTACTTTAGTACCTGCTCGGTCGGGTTCCAAGTGATCCGAGCAGGTACCAAAATGTGATGTCGTCAGACTGCATGCCACCGATTGGCTGGTCAGTGGTGTCATCGATGAGTTGTGAGAGCTTCTCATTCACGAAAATGAAAACTGACATTTTTGGAACCCGACAACGAGAGAAATGTCTCTAAAAACAAAACTGTGGTCCCCGAGTGAGACGAAAAGCCACAGACTGAGCAGCAGGTGCATCATCGCCTCAACGTCCACCTTTGTTGTTGTCGTGTTGCATACTAATGATGTCACTGGATTCTCTGAGTCGAGTACTAATGGACACGGGGCTATAATGATGCATGGCTGTGGATCCATCCACAGAAGAGGGGCCTGAAAACTGAAGCTCTGCCTCCCATTCTACTTTTAAATACTCTAGGAACAACAAGTAGGCCTGCAGAGCGAGAGCGACGTGCTCTGATAGGGTGATATGGTACTACAAGGTCATTCTCTGCATTATTGTAGGGTCCACCTTACAACATAAAGCACAGTGAAGCGACTGTTGTTGTGATTTGATGCTGTTTCATTAAATTTGTTTTAGCAGAACGACATCATACAGATTAATATTCTCACTGAAAAAGGTGGAGCTGTAGTTCGAGGCTGTGACCACTAGGGGGCTGCAACCAGAGCACATCAGCTGTTTGTGTCTCGTTTATTATCGGTGTAATGAGCTCCACACAGACAGACAGGAGGGAACATATAACACGAGGAGCATGTATAATTTCTCAGTGATTCATTTTAATTGATTAAGTATTCTGACTGTGAACATGTGACCATCACGGCGTAGGGTGCATCTTCATGCTGACGGCCTTCAGGGAGTGGTTTCACCTTTCCAGGATTTCCACTGCAAAGTTAGGCATGGTGCTATCTTGACAACCCCCCCCCCCCCCATGTGAAGTTTGGCACAGTCCTTGTCAAAGGACCAGGACATGCATCTTTCTGCATGTGAGACATTCATGTGTCTCTGGAGCTGCAGCGGAGAACTTGAAAGGATGTTCTCCTCAGCCTCACACTTATGGAGCTGTTAGCAGCTACACTGAGAGATGTTTGCTCAGGGGGAGAAGTCAGAACAGACTAAACTCATGGGCTCATCACCTCACAGGTTATTGTGAATGACCACAAACCAACACCTCCTCCAGCTTCTCCAGGTCAGACCCCGAGGCCTCCTCAAACCAGCCGTTACGTCCCGGGTCTGTCCAAGGGTCAATGTGCCAAAAACGCCTGACCTTGGAGGCATCCATGTCAGCTGCTCCTTCCCATCAGCTGAGCAGAGACACCCACGTTTCTAACTGTAGACCCCATTAAAGGCTGAAGGAAAAACTGAAGCAGGTGTATGTGCTCCTGACAGATTTGTGCCTAACATAATCAAAGCTCTCGGTCCCCTTTTGTGAAATCGTCTATCAGGAACTTTGGGGTAACGTTTGACTCCGCCTTACTTTGGATGTTCATGTCAAATCTCTGGTTCAGTTCTGCTTTGATCACTTAAGAAACTTTGCTAAATTAAGTCCTGTTGCCTCCTCCAGGTACTCACAGGTGCTGCTGCTAATACAGCTGCAGTGGCTCCCCACTGAATTCAGAGTCCATTTAAAGATTCTGCTTCTGACCTTTAGAGCTCTTCATGGACCAGCACCAGCTTACACTATTGAACTTCTACAGCCCTGTGTGAGGTCATGTGATCAGCACACGAGGCTTTTGCCACTGTGACCACAGAGCGTGGAGCTCTCTCCCTCTGAGCTACAGATCTGTGGACTCACTCTCTTTTAAAAACAAATAAAACTCATCTTTTTGGAATTACGTTTGGTCTTTTCTTTTTGTTGCTCTGGTATTTTTCGTGATCTCTGTCGTGACAGGTCAGATATAAATCTAATTTTACTTTATTTCAGGTGAAGCTGCTCGTATGAGCCCAGAGCTCAGAGTAAGAATGTACAGCGACCACTAAACAACAGTCGCCTCAAGGCTCTTTATGAGGTCGAGACCCTCCAATAATACGAAAGCGTGCTGCTCTCGTGCTCAGACATCACCCTGACACGGTGAAAGTCCTCCATGTGGGGCAGCAGCTCGTTTGGATTTCCTCTGTGTGACAGTGTGACCACACCAACACACAATGAGGTGCATCTGTTTGAAAGACTGAGTGTAAACACAAAAATTATTTTATTTTATGTGCTGGAATGTGCAGAAAATAGGTTTAAATGTTAAACTAATTTCTTCCAGTCAGAGAATGGTGCAGATAATTAAATTTTTACTTGATGCATAAATTTAAAAGATTAAAACTAATAAAACAAGTTTTAAAAAGAGACTTTTCCATTTGATTACAGATTAGAATTGAGCTGAAAGATCTATCACTTTATCACCTGTTCAGGTTGTAAATCGTGTTTTTAGAAACAAAAAAAAGGTTTCTTCCTGTTAAAAGGGAGTTTTTCCTTCCCACTGTCACCAAAGTGCTGCTCATAGGGGGTCATATGATTGTTGTGTTTTTCTCTGTATCTGTTATTGTAGAGTCGACCTTACAATATAAAGCACCTTGAGGTGACTGTTGATTTGGCGCTGTATAAATAAATTGAATTGAATTGGCGCCACCCGAGTGCCGCACTGACTGCTGGGTAATACTCGTAGAATCAGAGACGGGACTTTTTAAATAGGGAGCTGATCCAGACTTCCTGTGTTGGGGCGCTGCAATTTTAATGTAAGTGAAAAGTGAATTGACTCCATTTTTGAACAAGGCTGCAACATGACAGCATCTGTGACTTTGTGGATGTGCTGCACAGGCACCTGAGACAAAAGCTCAGTACGAACTTCTCACAAGTAAAATCCGGTTGTGTAACTTTAGGTATAGAAATACTGAATATTAATATCAGTGTCTTCACCCTGAAGCAGGTGGAGCTGTAGTGCGAGGGCGGCTCCAGAATCCAGACAGAAACACACAAAGACCACGAGAACACCTCAGCTGTTTGCTTCTCATTTATTATCAGGATACAGCAGATAATGATTCACACCAGCTATCAGACCTCCACCAAACAGTCAGTGAGACGTTAAATCTGAGTGTGCTGAGCTGCAGACTGAGGAACAGCAGAGACCTCTAGTGGAGGAACGTGTTCATTGCAGCTGCTCTCATACAGGTGAACTACATCAGCTCATACTGGTCTCCGTCCATCATTTCACTCCACCTGCAGCTGTTTGACAGCTGCTCACTCACACTCTGACTGCTCTTCTGAAATATTTACGTCTTCGACTGACTCTGAAAGTTAAAGATTCTCTGGGATTACATGATAAAGGAGAGAAAAGAGAGATCAACACGAAATGTTCTGCTGTGTTTGTCCTGCAGATTTACTGCACAGGACGGATCTTCATGCTGATGGTCTTCAGAGAGTAGTTATGACCTTTCCACTGTTTCCACTCCACACCAACAGCATAGAAAGTACCATCAGCCCCCCAACAATAAACCCCGTTAGGGTTTGCATGGTGACAGTTGTCGTACCAGAACGCCCCCAGATGTGATTTTGCACAGTTTAGGCTTGAGATGTCCTGGTCTTTGTCAAATGTGGTGAACTTCTGTCCGTTGTGAAAACTCAGGGCATCTCCTGCAGAAACACAGATGAACAATCACAAAATTACCACCAATCCCAGTCAGACTGGTCTGCATGTGTACTGGGAGTGTTTTCAGTGGGCCATGACACAGACTGGACTCAAAGCAGGTTCAGCTCCCTGCTGGTCCTGTATGTCTCCGCACCACCTGATCTGTGGTGGGATACAGCTCCAACCTTTTCAAATGTTTCCATGGAAACAGTCAGCAGAGACCTCGGTGAGCGACTCTTGTTTGCACAGCACGAAGGTCACATGATGCTGTGATGACATCATCAGTAAATGGAACAGCTGGAACATCTCTGGAACTAAACTTGTTGGAAGTTTAAGCTTAAACGAAGAACCAGATTTAAGACCTGACACTTATTCATCTTTCAGAGTCAGAGCAGAATATTTCCCCACCTGCCCCTCCGTTAATGAATCCAGACACGTGCAGTCTGTATCCGTCGGACTCTGGATCGATGGAGAACGAGGAGTAACGGGCAAACGCCATGTTTCCACTGAAGTCCTCCATGTCGACCAGCAGCTCGTACCTTTTCCTCAGAGTGAGGTGGAAGAGACTCTCGAGGCCTATAAACAACCAGAAACAGTCTCTGATATGTGAAGCTTCTCTGGTTCAACATGTGTCCACAAAGTCACATCAGAGTTTCAGCTTTGCACTTTGCTCACCGAGCCAGTACTCTCTGGCAGCGTCACCGAAGCCCATCTTGTATTGACTCCAGGGTCTGTAGAAGTTCACCGAGCCGTCCATCCTCCTCTGGAACACCTGGGGACGAGAAGGTGGGTAACCAGCTGGACATACACGGCATTCAAGATTAGTCAGAACCACAGACAGGTACCACTAACGCCCTGCAACTTTAGTTTGGACGTCGTGCAGACAGCTGGGCTGATTCCTTGTAGCCTCCAACAGTGAGTATCTGGAAGCCTGCAGCAGTGCAGCCAGACTCCTGTTTGCAGGTTTTCCCCACACCGCTGCTCCTCTCTGCTTGTTACAGAGAAACTCTGGTTTTCTCTCAGATGACAGCAAACAGTACATTCACAGTCTTTTACACACTTTAACTGTTTCTACAGCACTGTGTCCTTTCTCCACACACGACCACCTCATGTTCTCCACCATCAGGTCATCATGAGCTTGTTGTGATCAACACCAGGGTCAGTGCTGTTCCTGTTACTGAACTGGTCGACCCCATTCTCCAGCCTCCTCTAAGAGCTATCTACACTTTTGCTGCTCCAGCATCAGACTCAAAATCCAGAGCTGATGCTGGTCACCGCCCATCCTGTTCCTGCACCACCTGACCTCCTCGTTCCTCAGGAGGAGACATTCGGGGAGACTGCTGTTCACATCAGTTGCCTCGGCTTGTCCTAGTAGGAGTTCCACCTCATTCACCTGCTACCGTAATCATCTGCCTTCCTGTGTACGACCACTGTGATCACCAAAGATGTGGGCTTCATAGATAATTGGGAAACTTTCTGGAGGAAACCTGGTCTTGTTAGGAGAGACAGTTATGCAGACTGCACGTGTCCATCAAAACAGTGCTTTGCTGCATGTATATTTTAACTTTGCTTTTTATTTCATTTGAAGGAGACCTTCAACTCAGTGTGTCTTTTTACAGAGTTCAGAATGTTTTCTTTGCATAAATAAAATTTCACCAGCAACTTTGAGCGTTAAAGGTTGCCAACCCCTGCCTTAGGCAGCATCATTAGAAGACATAGCATACATTTACACTGCTATGCAGATGACACCCAGCTCTATCTGTCCATGAAGCCAGATAACACACACCAATTAGTTAAACTGCAGGAATGTCTTAAAGACATAAAGACTTGGATGGCCGCTAACTTTCTGCTTCTTAATTCAGATCAAACTGAGGTTATTGTACTCGGCGCTGAAAAGCTTAGAAATATGGTATCTAAGCAGATTCTTCCTCTGGATGGCATTACCTTGGCCTCCAGTAACACTGTGAGGATTTTCACAGGTTTCTTCCTGTTAAAAGGGAGTTTTTCCTTCCCACTGTCACCAAAGTGCTGCTCATAGGGGTCAAATGATTGTTGGGTTTCTCTCTGTATGTATTATTGTAGGGTCTACCTTACAATACAAAGCACATTAAAGCGACTGTTGTTGTGATTTGGTTCATAAATAAAACTGAATTTTACACACAAAATGAAAATGAGCGTTCAAATACTCACAGTCCAGCGTCCATTTAGTGAGTCCATGTCACAGTACACCTACACACACACACACACACACACACACACACACTAATGAAACATCTCAGTGTGTAATACTGATATCAGTTTGATTAGAAGTATCAGCAGGAACTGGTTGTAACTGGTCACAGTTTAACCTCTTATTGAGTCCTCAGCTCAGACTTTATAAATTAGACATTATAAATAAATTAGTATCATTAAACTGTAAAAGTATTTTATTAAAAACTATTTCATATACATTTCACAGAATATTAAAATATTATTTTAAATACACTGAACAAAAATATAAACACAACACTTTTGTTTTTGCCCCCATTTTTCATGAACTCAAACTCAAACAATTTTTCTACAGGGTGGGTCATTTATATGGATACACGATAATATCATGGGAATGGTTGGTGATATTAAAGTCCTGTTTGTGGCACATTAGTATATGTGAGGGGGCAAACTCCTCAAGATGGGTGGTGACCATGGTGGCCATTTAGAAGTCGGCCATCTTGGATACAACTTTTGCTTTTTCAGTAGGAAGAGGGTCATGTGACACATCAAACTTATTGGTAATGTCACAAGAAAAACAATGGTGTGCTTGGTTTCAACGTAACAATAGCAGCACGTTTAAGCTTGATCAGCTGTTGTTAGAATTTATTTAATATTATTTCTACACCAGGATCTTTTTCTACAGCTGACGTAACTGTGCAGGGGCGGATCTAGCAAAGTGTAGCCAGGGGGTCCGATAGGGCATGAACAGGGAAAAGGGGGCACAAAGACATACTTTTCTTTCTTATTCTCATTTAAAATGTCGAGCTTTTAATAAATAATTATGTGAATCTTACACCCAAAGTTTTAATCTGATGTAAAATGTATAGAAGTCCATTACTGTATATAGTAACTGTTAAGTCTAATATACCCTAGTAAGCTATAGTACTTTTTCCTTTGGGAACCATCTGTGCAGTCTGCAGTTCTGTTGAAGAAAGATGTTGAATCTATTTAATTATTCTTAAAAAATAATTTATTTCTGTGCATTTTTTTCACACTGCATCAAATTAAAGTTGATTACATCGATTAAGGATCATAAGGTGGAGGTGGTGGGGGTTCACTATTTTTTTTTTTTTTTTTGCTGGGAGTTTGCAACCCTATTAGTTAGGTTGCTTAATATTTCTGCTAAGTACTCTTTAAAATACCAGAACAGGGAGGATGGAGCAGGTTTAAGTTTATAAGGTTGATCAGTTTTGCTGAACTATGAAATATTTTGGGTGCAGTGTATTTTTCACACACAGGTATTGTTTTGGAGGAAGGAAGGTTCAGGGTTTAAGTAGTCATCATCATGGGCTCATCCGATTAGAATGAGAATAAGCAGTCAATCATTTACAGGTTTTGTCGTTTTATTGAATAATGGGTAAAGGAAGGAAAGACACACATGGACTGCTATCTCTCAGCTGCCGCCCCATGTGGGAGTGAAGAAAAAGTGAGGGGTAGGTGACTGCAGTCCTTATATAATGAGTGACAGGTGAGTGCAATTAAGGCCAAGCACCACCCCCAATCAAAGGTGAGGAAAAGAAACAAGGTGCATTTGGTGAAGTGGGTGTGCTGAAAGGTGAGCCTTTACAACAGGTGTAACAGAATAGCTTTAGTGTTTGTTTTTTAAACTTCAGTTTGAACTCATACAAAATGCAGCAAGATATTAAAAAAACAGTTTTATTGATTAAAAACACTATATCAGATTCATATCGGTATCGGACATAAAAAAAAAGTGGTATCGTGCATCTCTAGTCCAAACATCTTTAGCTGCTTTAGTTTGACTCTAGGCTAACTTTGACTTGTTAAAGTTAAGCTCTTATTAATTAAATCCAGTTTCACAGAGTTAAATCTGCGTCACTCTTTGGGACTCCACAGAGTAAATGAGTCTTTATTCATGTCACCTTTAATTGTTGGATGTTTTTCATTTTATTCCTGTTTTGTAGCCATTTGAAGAGAAAACTGTTGTGTTGGTTTTCTTGCATTTTCTGTTGCGTTGTTCCGGGACAGGAAGTAAGTGTGTCGTTAGTTTAAGAGTTATGGCTGTAAAACAAACCTCGTCAGGATTATGATTTTATTATGATTTTGTGCCATGTTGATACAACTAAACTGGAATTAATTAACGTGTAGTTTTAAAGTGATAAAGTGCTCTCACGGCAGAGCAGACTTTTAAATATTTAAGAACTAATATGACAAAGTGAAACGTGGTAATACTGCAGTATTATGGGATTATTATACAAACTATAGCTAGTGTTTAATTCTGGGTGGTTTATCATTATTATATTAATTATGGAATAAAAGTAGAAGTTTGATTATCAGAACCGTATTTGGCCATATTATTAGGCACATGTGAATGTGTTTTGTTTCATATAAAAAACAAGATTTCATGTACATTTAAACTAAAACAAGTATATTTTACTCTATAGTCTCATTAGAATATAGTTTAATTATGAAAATTCCCATATTTTGACAAGCTGGTGAATTTGTGGTGTGGCTGTAGCTCAGGAGGTGCAGCAGGTCAGTTCCAGTGAGCTCCAGTTTACCTGGACAGCAGACGTGGCTCCGATGGGATAGATGGTGTACACGCCGCTGGGTCGGCCGCTGTCTTCATTGTAGATGTCGCTGCAGTCCAGCGGGAGCATGAGAGGAGCACAGCTGCTCAGCATGGGCACCAGGAGGAGGACTGACAGCAGCTGGAACAGACATTCTCATGTTATTTCAGCATCATGTAGAGCTGCTGCATTTCTGACTGTCACTCAGCAGCAGTGCAAACTCAACCTCAGAGCCGACGTTCTCCGATTTTATGAAAACATCGTGAAGATCAACAATTTAAAGAAAAGAATAAAAAAAGAAGATTTTGATTTTTAATCTAATCAAATATCAAATTACTGGTGAATCTTTCAGATGTTTGAAGTTCTGAGCTCACCTTCATCGTCATAGCTCTGCTGAAACGATCTGATGAAAACCTCAAGTCTGGGATTTTTATGTGGAAAGGTTAATAATTAACTGATCCGCTCTGTGTGGTTCAATCTGGGTAAGATGATTGTATGGGATTTATAACCCTTATTAGCTCTGACATGGTCCTTGAGGACTTTGACTTATTGTCAAACTTGAGCTTTGAGTTAGATTAATTATTCTGGCACATTAGCACAGCCTCTGGATATCCACTGTCCTTCAGATCAGCCAAAACCCTGTCAGCATGTCGGACAGAAGCAAGAAACATGGGAATAAATGATCAGAATGATCGATCACACACGCAGAGCTTTACAATCTGTAAACACGTTCTAGACCAGAAGATAATGTTTGTGTTTTTCTTCTATCGGTCCAACAAAAACACGTTTTATACTTCCTCGAGCGCTGATATAAAACTACAATAATAAGTCAGAATTAGTACTGAGTTACTGACACAAACAGCTCAGGTTATTATAGCAGCACAAACACTGACTCGTTGATTGGTTGGTTGGTTGGTTGGTTGGTTGGTTGGTTGGATGGTTGGTTGGTTGGTTGGTTGATTGGTTGATTGGTTGATTGGTTGGTTGGTTGGTTGATTGGTTGGATGATTGGTTGATTGGTTGGTTGGTTGATTGGTTGGTTGGTTGGTTGGTTGGTTGGTTGGTTAATTGGTTGGTTGGTAGTCATTAGTGTATTGTGAATGTGGAACACCAGACTCTTTCCTAAAGCTGAACCTGTTGTGGTTTGCAGTGACTGGGATTAAAGTGAAAAACACAAATAAACACATGAAGGTCTGAGTGGAAAGTAAACCACTGACAAACAGAAAAACAGCACCCAGAACACGTGTGCTGTAAGGCACAGGCCTTACTTTCAGCTTCACGCTACATTATCTGTAATGTTTTGTACTGTGTGATAACTGTAAGGGAACAGATCAGTGCATGACTGCAGACCGCGTGGGGCTGATGGTCCAGCCTCTGGCCCAGAAACAAACTTCCTGACACGTGCAGTTTGTAGAGTCTGGGCCACCCGCGGTGAGTGTTTCATTCCACCAAAGCACTGTTATCAGGTGAAGTCATTCCTGGTAATGTTTGTGGGAAACACCTTCATGTACCTTCTGGAAGTCCATGTGTTGTATCGGCAGTCGTGAACAGGAAGCACATCAGAGACAGAGACCGTTTGCTTTAAGCCAAAGCAGCCGGACGACAGCAAGACTCCAGAGGAAGGAGTCATGGATGAATTAAAGCTTTGGGAAGAAACGCAGGAAATCAAAAGGCACTGCAGCAGTTTGAAGCTTGCACACACAAAATCAAGCAAAATGTCAGGGACACAGTAAGGCTGGACAACCAGGACAACAAACTGAAGACAAAAGCACAGAAACTTCAAGAAGCAGAACTGCAGACTGTGTCAGCACAGGGAGAACTGGCAGATTCATGTTTATTATAAAGCACCAAATGACAACAACAGTCACCTGGAGGGGCGTTATACTGCAAGATAAACTCTACAGTAGAAACCCAACAATCACACGACCCCCACGAGCTGATCCGGGATCAGGGTGAGGCATCCATCTGTGAAGGGGAGGGGAGGAGGGCAGAAGGAGGCAGGTCAAAGGAATATACACGCCCCTTTCCATTAGTACCTACTCGAATCGATTCGGCACGGTTTGCCACAGTTTCCCATTAGGTCACAGTATCTGCTACTACTTTAGTACCTGCTCGGCCGGGTTCCAAGTGATCCGAGCAGGTACCAAAATGTGATGTTGTCAGACTGCATGCCACCGATTGGCTGGTCAGTGGTGTCATCGATGAGTTGTGAGAGCTTCTCATTCACGAAAATGAAAACTGACATTTTTGGAACCCGACAACGAGGGAAATGTCTCTAAAAACAAAACTGTGGTCCCCGAGTGAGACGAAAAGCCACAGACTGAGCAGCAGGTGCATCATCGCCTCAACGTCCACCTTTGTTGTTGTCGTGTTGCATACTAATGATGTCACTGGATTCTCTGAGTCGAGCCGAGTAGGTACTAATGGACACGGGGCCATAATGATGCATGGCTGTGGATCCATCTGATAGGTTTGTAGCTTAAACCTATTCGCTGGAACGTTGAAGACAATATAATTACACAGCAAAGCAAGACGCAAAGTAGGCAAAGTTTTTCATGTTACTCATGCATGAGGGAGACCTGCCTGGAGCCAAGTGTCGTTCCACCACTTGACCTCCATCAGACTCTCAGCCAGGTTCCCCATAGCACTCCTTTTATTGTGGTTACATGAATATGCATAGGTTCATTAACATATAACATCTTACATAGGTATACATGTGAACAAAGAATACTGTGTGTGTGTGTGTGTGTGTGTGTGTGTGTGTGTGTGTGTGTGTGTGTGTGTGTGTGTGTGTGTGTATGTGGGGTCAGAGTATGACCCCATAAATGACTTCCCTAAACCTACTGGTCTGGAAAGTCCAGCAGTCTATCTAAACAAAGGGCACTTAGACTAAAACAGATATTGCTATGTTAATCCTACTGTAAAACAATAAAACAAGGTACGACCTCTTCCCATGCTCCCAGGATGTAGGTGTGGATTCCAGAACACTCTGAATGCACACCAAGCCTTTGCAGCCTGCTAAAGATCACACATCCTATCACTACACAATTAATTATACACCTATAAGCATATATAAGTAGATATTTCTAAGCATAAATGACAATCAACAATACAAAACCTAACATTCCCCCCTTTTTGACCTTTATGCTAGAAAGGTTCCCAGTTATGATTACCTCATATCTGACAGTTTCAATGCAAACATTTTTATACACAGCATATGTCAATCACCCTAAATTACTGTAGAAGTACACAGTTTAACAAATGTATTAGCAGTTATCCCATTCCTCATTGATCTCATCCAATGGCAAAATGCATCCTACGACCAAACAAACGAATTGTTAATTTAATAGTCAAAAGAGAAATTAACATTTTCAAAAACATCTCAGCTTGGTGGTGCTCCTCTGGGCGTTCAAATCACATGTCTCTCTGCAGAGTGGTTTAAGTTCTGCAGGGCGTCATGAATGTCTCTTCCAGTTGTTTCCATCACTGTCCATAGGACCGGAGTCCAAATGTATGTAGAATAGACATTCAAACATACCAGTTGGGTTTGTCGTTTGTCAACATGGGTCTCAGTTATCTCCAAAGCTGCAGACCTCTTCAGCACTCTAGTTTTATGGCCTCTATCAACCCCCATCACCTCACTTCAGGCCTTCGTCCTGCGAGGGGGATACTTATGACTCCTCCATTGTCCATGCTCTGCAGAAAAACCCCTCTGTGGAAAGGGTGCTGGGTCCAGTTATCTTACTGCTGTTATGATCCCAGCAGTCTTCAGAGTGTCATCGTATGCACAGTACAGTGACACAGCATTAGGTGATGTTCATAGGAAACTGCTGCCATCACCACCATAGCTTCTGGTTCATGTGCTTTTCATAGAATCATGATGTCATCCTCGGACTCCCCCTGCGCTGTCGATGGAGCTTGGCACGCTCCCCTCATCCTTCAGGTGCCCGTCTGTTGTCCACAACCTCCTCTGTTGGCCTCTGGAAAGCCCCCTTGGCACAGCTCTCATTCCAACGCAGCTTCAGTTCCTTGCTGTGGCTCCAAAGTCTGATCTCATGATGGGCCCAAACAGAGTAATAAAGCATTCAACATCAGCAAGACAAGTATCATGTGCAGGTTTTTTCAAATCAGTAAACTACAATTATTTCCATAATTTGCCTCAGACATGGATCATCCCATGTACTCAGTTAACATTAATGTAATCGGTGACTTCCCTTAAGCAAAGTCACTCCACTCATGTATCACTAGGAGCTCAAAAGTGGCCAGTTAATGAGCTCCATATTTAACTATTCCATAAACACTGCATCTCTTATTTGTTTTTCTCATGTCACTTGTCCGCTTCTGCTGAATTCTCTACATGTACTCTTAGAAAAACAAACATTAGCAATACACATTGACCATCCCGGTGGTCAGACGCAGGTCGACAGGTTCCAGAGGTGCTATAAAAGGACCATAAAGTTAACCATCCATAGCTGTGGAAAGAAGTGACACTAGTTTTCAACACAGGAAATTTCTCACATGTTATTCACATTGTCAAAGTAACCTTCACATTTTCCCAAAAACACAGTGTAACAGCATCACCACTCATAACCTATAAACACAGTTTTCTTCACACATAAACCCAGAAATCCTGTAGGAAAAAAACATCAACCAGCTGTCCTGGTATAAATCACATGATCAATTCACATGAAGAACTGTAATGCTGTAGAAAAGAAAATGCAAATGTTAGCGCTGCGCAGATGTATACACTCTTTCTCACAGTTTCCTCTGTGAGCAACACAAGGTAGTGAATAACACCCCTGGTAGATGCACAGACACAGAAAGTGGCACCTAAAAGGTTAAATCATGACGCAACCTCGAATGTTGCTGGCATCTTTCTGCTCCTGTAAAAAGAAACACACATAGATTCATCCACCCCTTTGTCCTGTCTAGGTGGAGGTTAACCTTGAGTAGTGGTCAAGCCTTGTCAGCTTTTGTCAGCTTTTACCAGTCAGTCAGTTTTTTTTTCCTCTTTCACTCATTCATTCATACATTCATTCATTCTTTCTTTGCTGATAGTGGAAACTATCGTCGCATTTAGTTTCCACTCTCAGCAAAATGACGTCATTTCAAAAAGAAAAAGAAGAACTTTAGCTCGGATTACCTCGCTGAATCCTTTTTGGGCAGGAACTTACTCTCTAATTGTCCCAGATAAGTGACTTTCTCCTGAGCCCATTTTAATGTGGAGAAGCTCACTTGTAACAATTTTTTCGACGACGTGTCGTACAGCGCTTTCTGTTCTAATCGTGCAGATCTGCTCAAACAGAGATTATCGAACAAAACTTTCAGTGCACAGTGAAAGTAACAAAATAAAAAGGCCTTGTTAAGTCATGACACAAGCTCCTCATCTCAGGAGGGTAAATCATACCATCAGCATGGTTTATCATACCATCATACTAATTGGCAGGCTCAACTTCACAACAAAAGAAAAATCATCAGCTAGATTCACTCCAAACCAACCATCAGCTGCACAACACACAACATAACCCTAATATGTTATGAGTTTAATCCCCAGGTCTGTGCTCTTCACTCATTTAGGCCACACACCCATTTTATTCAGTTTTCCTTTTTCCCTTCATCATAAAACATGTGACATGTTGTCATGCACTTCACAAAAGAAGTTTGTTCTGACGTATTCAGAGTTGTGTATCTAGGTACAGGATACACTCGCACATCAAAACAGGAAACTCAGTGTTTTAGAGTCTCCACTCAACACACAACAAACTCCAACACATCTCATTCACTCATGCTAGAATTCAGTCACCTTTCCTTAATCTAAGAACAATCAACTAATTTGCATATCAGCTATTAACCCACTAAGATGACAGGACAACAGAAATGCATGTTCAAAATGTAATCACGAAAATAGAATTTCCCTCATACAGTAAATTATTTGTGCTGCATCAATCAAGCAGAAAACATCTCCCAATTTACTATATTAACAACTAAATTTATTGTCTGATCACTGGGTGGTCAAACCAGAATCTTTTTTCCCACAAAAGTTAAACTGTTGTCCTGCAACCTAGAGAGTCAACTTTTTTTGCATTGGATAAATTCAGCATTTGATAACAAGTGTCTGTTAAATTAACACTATTTTAACACTGATGAGAGATAACAAGCTAATTTTCATTGCATGTGTGTTTGTGTTATTAGGCAGGTTTAATGCATGTCTGTGGAGCTGCATGTCCAGCAGAGCATGTTCTTAAAGCTGCCTGTCCTACACACTTCTCTGCTATTATTTGATCATTTCTTAACTAATGTGCTATGAGTCCATTGATCTTTACATCACACTAAGTGACTTGGACAAGATGATAACCAGACTCACATGCTTAAGATGTTGTCTAATCTTCATGAGCTCTCTTGTGTTTGTGTTAGTAGGGTTAATGCATGTTTTGCTTGTGTGTGTGATTTTGTATATGTTTCTTTTTTTGCAGTGTTTCAGACTCCTTCACAATTTTCCAACTTAAGCAGTCAGTTTTGTTTTTCCCAGGTTTGCTAACCCAAATTTTGATTTCCCAGATTAAACAACAAAATTCCTATGTGTTCTCACCACTCCTCTCACTCTGTTGTCCTCTCCCACTTCAACAGTCCAATAGCAGGCAGTTCTCCTTCAGCTTTGTCTTGTGTTCCACTGTCTCTTCTTGCCATTTTACTCCGAAAGTGGCAAATGTCAAACTCCAACAGTCTCCTCAGTTCTCCTCAAACGTTCTTTTCACATGCACAGTGAATTTGCAGCTTGTTGGGAACACAGTGCCATTCATCCAATCAGGCAGGATGATGGGTTTGCTCTTCTTCTCTGATGCTGTTTGTCCACACTGCTGCTGCTTGCTGGGAATCTTTGCTCAGGACTCTGCTGCTGTCTCTTTATCTGCCATGTTATTGCTCTTTGGAGCTGCATTCCTTGTCTTCAGGGAGGAGTTAGAGCTCGCTTGTGAGTTTGAGAGACACATGGAGCTGTAAATAAGTTAGCCAGAAACTTGGCCTGAATGTTTTCAATGATGTTAAACTATAACTTTCTTCCGACCGCTGCATGTGGAAAATTGATTCAGGTCTGCTTGTCACCTGAAAGTGACAAACTAAGATATTTTCATTATTATTATCACTGCTTAATCAACACACATCTCTCTCCCTCTGTTTTTGTGAACAGTCCTTTAAGCAGAAAATGAGATTGTAGTTGTTCTTGGCTGATCAACACAAAACCTTTTCTCTATGATTATTTTTCATCTACAATGTAAATTTTGTCTCTTTTGTACTCTTTTTTTTCTTCTTTACAATAGCTGGTGACCTGCAGAATCACAATCAGAGGCAATTACTTTTACACAGCGCACAAAAACACTGTGACGTCAGACACATTCACACTCACTTTTTTCATCTGCGTAAATAAATCATTTGGCCAATGGCATGTGCCATCGTGATCCATAAATAAGATCACACGTTTATTGAATTATTTTTTAACCCATACAGGTGAACTACATCAGCTCATACTGGTCTCCGTCCATCATTTCACTCCACCTGCAGCTGTTTGACAGCTGCTCACTCACACTCTGACTGCTCTTCTGAAATATTTACGTCTTCGACTGACTCTGAAAGTTAAAGATTCTCTGGGATTACATGATAAAGGAGAGAAAAGAGAGATCAACACGAAAAGTTCTGCTGTGTTTGTCCTGCAGATTTACTGCACAGGACGGATCTTCATGCTGATGGTCTTCAGAGAGTAATCATAACCTTTCCACTCTTTCCACTCCACACCAGCAGCATAGATAGTACCATCAGCCCCCCAACGATAAACCCCGTTAGGGTTTGCATAGTGACAGATGTTGTACCAGAACGCCCCCAGATGTGATTTTGCACAGTTTGCGCTTGAGCTGTCCTGGTCTTTGTCAAATGTGGAGAACTTCTGTCCGCTGTGAGCACTCAGGGCATCTCCTGCAGAAACACAGATGAACAATCACAAAATTACCACTAATCCCAGTCAGACTGGTCTGCATGTGTACTGGGAGTGTTTTCAGTGGGCCATGACACAGACTGGACTCAAAGCAGGTTCAGCTCCCTGCTGATCCTGTATGTCTCCGCACCACCTGATCTGTGGTGGGATACAGCTCCAACCTTTTTATCTGTTTCCATGGAAACAGTCAGCAGAGACCTCGGTGAGCGACTCCTGTTTGCACAGCACGAAGGTCACATGATGCTGTGATGACATCATCAGTAAATGGAACAGCTGGAACTAAACTTGTTGGAAGTTTCAAACTAAGCTTAAACGAGGAACCAGATTTAAGACCTGACACTTATTCATCTTTCAGAGTCAGAGCAGAATATTTCCCCACCTGCCCCTCCGTTAATGAATCCAGACACGTGCAGTCTGTATCCGTCGGACTCTGGATCGATGGAGAACAAGGAGTAACGGGCAAACGCCATGTTTCCACTGAAGTCCTCCATGTCGACCAGCAGCTCGTACCTTTTCCTCAGAGTGAGGTGGAAGAGACTCTCGAGGCCTATAAACAACCAGAAACATGCACAAGTCTCTGATATGTGAAGCTTCTCTGGTTCAACATGTGTCCACAAAGTCACATCAGAGTTTCAGCTTTGCACTTTGCTCACCGAGCCAGTACTCTCTGGCAGCGTCACCGAAGCCCATCTTGTATTGACTCCAGGGTCTGTAGAAGTTCACCGAGCCGTCCATCCTCCTCTGGAACACCTGGGGACGAGAAGGTGGGTAACCAGCTGGACATACACGGCATTCAAGATTAGTCAGAACCACAGACAGGTACCACTAACGCCCTGCAACTTTAGTTTGGACATCGTGCAGACAGCTGGGCTGATTCCTTGTAGCCTCCAACAGTGAGTATCTGGAAGCCTGCAGCAGTGCAGCCAGACTCCTGTTTGCAGGTTTTCCCCACACCGCTGCTCCTCTCTGCTTATTACAGAGAAACTCTGGTTTTCTCTCAGATGACAGCAAACAGTACATTCACAGTCTTTTACACACTTTAACTGTTTCTACAGCACTGTATCCTTTCTCCACACACGACCACCTCATGTTCTCCACCATCAGGTCATCATGAGCTTGTTGTGATCAACACCAGGGTCAGTGCTGTTCCTGTTACTGAACTGGTCGACCCCATTCTCCAGCCTCCTCTAAGAGCTATCTACACTTTTGCTGCTCCAGCATCAGACTCAAAATCCAGAGCTGATGCTGGTCACCGCCCATCCTGTTCCTGCACCACCTGACCTCCTCGTTCCTCAGGAGGAGACATTCAGGGAGACTGCTGTTCACATCAGTTGCCTCGGCTTGTCCTAGTAGGAGTTCCACCTCATTCACCTGCTACCGTAATCATCTGCCTTCCTGTGTACGACCACTGTGATCACCAAAGATGTGGGCTTCATAGATAATTGGGAAACTTTCTGGAGGAAACCTGGTCTTGTTAGGAGAGACAGTTATGCAGACTGCACGTGTCCATCAAAACAGTGCTTTGCTGCATGTATATTTTAACTTTGCTTTTTATTTCATTTGAAGGAGACCTTCAACTCAGTGTGTCTTTTTACAGAGTTCAGAATGTTTTCTTTGCATAAATAAAATTTCACCAGCAACTTTGAGCGTTAAAGGTTGCCAACCCCTGCCTTAGGCAGCATCATTAGAAGACATAGCATACATTTACACTGCTATGCAGATGACACCCAGCTCTATCTGTCCATGAAGCCAGATAACACACACCAATGAGTTAAACTGCAGGAATGTCTTAAAGACATAAAGACTTGGATGGCCGCTAACTTTCTGCTTCTTAACTCAGATCAAACTGAGGTTATTGTACTCGGCGCTGAAAAGCTTAGAAATATGGTATCTAACCAGATTCTTACTCTGGATGGCATTACCTTGGCCTCCAGTAACACTGTGAGGATTTTCACAGGTTTCTTCCTGTTAAAAGGGAGTTTTTCCTTCCCACTGTCGCCAAAGTGCTGCTCATAGGGGGTCAAATGATTGTTGGGTTTCTCTCTGTATGTATTATTGTAGGGTCTACCTTACAATACAAAGCACATTAAAGCGACTGTTGTTGTGATTTGGTTCATAAATAAAACTGAATTTTACACACAAAATGAAAATGAGCGTTCAAATACTCACAGTCCAGCGTCCATTTAGTGAGTCCATGTCACAGTACACCTACACACACACACACACACACACACACTAATGAAACATCTCAGTGTGTAATACTGATATCAGTTTGATTAGAAGTATCAGCAGGAACTGGTTGTGACTGGTCACAGTTTAACCTCCTATTGAGTCCTCAGCTCAGACTTTATAAATTAGACATTATAAATAAATTAGTATCATTAAACTGTAAAAGTATTTTATTAAAAACTATTTCATATACATTTCACAGAATATTAAAATATTATTTTAAATACACTGAACAAAAATATAAACACAACACTTTTGTTTTTGCCCCCATTTTTCATGAACTCAAACTCAAACAATTTTTCTACAGGGTGGGTCATTTATATGGATACACGATAATATCATGGGAATGGTTGGTGATATTAAAGTCCTGTTTGTGGCACATTAGTATATGTGAGGGGGCAAACTCCTCAAGATGGGTGGTGACCATGGTGGCCATTTAGAAGTCGGCCATCTTGGATACAACTTTTGCTTTTTCAGTAGGAAGAGGGTCACGTGACACATCAAACTTATTGGTAATGTCACAAGAAAAACAATGGTGTGCTTGGTTTCAACGTAACAACAGCAGCACGTTTAAGCTTGATCAGCTGTTGTTACAATTTATTTAATATTATTTCTACACCAGGATCTTTTTCTACAGCTGACGTAACTGTGCAGGGGCGGATCTAGCAAAGTTTAGCCAGGGGGGCCGATAGGGCATGAACAGGGAAAAGGGGACACAAAGACAAACTTTTCTTTCTTATTCTCATTTAAAATGTCGAGCTTTTAATAAATAATTATGTGAATCTTACACCCAAAGTTTTAATCTGATGTAAAATGTATAGAAGTCCATTACTGTATATAGTAACTGTTAAGTCTAATATACCCTAGTAAGCTATAGTACTTTTTCCTTTGGGAACCATCTGTGCAGTCTGCAATTCTGTTGAAGAAAGATGTTGAATCTATTTAATTATTCTTGAAAAATAATTTATTTCTGTGCATTTTTTTCACACTGCATCAAATTAAAGTTGATTACATGGATTAAGGATCATGAGGTGGAGGTGGGGGGGGTTCACAATTTTTTTTTTTTTTTTGCTGGGAGTTTGCAACCCTATTAGTTAGGTTGCTTAATATTTCTGCTAAGTACTCTTTAAAATACCAGAACAGGGAGGATGGAGCAGGTTTAAGTTTATAAGGTTGATCAGTTTTGCTGAACTATGAAATATTTTGGGTGCAGTGTATTTTTCACACACAGGTATTGTTTTGGAGGAAGGAAGGTTCAGGGTTTAAGTAGTCATCATCATGGGCTCATCCGATTAGAATGAGAATAAGCAGTCAATCATTTACAGGTTTTGTCCTTTTATTGAATAATGGGTAAAGGAAGGAAAGACACACATGGACTGCTATCTCTCAGCTGCCGCCCCATGTGGGAGTGAAGAAAAAGTGAGGGGTAGGTGACTGCAGTCCTTATATAATGAGTGACAGGTGAGTGCAATTAAGGCCAAGCACCACCCCCAATCAAAGGTGAGGAAAAGAAACAAGGTGCATTTGGTGAAGTGGATGTGCTGAAAGGTGAGCCTTTACAACAGGTGTAACAGAATAGCTTTAGTGTTTGTTTTTTAAACTTCAGTTTGAACTCATACAAAATCCAGCAAGATATAAAAAAAACAGTTTTATTGATTAAACACACTATATCAGATTCATATCGGTATCGGACATAAAAAAAAAGTGGTATCGTGCATCTCTAGTCCAAACATCTTTAGCTGCTTTAGTTTGACTCTAGGCTAACCTTGACTTGTTAAAGTTAAGCTCTTATTAATTAAATCCAGTTTCACAGAGTTAAATCTGCGTCACTCTTTGGGACTCCACAGAGTAAATGAGTCTTTATTCATGTCACCTTTAATTGTTGGATGTTTTTCATTTTATTCCTGTTTTGTAGCCATTTGAAGAGAAAACTGTTGTGTTGGTTTTCTTACATTTTCTGTTGCGTTGTTCCGGGACAGGAAGTAAGTGTGTCGTTAGTTTAAGAGTTCTGGCTGTAAAACAAACCTCGTCAGGATTATGATTTTATTATGATTTTGTGCCATGTTGATACAACTAAACTGGAATTAATTAACGTGTAGTTTTAAAGTGATAAAGTGCTCTCACGGCAGAGCAGACTTTTAAATATTTAAGAACTAATATGACAAAGTGAAACGTGGTAATACTGCAGTATTATGGGATTATTATACAAACTATAGCTAGTGTTTAATTCTGGGTGGTTTATCATTATTATATTAATTATGGAATAAAAGTAGAAGTTTGATTATCAGAACCGTGTTTGGCCATATTATTAGGCACATGTGAATGTGTTTTGTTTCATATAAAAAACAAGATTTCATGTACATTTAAACTAAAACAAGTATATTTTACTCTATAGTCTCATTAGAATATAGTTTAATTATGAAAATTCCCATATTTTGACAAGCTGGTGAATTTGTGGTGTGGCTGTAGCTCAGGAGGTGCAGCAGGTCAGTTCCAGTGAGCTCCAGTTTACCTGGACAGCAGATGTGGCTCCGATGGGATAGATGGTGTACACGCCGCTGGGTCGGCCGCTGTCTTCATTGTAGATGTCGCTGCAGTCCAGCGGGAGCATGAGAGGAGCACAGCTGCTCAGCATGGGCACCAGGAGGAGGACTGACAGCAGCTGGAACAGACATTCTCATGTTATTTCAGCATCATGTAGAGCTGCTGCATTTCTGACTGTCACTCAGCAGCAGTGCAAACTCAACCTCAGAGCCGACGTTCTCCGATTTTATGAAAACATCGTGAAGATCAACAATTTAAAGAAAAGAATAAAAAAAGAAAATTTTGATTTTTAATCTAATCAAATATCAAATTACTGGTGAATATTTCAGATGTTTGAAGTTCTGAGCTCACCTTCATCGTCATAGCTCTGCTGAAACGATCTGATGAAAACCTCAAGTCTGGGATTTTTATGTGGAAAGGTTAATAATTAACTGATCCGCTCTGTGTGGTTTAATCTGGGTAAGATGATTGTATGGGATTTATAACCCTTATTAGCTCTGACATGGTCCTTGAGGACTTTGACTTATTGTCAAACTTGAGCTTTGAGTTAGATTAATTATTCTGGCACATTAGCACAGCCTCTGGATATCCACTGTCCTTCAGATCAGCCAAAACCCTGTCAGCATGTCGGACAGAAGCAAGAAACATGGGAATAAATGATCAGAATGATCGATCACACACGCAGAGCTTTACAATCTGTAAACACGTTCTAGACCAGAAGATAATGTTTGTGTTTTTCTTCTATCGGTCCAACAAAAACACGTTTGTACTTCCTCGAGCGCTGATATAAAACTACAATAATAAGTCAGAATTAGTACTGAGTTACTGACACAAACAGCTCAGGTTATTATAGCAGCACAAACACTGACTCGTTGATTGGTTGGTTGGTTGGATGGTTGGTTGGTTGATTGGTTGATTGGTTGGTTGGTTGGTTGATTGGTTGGTTGGTTGGATGATTGGTTGGTTGGTTGGTTGGTTGGTTGGATGGTTGGTTGGTTGATTGGTTGATTGGTTGGTTGGTTGGTTGGTTGGTTGGTTGATTGGTTGGTTGGTTGGATGATTGGTTGATTGGTTGGTTGGTTGGATGATTGGTTGATTGGTTGGTTGGTTGATTGATTGGTAGATTGGTTGGTTGGATGATTGGTTGGTTGGTTGGTTGGTTGGTTGGTTGGTTGGTTGGTAGTCATTAGTGTATTGTGAATGTGGAACACCAGACTCTTTCCTAAAGCTGAACCTGCTGTGGTTTGCAGTGACTGGGATTAAAGTGAAAAACACAAATAAACACATGAAGGTCTGAGTGGAAAGTAAACCACTGACAAACAGAAAAACAGCACCCAGAACACGTGTGCTGTAAGGCACAGACCTTACTTTCAGCTTCACGCTACATTATCTGTAATGTTTTGTACTGTGTGATAACTGTAAGGGAACAGATCAGTGCATGACTGCAGACCGCGTGGGGCTGATGGTCCAGCCTCTGGCCCAGAAACAAACTTCCTGACACGTGCAGTTTGTAGAGTCTGGGCCACCCGCGGTGAGTGTTTCATTCCACCAAAGCACTGTTATCAGGTGAAGTCATTCCTGGTAATGTTTGTGGGAAACACCTTCATGTACCTTCTGGAAGTCCATGTGTTGTATCGGCAGTCGTGAACAGGAAGCACATCAGAGACAGAGACCGTTTGCTTTAAGCCAAAGCAGCCGGACGACAGCAAGACTCCAGAGGAAGGAGTCATGGATGAATTAAAGCTTTGGGAAGAAATGCAGGAAATCAAAAGGCACTGCAGCAGTTTGAAGCTTGCACACACAAAATCAAGCAAAATGTCAGGGACACAGTAAGGCTGGACAACCAGGACAACAAACTGAAGACAAAAGCACAGAAACTTCAAGAAGCAGAACTGCAGACTGTGTCAGCACAGGGAGAACTGGCAGATTCATGTTTATTATAAAGCACCAAATGACAACAACAGTCACCTGGAGGGGCGTTATACTGCAAGATAAACTCTACAGGAGAAACCCAACAATTACACAACCCCCACGAGCTGATCCGGGATCAGGGTGGGGCAGCCATCTGTGAAGGGGAAGGGAGGAGGGCAGAAGGAGGCAGGTCAAAGGAATATACACGCCCCTTTCCATTAGTACCTACTCGAATCGATTCGGCACGGTTTGCCACAGTTTCCCATTAGGTCACAGTATCTGCTACTACTTTAGTACCTGCTCGGCCGGGTTCCAAGTGATCCGAGCAGGTACCAAAATGTGATGTCGTCAGACTGCATGCCACCGATTGGCTGGTCAGTGGTGTCATCGATGAGTTGTGAGAGCTTCTCATTCACGAAAATCAAAACTGACATTTTTGGAACCCGACAACGAGAGAAATGTCTCTAAAAACAACAAACATCAACCAGCTGTCCTGGTATAAATCACATGATCAATTCACATGAAGAACTGTAATGCTGTAGAAAAGAAAATGCAAATGTTAGCGCTGCGCAGATGTATACACTCTTTCTCACAGTTTCCTCTGTGAGCAACACAAGGTAGTGAATAACACCCCTGGTAGATGCACAGACACAGAAAGTGGCACCTAAAAGGTTAAATCATGACGCAACCTCGAATGTTGCTGTCATCTTTCTGCTCCTGTAAAAAGAAACACACATAGATTCATCCACCCCTTTGTCCTGTCTAGGTGGAGGTTAACCTTGAGTAGTGGTCAAGCCTTGTCAGCTTTTGTCAGCTTTTACCAGTCAGTCAGTTTTTTTTTCCTCTTTCACTCATTCATTCATACATTCATTCTTTCTTCCTTTGCTGATAGTGGAAACTATCGTCGCATTTAGTTTCCACTCTCAGCAAAATGACGTCATTTCAAAAAGAAAAAGGAGAACTTTAGCTCGGATTACCTCGCTGAATCCTTTTTGGGCAGGAACTTACTTTCTAATTGTACCAGATAAGTGACTTTCTCCTGAGCCCATTTTAATGTGGAGAAACTCACTTGTAACAATTTTCTCGACGACGTGTCGTACAGCGCTTTCTGTTCTAATCATGTAGATCTGCTCAAACAGAGATTATCGAACAAAACTTTCAGTGCACTGTGAAAGTAACAAAATAAAAAGGCCTTGTTAGGTCATGACACAAGCTCCTCATCTCAGGAGGGTAAATCATACCATTAGCATGGTTTATCATACCATCATACTAATTGGCAGGCTCAACTTCACAACAAAAGAAAAATCATCAGCTAGATTCACTCCGAACCAACCATCAGCTGCACAACACACAACATAAGCCTAACGTCTTATTAGCTATGAGTTTAATCCCCAAGTCTGTGCTTCTCACTCATTTAGGCCACACACCCATTTTATTCAGTTTTCCTTTTTCCCTTCATCATAAAACATGTGACATGTTGTCATGCACTTCACAAAAGAAGTTTGTTCTGACGTATTCAGAGTTGTGTATTTAGGTACAGGATTCACTCGCACATCAAAACAGGAAACTCAGTGTTTTAGAGTCTCCACTCAACACACAACAAACTCCAACACATCTCATTCACTCGTGCTAGAATTCAGTCACCTTTCCTTAATCTAAGAACGATCAACTAATTTGCATATCAGCTATTAACCCACTAAGATGACAGGACAACAGAAATGCATGTTCAAAATGTTATCACAAAAATAGAATTTCCCTCATACAGTAAATTATTTGTGCTGCATCAATCAAGCAGAAAACATCTCCCAATTTACTGTATTAACAACTAAATTTATTGTCTGATTTCTGGTTGGTCAAACCAGAATCTTTTTTTCCCACAAAAGTTAAACTGTTGTCCACTCCTCTCACTCTGTTGTCCTCTCCCACTTCAACAGTCCAATAGCAGGCAGTTGTCCTTCAGCTTTGTCCTGTGTTTCACTGTCTTTTCTTGCCGTTTTACTCCGAAAGTGGCAAATGTCAAACTCCAACAGTCTCCTCAGTTCTCCTCAAACGTTCTTTTAACATGCACAGTGAATTTGCAGCTTGTTGGGAACACAGTGCCATTCATCCAATCAGGCAGGATGATGGGTTTGCTCTTGTTCTCTGATGCTGTTTGTCCACACTGCTGCTGCTTGCTGGGACTCTTTGCTCAGGACTCTGCTGCTGTCTCTTTATCTGCCATGTTATTGCTCTTTGGAGCTGCATTCCTTGTCTTCAGGGAGGAGTGAGAGCTCGCTTGTGAGATTGAGAGACACATGGAGCTGTAAATAAGTTAGCCAGAAACTTGGCCTGAATGTTTCTAATGATGTTAAACTATAACTTTCTTCCGACCGCTGCATGTGGAAAATTGATTCAGGTCTGCTTTTCACCTGAAAGTGACAAACTAAGACATTTTCATTATTATTATCACTGCTTAATCAACACACATCTCTCTCCCTGTTTGGTTTTGTGAACAGTCCTTTAAACAGAAAATGAGATTGTAGTTGTTCTTGGCTGAAAAACACAAAACCTTTTCTCTATGATTATTTTTCATCTACAATGTAAATTTGGTCTCTTTTGTACTCTTTTTTTCTTCTTTACAATAGCTGGTGACCTGCAGAATCACAATCAGAGGCAATTACTTTTACACAGCGCACAAAAACACTGTGACGTCAGACACATTCACACTCACTTTTTTCATCTGCATAAATAAATCATTTGGCCAATGGCATGTGCCATCGTGATCCATAAATAAGATCACACGTTTATTGAATTATTTTTTAACCCAACAAAACAAATAAACAAAAACATGATGCTGATGCTATGAACACGCTACACACATGAGTCAAGATGCAGGAAAACTGCTCACAGAAACGCTGCACACTCCAGTTATCACAGTTATCATAGTTATCATAGTTCTGTTTCCCTCTCTTTGATGAGTTCTCAGCCAGCTCCTGATCTGATAATGTGTAGCTTGATCATCAGCTCAGAAGAGACCACAACGCAACCTCACACAGTGGTTGCGTGCCTTGCCCCACAGTGGCAAAGACTTGCACTTTCATATTCAATTCAGCTTCTCCATCAAGTAGTTTTCAGCTGCTTCATACAGGGTTCAGCATATTAGTTTTCACAGGTGTGCTCTATATCTCAACAATGGCTCATATTAGAATGACAATTTTTCCAAACAGGTCAAGTGCCTCTATGCACATCATTAGTTTAAATATTTGCCTATATCACTTCATCTCATATGTCATTGTACTTAATTTGAACAACCCTAAGCTTAATGCAGATTCTTTTAACAATTATCCACCTCAATTAAATCTATGGTCTGGAGCACAGGCTGTTGTCGATCAGGGCAAGCTAAAGAATAAACATTTTGTGTCAGCAAGGGGTGGGGGAAAGCCATTCACCAGAGCATATCTTAAGTGCTGCTGATGTGGGCTGGCCTTCTCCACACGCTCTTCAAGGCTGGTGTGTTTTCTGAAAACTTCTAACATTTGAATCTCTTCCTTTTATAAGCCTGCGATTAACCGCACGGCTCAGGTCCGCGTGAAACCCGCGCGACCGTGCTCGCGTGTACGCGCGCAGCTAAGGAGCCGTCGCTCTCTTTTAAAAAGAATACTAATAATACTAAATACTTTGCGCTGCCAGGAGCAAAGTCCAACATAAACATCTGTCACCCTCTGACGCACTCTTGGTTGCTTAGGAACCCATGATAACAACAACAGCTGGCGTCTCAGACCACGTGTTCTACTCCACACTCACTCACACAAACACAACGAACAACAACAAAGAATAGGCCTATTGTCCAGCACAATCTGGACCCCGCGGAACTTCTCAAATCCCCACAAAGCAGCGGACCCCACACAGCGGTCTACATTTCGTCCCACTAAGACGGCGAACCAAAAAAGTTCGAACTGCGCAACTCTGCGACTTAATGCTTCTGTACAAAAAAACCCCACTGAGCGGCTTTGTACATCGCCCCACTAAGACGGCGAATTTTAGCCCCACTAAGCGGCCACGGACAACGCCCCACTTAGCGGCGAAGACGTACAGTTATAGAGTTGGACTCTAAACTTACTCGGTGTTGCTTAGCATGTAATATCAGCCTCGGATCCCGCCGATCGTCATTCATCGAGGAGGAAAGACAGACAGTTCATCCACAGGAACTTCCTGGCTGACGTCAGTCTTTCAGTGTGTCTCTTCTCCCCTCGGTGAATGTCGACTCCAGGGATCCGGCTCGAAGGACCAATTAATGATAGGTTTGTAGCTTAAACCTATTCGCTGGAACGTTGAAGACAATATAATTACACAGCAAAGCAAGACACGAAGTAGGCAAAGTTCTTCATGTTACTCATGCATGAGGGAGACCTGCCTGGAGCCAAGTGTCGTTCCACCACTTGACCTCCATCAGACTCTCAGCCAGGTTCCCCATAGCACTCCTTTTATTGTGGTTACATGAATATGCATAGGTTCATTAACATATAACATCTTACATAGGTATACATGTGAACAAAGAATACTGTGTGTGTGTGTGTGTGTGTGTGGTGTGTATGTGGGGTCAGAGTATGACCCCATAAATGACTTCCCTAAACCTACTGGTCTGGAAAGTCCAGCAGTCTATCTAAACAAAGGGCACTTAGACTAAAACAGATATTGCTATGTTAATCCTACTGTAAAACAATAAAACAAGGTACGACCTCTTCCCATGCACCCAGGATGTAGGTGTGGATTCCAGAACACTCTGAATGCACACCAAGCCTTTGCAGCCTGCTAAAGATCACACATCCTATCACTACACAATTAATTATACACCTATAAGCATATATAAGTAGATATTTCTAAGCATAAATGACAATCAACAATACAAAACCTAACACCATCCACAGAAGAGGGGCCTGAAAACTGAAGCTCTGCCTCCCATTCTACTTTTAAATACTCGAGGAACAACAAGTAGGCCTGCAGAGCGAGAGCGACGTGCTCTGATAGGGTGATATGGTACTACAAGGTCATTCTCTGCATTATTGTAGGGTCCACCTTACAACATAAAGCACAGTGAAGCGACTGTTGTTGTGATTTGATGCTGTTTCATTAAAATTGTTTTAGCAGAACGACATCATACAGATTAATATTATCACTGAAAAAGGTGGAGTTGTAGTTCGAGGCTATGACCACTAGGGGGCTGCAACCAGAGCACATCAGCTGTTTGTGTCTCGTTTATTATCGGTGTCGTGAGCTCCACACAGACAGACTTCACCCAGCAGCACACTGTGGGTCAAACATTTAAAACATTTATTTTCGTTATATTTGTTAAAACGCAGGCAGACGATCAAAGTTTACATCACAGATCAGAAAGAGGCGGGAACATATAACACGAGGAGCATGTATAATTTCTCAGTGATTCATTTTAATTAAGTATTCTGACTGTGAACATGTGACCATCACGGCGTAGGGTGCATCGTCATGCTGACGGCCTTCAGGGAGTGGTTTCACCTTTCCAGGATTTCCACTGCAAAGTTAGGCATGGTGCTATCTTGACAACCCCCCCATGTGAAGTTTGGCACAGTCCTTGTCAAAGGACCAGGACATGCATCTTTCTGCATGTGAGACATTCATGTGTCTCTGGAGCTGCAGCGGAGAACTTGAAAGGATGTTCTCCTCAGCCTCACACTTATGGAGCTGTTAGCAGCTACACTGAGAGATGTTTGCTCAGGGGGAGAAGTCAGAACAGACTAAACTCATGGGCTCATCACCTCACAGGTTATTGTGAATGACCACAAACCAACACCTCCTCCAGCTTCTCCAGGTCAGACCCCGAGGCCTCCTCAAACCAGCCGTTACGTCCCGGGTCTGTCCAAGGGTCAATGTGCCAAAAACGCCTGACCTTGGAGGCATCCATGTCAGCTGCTCCTTCCCATCAGCTGAGCAGAGACACCCACGTTTCTAACTGTAGACCCCATTAAAGGCTGAAGGACAAACTGAAGCAGGTGTATGTGCTCCTGACAGATTTGTGCCTAACATAATGAAAGCTCTCGGTCCCCTTTGGTGAAATCGTCTATCAGGAACTTTGGGGTAACGTTTGACTCCGCCTTACTTTGGATGTTCATGTCAAATCTCTGGTTCAGTCCTGCTTTGATCCCTTAAGAAACTTTGCTAAATTAAGTCCTGTTGCCTCCTCCAGGTACTCACAGGTGCTGCTGCTAATACAGCTGCAGTGGCTCCCACTGAATTCAGAGTCCATTTAAAGATTCTGCTTCTGACCTTTAGAGCTCTTCATGGACCAGCACCAGCTTACACTATTGAACTTCTACAGCCCTGTGTGAGGTCATGTGATCAGCACACGAGGCTTTTGCCACTGTGACCACAGAGCGTGGAGCTCTCTCCCTCTGAGCTACAGATCTGTGGACTCACTCTCTTTTAAAAACAAATAAAACTCATCTTTTTGGAATTACGTTTGGTCAACTTTTCTTTTTGTTGCTCTGGTATTTTTCGTGATCTCTGTCGTGACCAGTGTTGGTCAAGTTACTTGAAAAAAGTAATCAGTAATTAATTACTGATTACTTCCCCAAAAGAGTAATCCCGTTACTTTACTCATTACTTATTTTCAAAAGTAATTAATTACTTAGTTACTTAGTTACTTTTTAAAAACATGATTTACAACCTGAATAGGCGATAAAGTGATAGATCTTTCAGCCCAATTCTACTTTTTCTACATAATCCATCATACAAAATGTAATCAAATGGAAAAGTCTCTTTTTAAAACTTGTTTTGTTAGTTTTAATCTTTTAACTTTATGCATGAAGCAAAATTTTAATTATATGCACCATTCTCTGACTGGAAGAAATTAGTTTAACATTTAAACCTATTTTCTGCACATTCCAGCACATAATAAATATATTATTGTGTTTACACTCACTCTTTCAGATGCAAGTAAAACACAGCAGAAAAGAAATAAAGTCAAAGACTAGCGGTCCTTTTGCTCTATTTTCACCTGTAAAGCAGGAGTGGGGTAGGCGGAGGGTTATCCTGGTGCAGGTGTGCCGCAGCGGTCAGTGTAAGGAAACGGCAGTTTCTCTGTGAGTTTCCCATTACGTCGTAGCTACTCGGTGCTTGTTTGGAAGTTTAGGGTTTTTTTCTCTGTAAAAAGAAGTTTTCTTCCCACGCACAACGGACACTAATGTTTTTGTCACTTTTTATGGAATCAAACTCAAAGTAAGGTCAGTACTTCCACGCTTTAAACGCTGCACGCTCATACTCTCTCTGCACTCGATATATGATCCATTGTTGATCTGCACACAGCTGTTGTCACGAACGTCGCACTCGCTTACGTCACTGTCATGAGACATTCTCACAAAAAATCACGGTTTTAGTAACGCGGTAACGCAGCGTTCCTACGGGAAAGTAACGGTAATCTAATTACCGTTTTTGCAATAGTAATCCCTTACTTTACTCGTTACTTGAAAAAAGTAATCGGATTACAGTAACGCGTTACAAGTAACGCGTTACTGCCCATCTCTGGTCGTGACAGGTCAGATATAAATCTAATTTTACTTTATTTCAGGTGAAGCTGCTCGTATGAGCCCAGAGCTCAGAGTAAGAATGTACAGCGACCACTAAACAACAGTCGCCTCAAGGCTCTTTATGAGGTCGAGACCCTCCAATAATACGAAAGCGTGCTGCTCTCGTGCTCAGACATCACCCTGACACGGTGAAAGTCCTCCATGTGGGGCAGCAGCTCGTTTGGATTTCCTCTGTGTGACAGTGTGACCACACCAACACACAATGAGGTGCATCTCTTTGAAAGACTGAGTGTAAACACACAAAAATTATTTTATGTGCTGGAATGTGCAGAAAATAGGTTTAAATGTTAAACTAATTTCTTCCAGTCAGAGAATGGTGCAGATAATTAAATTTTTACTTGATGCATAAAGTTAAAAGATTAAAACTAATAAAACAAGTTTTAAAAAGAGACTTTTCCATTTGATTTCAGATTAGAATTGAGCTGAAAGATCTATCACTTTATCACCTGTTCAGGTTGTAAATCGTGTTTTTAGAAACAAAAAAAAGGTTTCTTCCTGTTAAAGGGGAGTTTTTCCTTCCCACTGTCACCAAAGTGCTGCTCATAGGGGGTCATGTGATTGTTGTGTTTTTCTCTGTATCTGTTATTGTAGGGTCGACCTTACAATATAAAGCACCTTGAGGTGACTGTTGATTTGGCGCTGTATAAATAAATTGAATTGAATTGGCGCCACCCGAGTGCCGCACTGCCTGCTGGGTAATACTCGTAGAATCAGAGACGGGACTTTTTAAATAGGGAGCTGATCCAGACTTCCTGTGTTGGGGCGCTGCAATTTTAATGTAAGTGAAAAGTGAATTGACTCCATTTTTGAACAAGGCTGCAACATGACAGCATCAGTGACTTTGTGGATGTGCTGCACAGGCACCTGAGACAAAAGCTCAGTACGAACTTCTCACAAGCAAAATCCGGTTGTGTAACTTTAGGTATAGAAATACTGAATATTAATATCAGTGTCTTCACCCTGAAGCAGGTGGAGCTGTAGTGCGAGGGCGGCTCCAGAATCCAGACAGAAACACACAAAGACCACGAGAACACCTCAGCTGTTTGCTTCTCATTTATTATCAGGATACAGCAGATAATGATTCACACCAGCTATCAGACCTCCACCAAACAGTCAGTGAGACGTTAAATCTGAGTGTGCTGAGCTGCAGACTGAGGAACAGCAGAGACCTCTAGTGGAGGAACGTGTTCATTGCAGCTGCTCTCATACAGGTGAACTACATCAGCTCAAACTGGTCTCCGTCCATCATTTCACTCCACCTGCAGCTGTTTGACAGCTGCTCACTCACACTCTGACTGCTCTTCTGAAATATTTACGTCTTCGACTGACTCTGAAAGTTAAAGATTCTCTGGGATTACATGATAAAGGAGAGAAAAGAGAGATCAACACGAAATGTTCTGCTGTGTTTGTCCTGCAGATTTACTGCACAGGACGGATCTTCATGCTGATGGTCTTCAGAGAGTAATCATGACCTTTCCACTGTTTCCACTCCACACCAACAGCAAGGATAGTACCATCAGCCCCCCAACGATAAACCCCGTTAGGGCCTGCATGGTGACAGCTGCTGTACCAGAACCCCCCCAGATATGATTTTGCACAGTTCCCTGGCCAGCTGTCCTGGTCTTTGTCAAATGTGGTGAACTTCTGTCCGTTGTGAAAACTCAGGGCATCTCCTGCAGAAACACAGATGAACAATCACAAAATTACCACCAATCCCAGTCAGACTGGTCTGCATGTGTACTGGGAGTGTTTTCAGTGGGCCATGACACAGACTGGACTCAAAGCAGGTTCAGCTCCCTGCTGATCCTGCATGTCTCCGCACCACCTGATCTGTGGTGGGATACAGCTCCAACCTTTTTATCTGTTTCCATGGAAACAGTCAGCAGAGACCTCGGTTAGCGACTCCTGTTTGCACAGCACGAAGGTCACATGATGCTGTGATGACATCATCAGTAAATGGAACAGCTGGAACATCTCTGGAACTAAACTTGTTGGAAGTTTCAAACTAAGCTTAAACGAGGAACCAGATTTAAGACCTGACACTTATTCATCTTTCAGAGTCAGAGCAGAATATTTCCCCACCTGCCCCTCCGTTAATGAATCCAGACACGTGCAGTCTGTATCCGTCGGACTCTGGATCGATGGAGAACGAGGAGTAACGGGCAAACGCCATGTTTCCACTGAAGTCCTCCATGTCGACCAGCAGCTCGTACCTTTTCCTCAGAGTGAGGTGGAAGAGACTCTCGAGGCCTATAAACAACCAGAAACATGCACAAGTCTCTGATATGTGAAGCTTCTCTGGTTCAACATGTGTCCACAAAGTCACATCAGAGTTTCAGCTTTGCACTTTGCTCACCGAGCCAGTACTCTCTGGCAGCGTCACCGAAGCCCATCTTGTATTGACTCCAGGGTCTGTAGAAGTTCACCGAGCCGTCCATCCTCCTCTGGAACACCTGGGGACGAGAAGGTGGGTAACCAGCTGGACATACACGGCATTCAAGATTAGTCAGAACCACAGACAGGTACCACTAACGCCCTGCGACTTTAGTTTGGACATCGTGCAGACAGCTGGGCTGATTCCTTGTAGCCTCCAACAGTGAGTATCTGGAAGCCTGCAGCAGTGCAGCCAGACTCCTGTTTGCAGGTTTTCCCCACACCGCTGCTCCTCTCTGCTTATTACAGAGAAACTCTGGTTTTCTCTCAGATGACAGCAAACAGTACATTCACAGTCTTTTACACACTTTAACTGTTTCTACAGCACTGTATCCTTTCTCCACACACGACCACCTCATGTTCTCCACCATCAGGTCATCATGAGCTTGTTGTGATCAACACCAGGGTCAGTGCTGTTCCTGTTACTGAACTGGTCGACCCCATTCTCCAGCCTCCTCTAAGAGCTATCTACACTTTTGCTGCTCCAGTATCAGACTCAAAATCCAGAGCTGATGCTGGTCACCGCCCATCCTGTTCCTGCACCACCTGACCTCCTCGTTCCTCAGGAGGAGACATTCAGGGAGACTGCTGTTCACATCAGTTGCCTCGGCTTGTCCTAGTAGGAGTTCCACCTCATTCACCTGCTACCGTAATCATCTGCCTTCCTGTGTACGACCACTGTGATCACCAAAGATGTGGGCTTCATAGATAATTGGGAAACTTTCTGGAGGAAACCTGTTCTTGTTAGGAGAGACAGTTATGCAGACTGCACGTGTCCATCAAAACAGTGCTTTGCTGCATGTATATTTTAACTTTGCTTTTTATTTCATTTGAAGGAGACCTTCAACTCAGTGTGTCTTTTTACAGAGTTCAGAATGTTTTCTTTGCATAAATAAAATTTCACCAGCAACTTTGAGCGTTAAAGGTTGCCAACCCCTGCCTTAGGCAGCATCATTAGAAGACATAGCATACATTTACACTGCTATGCAGATGACACCCAGCTCTATCTGTCCATGAAGCCAGATAACACACACCAATGAGTTAAACTGCAGGAATGTCTTAAAGACATAAAGACCTGGATGGCCGCTAACTTTCTGCTTCTTAACTCAGATCAAACTGAGGTTATTGTACTCGGCGCTGAAAAGCTTAGAAATATGGTATCTAAGCAGATTCTTACTCTGGATGGCATTACCTTGGCCTCCAGTAACACTGTGAGAATTTTCACAGGTTTGTTCCTGTTAAAAGGGAGTTTTTCCTTCCCACTGTCGCCAAAGTGCTGCTCATAGGGGGTCAAATGATTGTTGGGTTTCTCTCTGTATGTATTATTGTAGGGTCTACCTTACAATGCAAAGCACATTAAAGCGACTGTTGTTGTGATTTGGTTCATAAATAAAACTGAATTATACACACAACTTGAAAATAAGCTGGGAGTTCAAATACTCACAGTCCAGCGTCCATTTAGTGAGTCCATGTCACAGTACACCTACAAACACACACACACACACACACTAATGAAACATCTCAGTGTGTAATACTGATATCAGTTTGATTAGAAGTATCAGCAGGAACTGGTTGTAACTGGTCACAGTTTAACCTCCTATTGAGTCCTCAGCTCAGACTTTATAAATTAGACATTATAAATAAATTAGCATCATTAAACTGTAAAAGTATTTTATTAAAAACTATTTCATATAAATTTCACAGAATATTAAAATATTATTTTAAATACACTGAACAAAAATATAAACACAACACTTTTGTTTTTGCCCCCATTTTTCATGAACTCAAACTCAAACAATTTTTCTACAGGGTGGGTCATTTCTATGGATACACGATAATATCATGGGAATGGTTGGTGATATTAAAGTCCTGTTTGTGGCACATTAGTATATGTGAGGGGGCAAACTCCTCAAGATGGGTGGTGACCATGGTGGCCATTTAGAAGTCGGCCATCTTGGATACAACTTTTGCTTTTTCAGTAGGAAGAGGGTCATGTGACACATCAAACTTATTGGTAATGTCACAAGAAAAACAATGGTGTGCTTGGTTTCAACGTAACAACAGCAGCACGTTTAAGCTTGATCAGCTGTTGTTACAATTTATTTAATATTATTTCTACACCAGGATCTTTTTCTACAGCTGACGTAACTGTGCAGGGGCGGATCTAGCAAAGTGTAGCCAGGGGGGCCGATAGGGCATGAACAGGGAAAAGGGGGCACAAAGACATACTTTTCTTTCTTATTCTCATTTAAAATGTCGAGCTTTTAATAAATAATTATGTGAATCTTACACCCAAAGTTTTAATCTGATGTAAAACATATAGAAGTCCATTACTGTATATAGTAACTGTTAAGTCTAATATACCCTAGTAAGCTATACTAATTTTTCCTTTGGGAACCATCTGTGCAGTCTGCAGTTCTGTTGAAGAAAGATGTTGAATCTATTTAATTATTCTTGAAAAATAATTTATTTCTGTGCATTTTTTTCACACTGCATCAAATTAAAGTTGATTACATCGATTAAGCATCATGAGGTGGAGGGGGGTTCACTATTTTTTTTTTTTTTGCTGGGAGTTTGCAACCCTAGTTAGGTTGCTTAATATTTCTGCTAAGTACTCTTTAAAATACCAGAATAGGGAGGATGGAGCAGGTTTAAGTTTATTAGATCAGTTTTGCTGAACTATGAAATATTTTGGGTGCCGTGTATTTTTCACACACAGGTATTGTTTTGGAGGAAGGAAGGTTCAGGGTTTAAGTAGTCATCATCATGGGCTCATCCGATTAGAATGAGAATAAGCAGTCAATCATTTACAGGTTTTGTCGTTTTATTGAATAATGGGTAAAGGAAGGAAAGACACACATGGACTGCTATCTCTCAGCTGCCGCCCCATGTGGGAGTGAAGAAAAAGTGAGGGGTAGGTGAGTGCAATTAAGGCCAAGCACCACCCCCAATCAAAGGTGAGGAAAAGAAACAAGGTGCATTTGGTGAAGTGGATGTGCTGAAAGGTGAGCCTTTACAACAGGTGTAACAGAATAGCTTTAGTGTTTGTTTTTTAAACTTCAGTTTGAACTCATACAAAATGCAGCAAGATATAAAAAAAAACAGTTTTATTGATTAAACACACTATATCAGATTCATATCGGTGTCGGACATAAAAAAAAAGTGGTATCGTGCATCTCTAGTCCAAACATCTTTAGCTGCTTTAGTTTGACTCTAGGCTAACTTTGACTTGTTAAAGTTAAGCTCTTATTAATTAAATCCAGTTTCACAGACAGAGTTAAATCTGCGTCACTCCTCATTTACTCCACAGAGTAAATGAGTCTTTATTCATGTCACCTTTAATTGTTGGATGTTTTTCATTTTATTCCTGTTTTGTAGCCATTTGAAGAGAAAACTGTTGTGTTGGTTTTCTTGCATTTTCTGTTGCGTTGTTCCGGGACAGGAAGTAAGTGTGTCGTTAGTTTAAGAGTTCTGGCTGTAAAACAAACCTCGTCAGGATTATGATTTTATTATGATTTTGTGCCATGTTGATACAACTAAACTGGAATTAATTAACGTGTAGTTTTAAAGTGATAAAGTGCTCTCACGGCAGAGCAAACTTTTAAATATTTAAGAACTAATATGACAAAGTGAAACGTGGTAATGTTGTATTACTGCAGTATTATGGGATTATTATACAAACTATAGCTAGTGTTTAATTCTGGGTGGTTTATCATTATTATATTAATTATGGAATAAAAGTAGAAGTTTGATTATCAGAACCGTATTTGGCCATATTATTAGGCACATGTGAATGTGTTTTGTTTCATATAAAAAACAAGATTTCATGTACATTTAAACTAAAACAAGTATATTTTACTCTATTGTCTCATTAGAATATAGTTTAATTATGAAAATTCCCATATTTTGACAAGCTGGTGAATTTGTGGTGTGGCTGTAGCTCAGGAGGTGCAGCAGGTCAGTTCCAGTGAGCTCCGGTTTACCTGGACAGCAGACGTGGCTCCGATGGGATAGATGGTGTACACGCCGCTGGGTCGGCCGCTGTCTCCATTGTAGATGTCGCTGCAGTCCAGTGGGAGCAGGAAAGGAGCACAGCTGCTCAGCAGAGGCACCAGGAGGAGGACTGACAGCAGCTGGAACAGACATTCTCATGTTATTTCAGCATCATGTAGAGCTGCTGCATTTCTGACTGTCACTCAGCAGCAGTGCAAACTCAACCTCAGAGCTGACGTTCTCCGATTTTATGAAAACATCGTGAAGATCAACAATTTAAAGAAAAGAATAAAAAAAGAAGATTCTGATTTTTAATCCAATCAAATATCAAATTACTGGTGAATCTTTCAGATGTTTGAAGTTCTGAGCTCACCTTCATCGTCATAGCTCTGCTGAAACGATCTGATAAAAACCTCAAGTCTGGGATTTTTATGTGGAAAGATTAATAATTAACTGATCCGCTCTGTGTGGTTCAATCTGGGTAAGATGATTGTATGGGATTTATAACCCTTATTATCTCTGACATGGTCCTTGAGGACTTTGACTTATTGTCAAACTTGAGCTTTGAGTTAGATTAATTATTCTGGCGCATTAGCACAGCCTCTGGATATCCACTGTCCTTCAGATCAGCCAAAACCCTGTCAGCATGTCGGACAGAAGCAAGAAACATGGGAATAAATGATCAGAATGATCGATCACACACGCAGAGCTTTACAATCTGTAAACACGTTCTAGACCAGAAGATAATGTTTGTGTTTTTCTTCTATCGGTCCAACAAAAACACGTTTGTACTTCCTCGAGCGCTGATATAAAACTACAATAATAAGTCAGAATTAGTACTGAGTTACTGACACAAACAGCTCAGGTTATTATAGCAGCACAAACACTGACTCGTTGATTGGTTGATTGGTTGGTTGGTTGATTGGTTGGTTGATAGGTTGATTGGTTGATTGGTTGGTTGGTTGGATGATTGGTTGGTTGGTTGGTTGGTTGGTTGGTTGGATGGTTGGTTGGTTGGTTGGTTGGTTGGTTGGTTAATTGGTTGGTTGGTTGGTTGGTTGGTTGATTGGTTGGTTGGTTGGTTGTTTGGTTGGTTGGTTGGTTGGTTGGTTGGTAGTCATTAGTGTATTGTGAATGTGGAACACCAGACTCTTTCCTAAAGCTGAACCTGCTGTGGTTTGCAGTGACTGGGATTAAAGTGAAAAACACAAATAAACACATGAAGGTCTGAGTGGAAAGTAAACCACTGACAAACAGAAAACCAGCACCCAGAACACGTGTGCTGTAAGGCACAGGCCTTACTTTCAGCTTCACGCTACATTATCTGTAATGTTTTGTACTGTGTGATAACTGTAAGGGAACAGATCAGTGCATGACTGCAGACCGCGTGGGGCTGATGGTCCAGCCTCTGGCCCAGAAACAAACTTCCTGACACGTGCAGTTTGTAGAGTCTGGGCCACCCGCGGTGAGTGTTTCATTTCACCAAAGCACTGTTATCAGGTGAAGTCATTCCTGGTAATGTTTGTGGGAAACACCTTCATGTACCTTCTGGAAGTCCATGTGTTGTATCGGCAGTCGTGAACAGGAAGCACATCAGAGACAGAGACCGTTTGCTTTAAGCCAAAGCAGCCGGACGACAGCAAGACTCCAGAGGAAGGAGTCATGGATGAATTAAAGCTTTGAGAAGAAACGCAGGAAATCAAAAGGCACTGCAGCAGTTTGAAGCTTGCACACACAAAATCAAGCAAAATGTCAGGGACACAGTAAGGCTGGACAATCAGGACAACAAACTGAAGACAAAAGCACAGAAACTTCAAGAAGCAGAGCTGCAGACTGAGTCAGCACAGGGAGAACTGGCAGATTCATGTTTATTATAAAGCACCAAATGACAACAACAGTCACCTGGAGGGGCGTTATACTGCAAGATAAACTCTACGGGAGAAACCCAACAATCACACGACCCCCACGAGCTGATCCGAGATCAGGGTGGGGCAGCCATCTGTGAAGGGGAGGGGAGGAGGGCAGAAGGAGGCAGGTCAAAGGAATATATACGCCCCTTTCCATTAGTACCTACTCGAATCGATTCGGCACGGTTTGCCACAGTTTCCCATTAGGTCACAGTATCTGCTACTACTTTAGTACCTGCTCGGCCGGGTTCCAAGTGATCCGAGCAGGTACCAAAATGTGATGTCGTCAGACTGCATGCCACCGATTGGCTGCTCAGTGGTGTCATCGATGAGTTGTGAGAGCTTCTCATTCACGAAAATGAAAACTGACATTTTTGGAACCCGACAACGAGAGAAATGTCTCTAAAAACAAAACTGTGGTCCCCGAGTGAGACGAAAAGCCACAGACTGAGCAGCAGGTGCATCATCGCCTCAACGTCCACCTTTGTTGTTGTCGTGTTGCATACTAATGATGTCACTGGATTCTCTGAGTCGAGTACTAATGGACACGGGGCTATAATGATGCATGGCTGTGGATCCATCCACAGAAGAGGGGCCTGAAAACTGAAGCTCTGCCTCCCATTCTACTTTTAAATACTCGAGGAACAACAAGTAGGCCTGCAGAGCGAGAGCGACGTGCTCTGATAGGGTGATATGGTACTACAAGGTCATTCTCTGCATTATTGTAGGGTCCACCTTACAACATAAAGCACAGTGAAGCGACTGTTGTTGTGATTTGATGCTGTTTCATTAAATTTGTTTTAGCAGAACGACATCATACAGATTAATATTATCACTGAAAAAGGTGGAGCTGTAGTTCGAGGCTGTGACCACTAGGGGGCTGCAACCAGAGCACATCAGCTGTTTGTGTCTCGTTTATTATCGGTGTAATGAGCTCCACACAGACAGACAGGCGGGAACATATAACACGAGGAGCATGTATAATTTCTCAGTGATTCATTTTAATTGATTAAGTATTCTGACTGTGAACATGTGACCATCACGGCGTAGGGTGCATCTTCATGCTGACGGCCTTCAGGGAGTGGTTTCACCTTTCCAGGATTTCCACTGCAAAGTTAGGCATGGTGCTATCTTGACAACCCCCCCCCCCCCCCCCCCCATGTGAAGTTTGGCACAGTCCTTGTCAAAGGACCAGGACATGCATCTTTCTGCATGTGAGACATTCATGTGTCTCTGGAGCTGCAGCGGAGAACTTGAAAGGATGTTCTCCTCAGCCTCACACTTATGGAGCTGTTAGCAGCTACACTGAGAGATGTTTGCTCAGGGGGAGAAGTCAGAACAGACTAAACTCATGGGCTCATCACCTCACAGGTTATTGTGAATGACCACAAACCAACACCTCCTCCAGCTTCTCCAGGTCAGACCCCGAGGCCTCCTCAAACCAGCCGTTACGTCCCGGGTCTGTCCAAGGGTCAATGTGCCAAAAACGCCTGACCTTGGAGGCATCCATGTCAGCTGCTCCTTCCCATCAGCTGAGCAGAGACACCCACGTTTCTAACTGTAGACCCCATTAAAGGCTGAAGGACAAACTGAAGCAGGTGTATGTGCTCCTGACAGATTTGTGCCTAACATAATGAAAGCTCTCGGTCCCCTTTTGTGAAATCGTCTATCAGGAACTTTGGGGTAACATTTGACTCCGCCTTACTTTGGATGTTCATGTCAAATCTCTGGTTCAGTTCTGCTTTGATCCCTTAGGAAACTTTGCTAAATTAAGTCCTGTTGCCTCCTCCAGGTACTCACAGGTGCTGCTGCTAATACAGCTGCAGTGGCTCCCACTGAATTCAGAGTCCATTTAAAGATTCTGCTTCTGACCTTTAGAGCTCTTCATGGACCAGCACCAGCTTACACTATTGAACTTCTACAGCCCTGTGTGAGGTCATGTGATCAGCACACGAGGCTTTTGCCACTGTGACCACAGAGCGTGGAGCTCTCTCCCTCTGAGCTACAGATCTGTGGACTCACTCTCTTTTAAAAACAAATAAAACTCATCTTTCTGGAATTACGTTTGGTCAACTTTTCTTTTTGTTGCTCTGGTATTTTTCGTGATCTCTGTCGTGACAGGTCAGATATAAATCTAATTTTACTTTATTTCAGGTGAAGCTGCTCGTATGAGCCCAGAGCTCAGAGTAAGAATGTACAGCGACCACTAAACAACAGTCGCCTCAAGGCTCTTTATGAGGTCGAGACCCTCCAATAATACGAAAGCGTGCTGCTCTCGTGCTCAGACATCACCCTGACACGGTGAAAGTCCTCCATGTGGGGCAGCAGCTCGTTTGGATTTCCTCTGTGTGACAGTGTGACCACACCAACACACAATGAGGTGCATCTATTTGAAAGACTGAGTGTAAACACAAAAAATATTTTATTTTATGTGCTGGAATGTGCAGAAAATAGGTTTAAATGTTAAACTAATTTCTTCCAGTCAGAGAATGGTGCAGATAATTAAATGTTTGCTTGATGCATAAATTTAAAAGATTAAAACTAATAAAACAAGTTTTAAAAAGAGACTTTTCCATTTGATTACAGATTAGAATTGAGCTGAAAGATCTATCACTTTATCACCTGTTCAGGTTGTAAATCGTGTTTTTAGAAACAAAAAAAGGTTTCTTCCTGTTAAAAGGGAGTTTTTCCTTCCCACTGTCACCAAAGTGCTGCTCATAGGGGGTCATATGATTGTTGTGTTTTTCTCTGTATCTGTTATTGTAGGGTCGACCTTACAATATAAAGCACCTTGAGGTGACTGTTGATTTGGCGCTGTATAAATAAATTGAATTGAATTGGCGCCACCCGAGTGCCGCACTGCCTGCTGGGTAATACTCGTAGAATCAGAGACGGGACTTTTTAAATAGGGAGCTGATCCAGACTTCCTGTGTTGGGGCGCTGCAATTTTAATGTAAGTGAAAAGTGAATTGACTCCATTTTTGAACAAGGCTGCAACATGACAGCATCAGTGACTTTGTGGATGTGCTGCACAGGCACCTGAGACAAAAGCTCAGTACGAACTTCTCACAAGTAAAATCCGGTTGTGTAACTTTAGGTATAGAAATACTGAATATTAATATCAGTGTCTTCACCCTGAAGCAGGTGGAGCTGTAGTGCGAGGGCGGCTCCAGAATCCAGACAGAAACACACAAAGACCACGAGAACACCTCAGCTGTTTGCTTCTCATTTATTATCAGGATACAGCAGATAATGATTCACACCAGCTATCAGACCTCCACCAAACAGTCAGTGAGACGTTAAATCTGAGTGTGCTGAGCTGCAGACTGAGGAACAGCAGAGACCTCTAGTGGAGGAACGTGTTCATTGCAGCTGCTCTCATACAGGTGAACTACATCAGCTCATACTGGTCTCCGTCCATCATTTCACTCCACCTGCAGCTGTTTGACAGCTGCTCACTCACACTCTGACTGCTCTTCTGAAATATTTACGTCTTCGACTGACTCTGAAAGTTAAAGATTCTCTGGGATTACATGATAAAGGAGAGAAAAGAGAGATCAACACGAAATGTTCTGCTGTGTTTGTCCTGCAGATTTACTGCACAGGACGGATCTTCATGCTGATGGTCTTCAGAGAGTAATCATAACCTTTCCACTGGTACCAGTTCACACCAACAGCAGGGACAGTACCATCAGCCCCCCAACGATAAACCCCGTTAGGGCCTGCATAGTGACAGTCTTTGTACCAGAACGCCCCCAGAAATGATTTTGCACAGTTCCTTGCAGAGATGTCCTGGTCTTTGTCAAATGTGGTGAACTTCTGTCCGCTGTGATAACTCAGGGCATCTCCTGCAGAAACACAGATGAACAATCACAAAATTACCACTAATCCCAGTCAGACTGGTCTGCATGTGTACTGGGAGTGTTTTCAGTGGGCCATGACCAGTGTTGGTCAAGTTACTTGAAAAAAGTAATCAGTAATTAATTACTGATTACTTCCCCAAAAAAGTAATCCCGTTACTTTACTGATTACTTATTTTCAAAAGTAATTAATTACTTAGTTACTTAGTTACTTTTTAAAAACATGATTTACAACCTGAATAGGTGATAAAGCGATAGATCTTTCAGCCCAATTCTACTTTTTCTACATAATCCATCATACAAAATGTAATCAAATGGAAAAGTCTCTTTTTAAAACTTGTTTTGTTAGTTTTAATCTTTTAACTGAAGCAAAATTTTAATTATATGCAACATTCTCTGACTGGAAGAAATTAGTTTAACATTTAAACCTATTTTCTGCACATTCCAGCACATAAAAATAAATATAAATATATATATATATATATATATATATATATATATATATATATATATATATATATCACTCTTTCAGATGCAAGTAAAACACAGCAGAAAATAAATAAAGTCAAAGACTAGCGGTCCTTTTGCTCTATTTTCACCTGTAAAGCAGGAGTAGAGTAGGCGGAGGTTTATCCTGGTGCAGGTGTGCAGCGGTCAGTGGAAGAATCCGCAAGTTTCTCTGTGAGTTTCCCATTACGTCGTAGCTACTCGGTGCTTGTTTGGAAGTTTAGGGGTTTTTTTTTTCGCTGTAAAAAGAAGTTTTCTTCCCACGCACAACGGACACTAATGTTTTTCTCACTTTTTATGGAATCAAACTCAAAGTAAGGTCAGTACTTCCACGCTTTAAACGCTGCACGCTCATACTCTCTCTGCACTCGATATATGATCCATTGTTGATCTGCACACAGCTGTTGTCACGAACGTCGCACTCGCTTACGTCACTGTCATGAGACATTCTCGCAAGAAAATCACGGTTTTAGTAACGCAGTAACGCAGCGTTCCTACGGGAAAGTAACAGTAATCTAATTACTGTTTTTGCAATAGTAATCCCTTACTTTACTCGTTACTTGAAAAAAGTAATCGGATTACAACGCGTTACTGCCCATCTCTGGCCATGACACAGACTGGACTCAAAGCAGGTTCAGCTCCCTGCTGATCCTGCATGTCTCCGCACCACCTGATCTGTGGTGGGATACAGCTCCAACCTTTTTATCTGTTTCCATGGAAACAGTCAGCAGAGACCTCGGTGAGCGACTCCTGTTTGCACAGCACGAAGGTCACATGATGCTGTGATGACATCATCAGTAAATGGAACAGCTGGAACATCTCTGGAACTAAACTTGTTGGAAGTTTCAAACTAAGCTTAAACGAGGAACCAGATTTAAGACCTGACACTTATTCATCTTTCAGAGTCAGAGCAGAATATTTCCCCACCTGCCCCTCCGTTAATGAATCCAGACACGTGCAGTCTGTATCCGTCGGACTCTGGATCGATGGAGAACGAGGAGTAACGGGCAAACGCCATGTTTCCACTGAAGTCCTCCATGTCGACCAGCAGCTCGTACCTTTTCCTCAGAGTGAGGTGGAAGAGACTCTCGAGGCCTATAAACAACCAGAAACATGCACAAGTCTCTGATATGTGAAGCTTCTCTGGTTCAACATGTGTCCACAAAGTCACATCAGAGTTTCAGCTTTGCACTTTGCTCACCGAGCCAGTACTCTCTGGCAGCGTCACCGAAGCCCATCTTGTATTGACTCCAGGGTCTGTAGAAGTTCACCGAGCCGTCCGTCCTCCTCTGGAACACCTGGGGACGAGAAGGTGGGTAACCAGCTGGACATACACGGCATTCAAGATTAGTCAGAACCACAGACAGGTACCACTAACGCCCTGCGACTTTAGTTTGGACATCGTGCAGACAGCTGGGCTGATTCCTTGTAGCCTCCAACAGTGAGTATCTGGAAGCCTGCAGCAGTGCAGCCAGACTCCTGTTTGCAGGTTTTCCCCACACCGCTGCTCCTCTCTGCTTATTACAGAGAAACTCTGGTTTTCTCTCAGATGACAGCAAACAGTACATTCACAGTCTTTTACACACTTTAACTGTTTCTACAGCACTGTATCCTTTCTCCACACACGACCACCTCATGTTCTCCACCATCAGGTCATCATGAGCTTGTTGTGATCAACACCAGGGTCAGCGCTGTTCCTGTTACTGAACTGGTCGACCCCATTCTCCAGCCTCCTCTAAGAGCTATCTACACTTTTGCTGCTCCAGCATCAGACTCAAAATCCAGAGCTGATGCTGGTCACCGCCCATCCTGTTCCTGCACCACCTGACCTCCTCGTTCCTCAGGAGGAGACATTCGGGGAGACTGCTGTTCACATCAGTTGCCTCGGCTTGTCCTAGTAGGAGTTCCACCTCATTCACCTGCTACTGTAATCATCTGCCTTCCTGTGTACGACCACTGTGATCACCAAAGATGTGGGCTTCATAGATAATTGGGAAACTTTCTGGAGGAAACCTGGTCTTGTTAGGAGAGACAGTTATGCAGACTGCACGTGTCCATCAAAACAGTGCTTTGCTGCATGTATATTTTAACTTTGCTTTTTATTTCATTTGAAGGAGACCTTCAACTCAGTGTGTCTTTTTACAGAGTTCAGAAAGTTTTCTTTGCATAAATAAAATTTCACCAGCAACTTTGAGCGTTAAAGGTTGCCTTAGGCAGCATCATTAGAAGACATAGCATACATTTACACTGCTATGCAGATGACACCCAGCTCTATCTGTCCATGAAGCCAGATAACACACACCAATGAGTTAAACTGCAGGAATGTCTTAAAGACATAAAGACTTGGATGGCCACTAACTTTCTGCTTCTTAATTCAGATCAAACTGAGGTTATTGTACTCGGCCCTGAAAATCTTAGAAATATGGTATCTAACCAGATTCTTACTCTGGATGGCATTACCTTGGCCTCCAGTAACACTGTGAGGATTTTCACAGGTCTTCCTGTTAAAAGGGAGTTTTTCCTTCCCACTGTCGCCAAAGTGCTGCTCATAGGGGGTCAAATGATTGTTGGGTTTCTCTCTGTATGTATTATTGTAGGGTCTACCTTACAATACAAAGCACATTAAAGCGACTGTTGTTGTGATTTGGTTCATAAATAAAACTGAATTTTACACACAAAATGAAAATAAGCTGGGAGTTCAAATACTCACAGTCCAGCGTCCATTTAGTGAGTCCATGTCACAGTACACCTACAAACACACACACACACACACACTAATGAAACATCTCAGTGTGTAATACTGATATCAGTTTGATTAGAAGTATCAGCAGGAACTGGTTGTAACTGGTCACAGTTTAACCTCCTATTGAGTCCTCAGCTCAGACTTTATAAATTAGACATTATAAATAAATTAGCATCATTAAACTGTAAAAGTATTTTATTAAAAACTATTTCATATAAATTTCACAGAATATTAAAATATTATTTTAAATACACTGAACAAAAATATAAACACAACACTTTTGTTTTTGCCCCCATTTTTCATGAACTCAAACTCAAACAATTTTTCTACAGGGTGGGTCATTTATATGGATACACGATAATATCATGGGAATGGTTGGTGATATTAAAGTCCTGTTTGTGGCACATTAGTATATGTGAGGGGGCAAACTCCTCAAGATGGGTGGTGACCATGGTGGCCATTTAGAAGTCGGCCATCTTGGATACAACTTTTGCTTTTTCAGTAGGAAGAGGGTCATGTGACACATCAAACTTATTGGTAATGTCACAAGAAAAACAATGGTGTGCTTGGTTTCAACGTAACAACAGCAGCACGTTTAAGCTTGATCAGCTGTTGTTACAATTTATTTAATATTATTTCTACACCAGGATCTTTTTCTACAGCTGACGTAACTGTGCAGGGGCGGATCTAGCAAAGTGTAGCCAGGGGGGCCGATAGGGCATGTACAGGGAAAAGGGGGCACAAAGACATACTTTTCTTTCTTATTCTCATTTAAAATGTCGAGCTTTTAATAAATAATTATGTGAATCTTACACCCAAAGTTTTAATCTGATGTAAAACATATAGAAGTCCATTACTGTATATAGTAACTGTTAAGTCTAATATACCCTAGTAAGCTATACTAATTTTTCCTTTGGGAACCATCTGTGCAGTCTGCAGTTCTGTTGAAGAAAGATGTTGAATCTATTTAATTATTCTTGAAAAATAATTTATTTCTGTGCATTTTTTTCACACTGCATCAAATTAAAGTTGATTACATCGATTAAGCATCATGAGGTGGAGGGGGGTTCACTATTTTTTTTTTTTTGCTGGGAGTTTGCAACCCTAGTTAGGTTGCTTAATATTTCTGCTAAGTACTCTTTAAAATACCAGAATAGGGAGGATGGAGCAGGTTTAAGTTTATTAGATCAGTTTTGCTGAACTATGAAATATTTTGGGTGCCGTGTATTTTTCACACACAGGTATTGTTTTGGAGGAAGGAAGGTTCAGGGTTTAAGTAGTCATCATCATGGGCTCATCCGATTAGAATGAGAATAAGCAGTCAATCGTTTACAGGTTTTGTCGTTTTATTGAATAATGGGTAAAGGAAGGAAAGACACACATGGACTGCTATCTCTCAGCTGCCGCCCCATGTGGGAGTGAAGAAAAAGTGACTGCAGTCCTTATATAATGAGTGACAGGTGAGTGCAATTAAGGCCAAGCACCACCCCCAATCAAAGGTGAGGAAAAGAAACAAGGTGCATTTGGTGAAGTGGATGTGCTGAAAGGTGAGCCTTTACAACAGGTGTAACAGAATAGCTTTAGTGTTTGTTTTTTAAACTTCAGTTTGAACTCATACAAAATCCAGCAAGATATTAAAAAAACAGTTTTATTGATTAAACACACTATATCAGATTCATATCGGTATCGGACATTAAAAAAAAGTGGTATCGTGCATCTCTAGTCCAAACATCTTTAGCTGCTTTAGTTTGACTCTAGGCTAACTTTGACTTGTTAAAGTTAAGCTCTTATTAATTAAATCCAGTTTCACAGAGTTAAATCTGCGTCACTCTTTGGGACTCCACAGAGTAAATGAGTCTTTATTCATGTCACCTTTAATTGTTGGATGTTTTTGAAAGTCCTCCATGTGGGGCAGCAGCTCGTTTGGATTTCCTCTGTGTGACAGTGTGACCACACCAACACACAATGAGGTGCATCTATTTGAAAGACTGAGTGTAAACACACAAAAAATATTTTATGTGCTGGAATGTGCAGAAAATAGGTTTAAATGTTAAACTAATTTCTTCCAGTCAGAGAATGTTGCAGATAATTAAATGTTTGCTTGATGCATAAATTTAAAAGATTAAAACTAATAAAACAAGTTTTAAAAAGAGACTTTTCCATTTGATTTCAGATTAGAATTGAGCTGAAAGATCTATCACTTTATCACCTGTTCAGGTTGTAAATCGTGTTTTTAGAAACAAAAAAAAAAGGTTTCTTCCTGTTAAAAGGGAGTTTTTCCTTCCCACTGTCACCAAAGTGCTGCTCATAGGGGGTCATATGATTGTTGTGTTTTTCTCTGTATCTGTTATTGTAGGGTCGACCTTACAATATAAAGCACCTTGAGGTGACTGTTGATTTGGCGCTGTATAAATAAATTGAATTGAATTGGCGCCACCCGAGTGCCGCACTGCCTGCTGGGTAATACTCGTAGAATCAGAGACGGGACTTTTTAAATAGGGAGCTGATCCAGACTTCCTGTGTTGGGGCGCTGCAATTTTAATGTAAGTGAAAAGTGAATTGACTCCATTTTTGAACAAGGCTGCAACATGACAGCATCAGTGACTTTGTGGATGTGCTGCACAGGCACCTGAGACAAAAGCTCAGTACGAACTTCTCACAAGTAAAATCCGGTTGTGTAACTTTAGGTATAGAAATACTGAATATTAATATCAGTGTCTTCACCCTGAAGCAGGTGGAGCTGTAGTGCGAGGGCGGCTCCAGAATCCAGACAGAAACACACAAAGACCACGAGAACACCTCAGCTGTTTGCTTCTCATTTATTATCAGGATACAGCAGATAATGATTCACACCAGCTATCAGACCTCCACCAAACAGTCAGTGAGACGTTAAATCTGAGTGTGCTGAGCTGCAGACTGAGGAACAGCAGAGACCTCTAGTGGAGGAACGTGTTCATTGCAGCTGCTCTCATACAGGTGAACTACATCAGCTCATACTCGTCTCCGTCCATCATTTCACTCCACCTGCAGCTGTTTGACAGCTGCTCACTCACACTCTGACTGCTCTTCTGAAATATTTACGTCTTCGACTGACTCTGAAAGTTAAAGATTCTCTGGGATTACATGATAAAGGAGAGAAAAGAGAGATCAACACGAAATGTTCTGCTGTGTTTGTCCTGCAGATTTACTGCAGAGGACGGATCTTCATGCTGATGGTCTTCAGAGAGTAATCATTACCCTTCCACTGGTACCACTCCACACCAACAGCATGGATAGTACCATCAGCCCCCCAACGATAAACCCCGTTAGGGTTTGCATGGAGACAGCCGTGGTACCAGAACGCCCCCAGATATGATTTTGCACAGTTTCCTGGCCAGATGTCCTGGTCTTTGTCAAATGTAGTGAACTTCTGTCCGCTGTGATAACTCAGGGCATCTCCTGCAGAAACACAGATGAACAATCACAAAATTACCACTAATCCCAGTCAGACTGGTCTGCATGTGTACTGGGAGTGTTTTCAGTGGGCCATGACACATACTGGACTCAAAGCAGGTTCAGCTCCCTGCTGATCCTGTATGTCTCCGCACCACCTGATCTGTGCTGGGATACAGCTCCAACCTTTTTAAATGTTTCCATGGAAACAGTCAGCAGAGACCTCGGTGAGCGACTCCTGTTTGCACAGCACGAAGGTCACATGATGCTGTGATGACATCATCAGTAAATGGAACAGCTGGAACATCTCTGGAACTAAACTTGTTGGAAGTTTAAGCTTAAACGAAGAACCAGATTTAAGACCTGACACTTATTCATCTTTCAGAGTCAGAGCAGAATATTTCCCCACCTGCCCCTCCGTTAATGAATCCAGACACGTGCAGTCTGTATCCGTCGGACTCTGGATCGATGGAGAACGAGGAGTAACGGGCAAACGCCATGTTTCCACTGAAGTCCTCCATGTCGACCAGCAGCTCGTACCTTTTCCTCAGAGTGAGGTGGAAGAGACTCTCGAGGCCTATAAACAACAAGAAACAGTCTCTGATATGTGAAGCTTCTCTGGTTCAACATGTGTCCACAAAGTCACATCAGAGTTTCAGCTTTGCACTTTGCTCACCGAGCCAGTACTCTCTGGCAGCGTCACCGAAGCCCATCTTGTATTGACTCCAGGGTCTGTAGAAGTTCACCGAGCCGTCCATCCTCCTCTGGAACACCTGGGGACGAGAAGGTGGGTAACCAGCTAGACATACACGGCATTCAAGATTAGTCAGAACCACAGACAGGTACCACTAACGCCCTGCGACTTTAGTTTGGACATCGTGCAGACAGCTGGGCTGATTCCTTGTAGCCTCCAACAGTGAGTATCTGGAAGCCTGCAGCAGTGCAGCCAGACTCCTGTTTGCAGGTTTTCCCCACACCGCTGCTCCTCTCTGCTTATTACAGAGAAACTCTGGTTTTCTCTCAGATGACAGCAAACAGTACATTCACAGTCTTTTACACACTTTAACTGTTTCTACAGCACTGTATCCTTTCTCCACACACGACCACCTCATGTTCTCCACCATCAGGTCATCATGAGCTTGTTGTGATCAACACCAGGGTCAGTGCTGTTCCTGTTACTGAACTGGTCGACCCCATTCTCCAGCCTCCTCTAAGAGCTATCTACACTTTTGCTGCTCCAGTATCAGACTCAAAATCCAGAGCTGATGCTGGTCACCGCCCATCCTGTTCCTGCACCACCTGACCTCCTCGTTCCTCAGGAGGAGACATTCAGGGAGACTGCTGTTCACATCAGTTGCCTCGGCTTGTCCTAGTAGGAGTTCCACCTCATTCACCTGCTACCGTAATCATCTGCCTTCCTGTGTACGACCACTGTGATCACCAAAGATGTGGGCTTCATAGATAATTGGGAAACTTTCTGGAGGAAACCTGGTCTTGTTAGGAGAGACAGTTATGCAGACTGCACGTGTCCATCAAAACAGTGGTTTGCTGCATGTATATTTTAACTTTGCTTTTTATTTCATTTGAAGGAGACCTTCAACTCAGTGTGTCTTTTTACAGAGTTCAGAATGTTTTCTTTGCATAAATAAAATTTCACCAGCAACTTTGAGCGTTAAAGGTTGCCAACCCCTGCCTTAGGCAGCATCATTAGAAGACATAGCATACATTTACACTGCTATGCAGATGACACCCAGCTCTATCTGTCCATGAAGCCAGATAACACACACCAATGAGTTAAACTGCAGGAATGTCTTAAAGACATAAAGACCTGGATGGCCGCTAACTTTCTGCTTCTTAACTCAGATAAAACTGAGGTTATTGTACTCGGCCCTGAAAAGCTTAGAAATATGGTATCTAACCAGATTCTTACTCTGGATGGCATTACCTTGGCCTCCAGTAACACTGTGAGGATTTTCACAGGTCTTCCTGTTAAAAGGGAGTTTTTCCTTCCCACTGTCGCCAAAGTGCTGCTCATAGGGGGTCAAATGATTGTTGGGTTTCTCTCTGTATGTATTATTGTAGGGTCTACCTTACAATACAAAGCACATTAAAGCGACTGTTGTTGTGATTTGGTTCATAAATAAAACTGAATTTTACACACAAAATGAAAATAAGCTGGGAGTTCAAATACTCACAGTCCAGCGTCCATTTAGTGAGTCCATGTCACAGTACACCTACAAACACACACACACACACACACTAATGAAACATCTCAGTGTGTAATACTGATATCAGTTTGATTAGAAGTATCAGCAGGAACTGGTTGTAACTGGTCACAGTTTAACCTCCTATTGAGTCCTCAGCTCAGACTTTATAAATTAGACATTATAAATAAATTAGTATCATTAAACTGTAAAAGTATTTTATTAAAAACTATTTCATATAAATTTCACAGAATATTAAAATATTATTTTAAATACACTGAACAAAAATATAAACACAACACTTTTGTTTTTGCCCCCATTTTTCATGAACTCAAACTCAAACAATTTTTCTACAGGGTGGGTCATTTATATGGATACACGATAATATCATGGGAATGGTTGGTGATATTAAAGTCCTGTTTGTGGCACATTAGTATATGTGAGGGGGCAAACTCCTCAAGATGGGTGGTGACCATGGTGGCCATTTAGAAGTCGGCCATCTTGGATACAACTTTTGCTTTTTCAGTAGGAAGAGGGTCATGTGACACATCAAACTTATTGGTAATGTCACAAGAAAAACAATGGTGTGCTTGGTTTCAACGTAACAACAGCAGCACGTTTAAGCTTGATCAGCTGTTGTTACAATTTATTTAATATTATTTCTACACCAGGATCTTTTTCTACAGCTGACGTAACTGTGCAGGGGCGGATCTAGCAAAGTGTAGCCAGGGGGGCCGATAGGGCATGTACAGGGAAAAGGGGGCACAAAGACATACTTTTCTTTCTTATTCTCATTTAAAATGTCGAGCTTTTAATAAATAATTATGTGAATCTTACACCCAAAGTTTTAATCTGATGTAAAACATATAGAAGTCCATTACTGTATATAGTAACTGTTAAGTCTAATATACCCTAGTAAGCTATACTAATTTTTCCTTTGGGAACCATCTGTGCAGTCTGCAGTTCTGTTGAAGAAAGATGTTGAATCTATTTAATTATTCTTGAAAAATAATTTATTTCTGTGCATTTTTTTCACACTGCATCAAATTAAAGTTGATTACATCGATTAAGCATCATGAGGTGGAGGGGGGTTCACTATTTTTTTTTTTTTGCTGGGAGTTTGCAACCCTAGTTAGGTTGCTTAATATTTCTGCTAAGTACTCTTTAAAATACCAGAATAGGGAGGATGGAGCAGGTTTAAGTTTATTAGATCAGTTTTGCTGAACTATGAAATATTTTGGGTGCCGTGTATTTTTCACACACAGGTATTGTTTTGGAGGAAGGAAGGTTCAGGGTTTAAGTAGTCATCATCATGGGCTCATCCGATTAGAATGAGAATAAGCAGTCAATCATTTACAGGTTTTGTCGTTTTATTGAATAATGGGTAAAGGAAGGAAAGACACACATGGACTGCTATCTCTCAGCTGCCGCCCCATGTGGGAGTGAAGAAAAAGTGACTGCAGTCCTTATATAATGAGTGACAGGTGAGTGCAATTAAGGCCAAGCACCACCCCCAATCAAAGGTGAGGAAAAGAAACAAGGTGCATTTGGTGAAGTGGATGTGCTGAAAGGTGAGCCTTTACAACAGGTGTAACAGAATAGCTTTAGTGTTTGTTTTTTAAACTTCAGTTTGAACTCATACAAAATCCAGCAAGATATTAAAAAAAACAGTTTTATTGATTAAACACACTATATCAGATTCATATCGGTATCGGACATTAAAAAAAAGTGGTATCGTGCATCTCTAGTCCAAACATCTTTAGCTGCTTTAGTTTGACTCTAGGCTAACTTTGACTTGTTAAAGTTAAGCTCTTATTAATTAAATCCAGTTTCACAGAGTTAAATCTGCGTCACTCTTTGGGACTCCACAGAGTAAATGAGTCTTTATTCATGTCACCTTTAATTGTTGGATGTTTTTCATTTTATTCCTGTTTTGTAGCCATTTGAAGAGAAAACTGTTGTGTTGGTTTTCTTGCATTTTCTGTTGCGTTGTTCCAGGACAGGAAGTAAGTGTGTCGTTAGTTCAAGAGTTCTGGCTGTAAAACAAACCTTGTCAGGATTATGATTTTATTATGATTTTGTGCCATGTTGATACAACTAAACTGGAATTAATTAACGTGTAGTTTTAAAGTGATAAAGTGCTCTCACAGCAGAGCAGACTTTTAAATATTTAAGAACTAATATGACAAAGTGAAACGTGGTAATGTTGTATTACTGCAGTATTATGGGATTATTATACAAACTATAGCTAGTGTTTAATTCTGGGTGGTTTATCATTATTATATTAATTATGGAATAAAAGTAGAAGTTTGATTATCAGAAGCGTATTTGGCCATATTATTAGGCACATGTGAATGTGTTTTGTTTCATATAAAAAACAAGATTTCATGTACATTTAAACTAAAACAAGTATATTTTACTCTATTGTCTCATTAGAATATAGTTTAATTATGAAAATTCCCATATTTTGACAAGCTGGTGAATTTGTGGTGTGGCTGTAGCTCAGGAGGTGCAGCAGGTCAGTTCCAGTGAGCTCCAGTTTACCTGGACAGCAGACGTGGCTCCGATGGGATAGATGGTGTACACGCCGCTGGGTCGGCTGCTGTCTCCATTGTAGATGTCACTGCAGTCCAGCGGGAGCACGAGAGGAGCACAGCTGCTCAGCATGGGCACCAGGAGGAGGACTGACAGCAGCTGGAACAGACATTCTCATGTTATTTCAGCATCATGTAGAGCTGCTGCATTTCTGACTGTCACTCAGCGGCAGTGCAAACTCAACCTCAGAGCCGACGTTCTCCGATTTTATGAAAACATCGTGAAGATCAACAATTTAAAGAAAAGAATAAAAAAAGAAGATTTTGATTTTTAATCCAATCAAATATCAAATTACTGGTGAATCTTTCAGATGTTTGAAGTTCTGAGCTCACCTTCATCGTCATAGTTCTGCTGAAACGATCTGATGAAAAACCTCAAGTCTGGGATTTTTATGTGGAAAGATTAATAATTAACTGATCCGCTCTGTGTGGTTCAATCTGGGTAAGATGATTGTATGGGATTTATAACCCTTATTATCTCTGACATGGTCCTTGAGGACTTTGACTTATTGTCAAACTTGAGCTTTGAGTTAGATTAATTATTCTGGCGCATTAGCACAGCCTCTGGATATCCACTGTCCTTCAGATCAGCCAAAACCCTGTCAGCATGTCGGACAGAAGCAAGAAACATGGGAATAAATGATCAGAATGATCGATCACACACGCAGAGCTTTACAATCTGTAAACACGTTCTAGACCAGAAGATAATGTTTGTGTTTTTCTTCTATCGGTCCAACAAAAACACGTTTGTACTTCCTCGAGCGCTGATATAAAACTACAATAATAAGTCAGAATTAGTACTGAGTTACTGACACAAACAGCTCAGGTTATTATAGCAGCACAAACACTGACTCGTTTATTGGTTGATTGGTTGGTTGATTGGTTGGTTGGTTGGTTGGTTGGTTGGTTGGATGATTGGTTGATTGGTTGGTTGGTTGGTTGGTTGGTTGATTGGTTGGTTGGTTGGTTGGTTGGTTGGATGATTGGTTGGTTGGTTGGTTGATTGGTTGGTTGGTTGGATGATTGGTTGATTGGTTGGTTGGTTGGTTGATTGGTTGGTTGGTTGGTTGGTTGGTTGGTTGGTTGGTTGGTAGTCATTAGTGTATTGTGAATGTGGAACACCAGACTCTTTCCTAAAGCTGAACCTGCTGTGGTTTGCAGTGACTGGGATTAAAGTGAAAAACACAAATAAACACATGAAGGTCTGAGTGGAAAGTAAACCACTGACAAACAGAAAACCAGCACCCAGAACATGTGTGCTGTAAGGCACAGGCCTTACTTTCAGCTTCACGCTACATTATCTGTAATGTTTTGTACTGTGTGATAACTGTAAGGGAACAGATCAGTGCATGACTGCAGACCGCGTGGGGCTGATGGTCCAGCCTCTGGCCCAGAAACAAACTTCCTGACACGTGCAGTTTGTAGAGTCTGGGCCACCCGCGGTGAGTGTTTCATTCCACCAAAGCACTGTTATCAGGTGAAGTCATTCCTGGTAATGTTTGTGGGAACCACCTTCATGTACCTTCTGGAAGTCCATGTGTTGTATCGGCAGTCGTGAACAGGAAGCACATCAGAGACAGAGACCATTTGCTTTAAGCCAAAGCAGCCGGACGACAGCAAGACTCCAGAGGAAGGAGTCATGGATGAATTAAAGCTTTGGGAAGAAACGCAGGAAATCAAAAGGCACTGCAGCAGTTTGAAGCTTGCACACACAAAATCAAGCAAAATGTCAGGGACACAGTAAGGCTGGACAACCAGGACAACAAACTGAAGACAAAAGCACAGAAACTTCAAGAAGCAGAGCTGCAGACTGAGTCAGCACAGGGAGAACTGGCAGATTCATGTTTATTATAAAGCACCAAATGACAACAACAGTCACCTGGAGGGGCGTTACACTGCAAGATAAGCTCTACAGTAGAAACCCAACAATCACACGACCCCCACGAGCTGATCCGGGATCAGGGTGGGGCAGCCATCTGTGAAGGGGAGGGGAGGAGGGCAGAAGGAGGCAGGTCAAAGGAATATATACGCCCCTTTCCATTAGTACCTACTCGAATCGATTCGGCACGGTTTGCCACAGTTTCCCATTAGGTCACAGTATCTGCTACTATTTTAGTACCTGCTCGGCCGGGTTCCAAGTGATCCGAGCAGGTACCAAAATGTGATGTCGGCAGACTGCATGCCACCGATTGGCTGGTCAGTGGTGTCATCGATGAGTTGTGAGAGCTTCTCATTCACGAAAATGAAAACTGACATTTTTGGAACCCGACAACGAGAGAAATGTCTCTAAAAACAAAACTGTGGTCCCCGAGTGAGACGAAAAGCCACAGACTGAGCAGCAGGTGCATCATCGCCTCAACGTCCACCTTTGTTGTTGTCGTGTTGCATACTAATGATGTCACTGGATTCTCTGAGTCGAGCCGAGTAGGTACTAATGGACACGGGGCCATAATGATGCATGGCTGTGGATCCATCTGATAGGTTTGTAGCTTAAACCTATTCGCTGGAACGTTGAAGACAATATAATTACACAGCAAAGCAAGACGCAAAGTAGGCAAAGTTTTTCATGTTACTCATGCATGAGGGAGACCTGCCTGGAGCCAAGTGTCGTTCCACCACTTGACCTCCATCAGACTCTCAGCCAGGTTCCCCATAGCACTCTTTTTATTGTGGTTACATGAATATGCATAGGTTCATTAACATATAACATCTTACATAGGTATACATGTGAACAAAGAATACTGTGTGTGTGTGTGTGTGTGTGTGTGTGTGTGTGTGTGTGTGTGTGTGTGTGTGTGTGTATGTGGGGTCAGAGTATGACCCCATAAATGACTTCCCTAAACCTACTGGTCTGGAAAGTCCAGCAGTCTATCTAAACAAAGGGCACTTAGACTAAAACAGATATTGCTATGTTAATCCTACTGTAAAACAATAAAACAAGGTACGACCTCTTCCCATGCTCCCAGGATGTAGGTGTGGATTCCAGAACACTCTGAATGCACACCAAGCCTTTGCAGCCTGCTAAAGATCACACATCCTATCACTACACAATTAATTATACACCTATAAGCATATATAAGTAGATATTTCTAAGCATAAATGACAATCAACAATACAAAACCTAACATTCCCCCCTTTTTGACATTTATGCTAGAAAGGTTCCCAGTTATGATCACCTCATGTCTGACAGTTTCAATGCAAACATTTTTATACACAGCATATGTCAATCACCCTAAATTACTGTAGAAGTACACAGTTTAACAAATGTATTAGCAGTTATCCCATTCCTCATTGATCTCATCCAATGGCAAAATGCATCCTACGACCAAACAAACGAATTGTTAATTTAATAGTCAAAAGAGAAATTAACATTTTCAAAACCATCTCAGCTTGGTGGTGCTCCTCTGGGCGTTCAAATCACATGTCTCTCTGCAGAGTGGTTTAAGTTCTGCAGGGCGTCATAAATGTCTCTTCCAGTTGTTTCCATCACTGTCCATAGGACCGGAGTCCAAATGTATGTAGAATAGACATTCAAACATACCAGTTGGGTTTGTCGTTTGTCAACATGGGTCTCAGTTATCTCCAAAGCTGGAGACCTCTTCAGCACTCTAGTTTTATGGCCTCTACCAACCCCCATCACCTCACTTCAGGCCTTCGTCCTGCAAGGGGGATACTTATGACTCCTCCATTGTCCATGCTCTGCAGAAAAACCCCTCTGTGGAAAGGGTGCTGGGTCCAGTTATCTTACTGCTGTTATGATCCCAGCAGTCTTCAGAGTGTCATCATATGCACAGTACAGTGACACAGCATTAGGTGATGTTCATAGGAAACTGCTGTCATCACCACCATAGCTTCTGGTTCCTGTGCTTTTCACAGAATCATGATGCCATCCTTAGACTCCCTCTGCGCTGTCGATGGAGCTTGGCACGCTCCCCTCATCCTTCAGGTGCCCGTCTGTTGTCCACAACCTCCTCTGTTGGCCTCTGGAAAGCCCCCTTGGCACAGCTCTCATTCCAACGCAGTTTCGTGGTCCTTGCTGTGGCTCCAAAGTCTGATCTCATGATGGGCCCCAAACAGCTCGACCTTTGACCTCAACCACTGCCTGGACTGTCAGCTATGCCTGGAATGGTTCTTGTTTCTCACTGGGCCTCTGAAGATTTCTCAGGAGATGACTGCTGCACCTGTATTTCCTTGCTAGGAGGAAAAACTTCTATTTGGAGAGCATGTCAACAATCATCAAACCACATTCTTTAGTTCAGTGAACTTCACTTATAGGTCATCAAAGCCTCATCTGAACATGGATGCACCACTTGCATAGGTTTAATACCCATAAATGAACGGTTAATCACACAAATCACTGCAACAATAATAGAAAACATTGTTTCATGTTAATCCTGGACCCCTCCTCTTGACGCATGGACACTCCCATGAGTCAACTCATCAACCCTAGATTCCTGTCTTAAAGAAAAAAGGTTAGCTAGATCATGTCCCAGGCAACATCAGGGTGTCTCCTCTGGAGTAGCTCCGTAACCCTGCAATAAAAGATGTTAGTGTGTTTTGCATATTAGGTTTGCTTAACACCTGGCTCCGCCAGGAGCCTGCATACACACCATCATGGCCTGGAAAACAAGATCTGGAAGTGAAATCAAACTTCACACCTATAAACAATTGTATCATAAGAGTAATAAAGCATTCAACATCAGCAAGACAAGTATCATGTGCAGGTTTTTTCAAATCAGTAAACTACAAGTATTTCCATAATTTGCCTCAGACATGGATCATCCCATGTACTCAGTTAACATTAATGTAATCGGTGACTTCCCTTAAGCAAAGTCACTCCACTCATGTATCACTAGGAGCTCAAAAGTGGCCAGTTAATGAGCCCCATGTTCAACTATTCCATAAACACTGCATCTCTTATTTGTTTTTCTCATGTCACTTGTCCGCTTCTGCTGAATTCTCTACATGTACTCTTAGAAAAACAAACATTAGCAATACACATTGACCATCCCGGTGGTCAGACGCAGGTCGACAGGTTCCAGAGGTGCTATAAAAGGACCATAAAGTTAACCATCCATAGCTGTGGAAAGAAGTGACACTAGTTTTCAACACAGGAAATTTCTCACATGTTATTCACATTGTCAAAGTAACCTTCACATTTTCCCAAAAACACAGTGTAACAGCATCACCACTCATAACCTATAAACACAGTTTTCTTCACACATAAACCCAGAAATCCTGTAGTAGGAAAAAAAACATCAACCAGCTGTCCTGGTATAAATCACATGATCAATTCACATGAAGAACTGTAATGCTGTAGAAAAGAAAATGCAAATGTTAGCGCTGCGCAGATGTATACACTCTTTCTCACAGTTTCCTCTGTGAGCAACACAAGGTAGTGAATAACACCCCTGGTAGATGCACAGACACAGAAAGTGGCACCTAAAAGGTTAAATCATGACGCAACCTCGAATGTTGCTGGCATCTTTCTGCTCCTGTAAAAAGAAACACACATAGATTCATCCACCCCTTTGTCCTGTCTAGGTGGAGGTTAACCTTGAGTAGTGGTCAAGCCTTGTCAGCTTTTGTCAGCTTTTACCAGTCAGTCAGTTTTTTTTTCCTCTTTCACTCATTCATTCATACATTCATTCTTTCTTTCTTTGCTAATAGTGGAACCTATCGTCGCATTTAGTTTCCACTCTCAGCAAAAAGAAAAAGGAGAACTTTAGCTCGGATTACCTCGCTGAATCCTTTTTGGGCAGGAACTTACTTTCTAATTGTCCCCAGATAAGTGACTTTCTCCTGAGCCCATTTTAATGTGGAGAAACTCACTTGTAACAATTTTCTCGACGACGTGTCGTACAGCGCTTTCTGTTCTAATCGTGCAGATCTGCTCAAACAGAGATTATCGAACAAAACTTTCAGTGCACAGTGAAAGTAACAAAATAAAAAGGCCTTGTTAAGTCATGACACATGCTCCTCATCTCAGGAGGGTAAATCATACCATTAGCATGGTTTATCATACCATCATACTAATTGGCAGGCTCAACTTCACAACAAAAGAAAAATCATCAGCTAGATTCACTCCAAACCAACCATCAGCTGCACAACACACAACATAAGCCTAACGTCTTATTAGCTATGAGTTTAATCCCCAAGTCTGTGCTTTTCACTCATTTAGGCCACACACCCATTTTATTCAGTTTTCCTTTTTCCCTTCATCATAAAACATGTGACATGTTGTCATGCACTTCACAAAAGAAGTTTGTTCTGACGTATTCAGAGTTGTGTATTTAGGTACAGGATTCACTCGCACATCAAAACAGGAAACTCAGTGTTTAGAGTCTCCACTCAACACACAACAAACTCCAACACATCCCATTCACTCGTGCTAGAATTCAGTCACCTTTCCTTAATCTAAGAACGATCAACTAATTTGCATATCAGCTATTAACCCACTAAGATGACAGGACAACAGAAATTCATGTTCAAAATGTTATCACAAAAATAGAATTTCCCTCATACAGTAAATTACTTGTGCTGCATCAATCAAGCAGAAAGCATCTCCCAATTTACTGTATTAACAACTAAATTTATTGTCTGATTTCTGTTTGTTCAAACCAGAATCTTTTTTTCCCACAAAAGTTAAACTGTTGTCCTGCAACCCAGAGAGTCAGTTTTTTCATTGGATAAATTCAGCATTTGATAACAAGTGTCTGTTAAATTAACACTATTTTAACAATGATGAGAGATAACAAGCTAATTTTCATTGCATGTGTGTTTGTGTTATTAGGCAGGTTTAATGCATGTCTGTGGAGCTGCATATCCAGCAGAGCATGTTCTTAAAGCTGCCTTTCCTACACATTTTTCTGCTATTATTTGATCATTTCTTAACTAATGTGCTATGAGTCCACTGATCTTTGCATCACTTCTCATCACACTAAGTGACTTGGACAAGATGATAAACAGACTCACATGCTCAAGATGTTGTCTAATCTTCATGAGTTCTCTTGTGTTTGTGTTAGTAGGGTTAATGCATGTTCTGCTTGTGTGTGTGATTTTGTATGTTTCTTTTTGCAGTGTTTCAGACTCCTTCACAATTTTCCAACTTAAGCAGTCAGTTTTCTTTTCCCCAGGTTTGCTAACCCAAATTTTGATTTCCCAGATTAAACAACAAAATTCCTATGTGTTCTCACCACTGCTCTCACTCTGTTGTCCTCTCCCACTTCAACAGTCCAATAGCAGGCAGTTCTCCTTCCGCTTTGTCTTGTGTTCCACTGTCTTTTCTTGCCATTTTACTCCGAAAGTGGCAAATGTCAAACTCCAACAGTCTCCTCAGTTCTCCTCAAACGTTCTTGTCACATGCACAGTGAAGTTGCAGCTTGTTGGGAACACAGTGCCATTCATCCAATCAGGCAGGATGATGGGTTTGCTCTTCTTCTCTGATGCTGTTTGTCCACACTGCTGCTGCTTGCTGGGACTCTTTGCTCAGGACTCTGCTGCTGTCTCTTTATCTGCCATGTTATTGCTCTTTGGAGCTGCATTCCTTGTCTTCAGGGAGGAGTTAGAGCTCGCTTGTGAGTTTGAGAGACACATGGAGCTGTAAATAAGTTAGCCAAAAACTTGGCCTGAATGTTTCTAATGATGTTAAACTATAACTTTCTCCCGACCGCTGCATGTGGAAAATTGATTCAGGTCTGCTTTTCATCTGAAAGTGACAAACTAAGACATTTTCATTATTATTATCACTGCTTAATCAACACACATCTCTCTCCCTGTTTGGTTTTGTGAACAGTCCTTTAAACAGAAAATGAGATTGTAGTTGTTCTTGGCTGAAAAACACAAAACCTTTTCTCTATGATTATTTTTCATCTACAATGTAAATTTGGTCTCTTTGTACTCTTTTTTTCTTCTTTACAATAGCTGGTGACCTGCAGAATCACAATCAGAGGCAATTACTTTTACACAGCGCACAAAAACACTGTGACGTCAGACACATTCACACTCACTTTTTTCATCTGCGTAAATAAATCACTTGGCCAATGGCATATGCCATCGTGATCCATAAATAAGATCACACGTTTATTGAATTATTTTTTAACCCAACAAAACAAATAAACAAAAACATGATGCTGATGCTATGAACACTCTACACACATGAGTCAAGATGCAGGAAAACTGCTCACAGAAACGCTGCACACTCCAGTTATCACAGTTATCATAGTCCTGTTTCCCTCTCTTTGATGAGTTCTCAGCCAGCTCCTGATCTGATAATGTGTAGCTTGATCATCAGCTCAGAAGAGACCACAACGCAACCTCACACAGTGGTTGTGTGCTTTGCCCCACAGTGGCAAAGACTTGCACTTTCATATTCAATTCAGCTTCTCCATCAAGTAGTTTTCAGCTGCTTCATACAGGGTTCAGCATATTAGTTTTCACAGGTGTGCTCTATATCTCAACAATGGCTCATATTAGAATGACAATTTTTCCAAACAGGTCAAGTGCCTCTATGCACATCATTAGTTTAAATATTTGCCTATATCACTTCATCTCATATGTCATTGTACTTAATTTGAGCAACCCTAAGCTTAATGCAGATTCTTTTAACAATTATCCACCTCAATTAAATCTATGGTCTGGAGCACAGGCTGTTGTCGATCAGGGCAAGCTAAAGAATAAACATTTTGTGTCAGCAAGGGGTGGGGGAAAGCCATTCACCAGAGCATATCTTAAGTGCTGCTGATGTGGGCTGGCCTTCTCCACACGCTCTTCAAGGCTGGTGTGTTTTCTGAAAACTTCTAACATTTGAATCTCTTCCTTTTATAAGCCTGCGATTAACCGCACGGCTCAGGTCCGCGTGAAACCCCGCGCGACCGTGCTCGCGTGTACGCGCGCAGCTAAGGAGCCGTCGCTCTCTTTTAAAAAGAATACTAATAATACTAAATACTTTGCGCTGCCAGGAGCAAAGTCCAACATAAACATCTGTCACCCTCTGACGCACTCTTGGTTGCTTAGGAACCCATGATAACAACAACAGCTGGCGTCTCAGACCACGTGTTCTACTCCACACTCACTCACACAAACACAACGAACAACAACAAAGAATAGGCCTATTGTCCAGCACAATCTGGACCCCGCGGAACTTCTCAAATCCCCACAAAGCAGCGGACCCCACACAGCGGTCTACATTTCGCCCCACTAAGACGGCGAACCAAAAAAGTTCGAACTGCGCAACTCTGCGACTTAATGCTTCTGTACAAAAAAACCCCACTGAGCGGCTTTGTACATCGCCCCACTAAGACGGCGAATTTTAGCCCCACTAAGCGGCCACGGACAACGCCCCACTTAGCGGCGAAGACGTACAGTTATAGAGTTGGACTCTAAACTTACTCGGTGTTGCTTAGCATGTAATATCAGCCTCGGATCCCGCCGATCGTCATTCATCGAGGAGGAAGACAGACAGTTCATCCACAGGAACTTCCTGGCTGACGTCAGTCTTTCAGTGTGTCTCTTCTCCCCTCGGTGAATGTCGACTCCAGGGATCCGGCTCGAAGGACCAATTAATGATAGGTTTGTAGCTTAAACCTATTCGCTGGAACGTTGAAGACAATATAATTACACAGCAAAGCAAGACACAAAGTAGGCAAAGTTCTTCATGTTACTCATGCATGAGGGAGACCTGCCTGGAGCCAAGTGTCGTTCCACCACTTGACCTCCATCAGACTCTCAGCCAGGTTCCCCATAGCACTCCTTTTATTGTGGTTACATGAATATGCATAGGTTCATTAACATATAACATCTTACATAGGTATACATGTGAACAAAGAATACTGTGTGTGTGTGTGTGTGTGTGTGGTGTGTATGTGGGGTCAGAGTATGACCCCATAAATGACTTCCCTAAACCTACTGGTCTGGAAAGTCCAGCAGTCTATCTAAACAAAGGGCACTTAGACTAAAACAGATATTGCTATGTTAATCCTACTGTAAAACAATAAAACAAGGTACGGACCTCTTCCCATGCACCCAGGATGTAGGTGTGGATTCCAGAACACTCTGAATGCACACCAAGCCTTTGCAGCCTGCTAAAGATCACACATCCTATCACTACACAATTAATTATACACCTATAAGCATATATAAGTAGATATTTCTAAGCATAAATGACAATCAACAATACAAAACCTAACACCATCCACAGAAGAGGGGCCTGAAAACTGAAGCTCTGCCTCCCATTCTACTTTTAAATACTCGAGGAACAACAAGTAGGCCTGCAGAGCGAGAGCGACGTGCTCTGATAGGGTGATATGGTACTACAAGGTCATTCTCTGCATTATTGTAGGGTCCACCTTACAACATAAAGCACAGTGAAGCGACTGTTGTTGTGATTTGATGCTGTTTCATTAAAATTGTTTTAGCAGAACGACATCATACAGATTAATATTATCACTGAAAAAGGTGGAGTTGTAGTTCGAGGCTATGACCACTAGGGGGCTGCAACAGAGCACATCAGCTGTTTGTGTCTCGTTTATTATCGGTGTCGTGAGCTCCACACAGACAGACTTCACCCCAGCAGCACACTGTGGGTCAAACATTTAAAACATTTATTTTCGTTATATTTGTTAAAACGCAGGCAGACGATCAAAGTTTACATCACAGATCAGAAAGAGGCGGGAACATATAACACGTAGGAGCATGTATAATTTCTCAGTGATTCATTTTAATTAAGTATTCTGACTGTGAACATGTGACCATCACGGCGTAGGGTGCATCGTCATGCTGACGGCCTTCAGGGAGTGGTTTCACCTTTCCAGGATTTCCACTGCAAAGTTAGGCATGGTGCTATCTTGACAACCCCCCATGTGAAGTTTGGCACAGTCCTTGTCAAAGGACCAGGGACATTCATCTTTCTGCATGTGAGACATTCATGTGGTCTCTGGAGCTGCAGCGGAGAACTTGAAAGATGTTCTCCTCAGCCTCACACTTATGGAGCTGTTAGCAGCTACACTGAGAGATGTTTGCTCAGGGGGAGAAGTCAGAACAGACTAAACTCATGGGCTCATCACCTCACAGGTTATTGTGAAATGACCACAAACCAACACCTCCTCCAGCTTCTCCAGGTCAGACCCCGAGGCCTCCTCAAACCAGCCGTTACGTCCCGGGTCTGTCCAAGGGTCAATGTTGCCAAAAACGCCTGACCTTGGAGGCATCCATGTCAGCTGCTCCTTCCCATCAGCTGAGCAGAGACACCCACGTTTCTAACTGTAGACCCCATTAAAGGCTGAAGGACAAACTGAAGCAGGTGAATGTGCTCCTGACAGATTTGTGCCTAACATAATGAAAAGCTCTCGGTCCCCTTTGGTGAATCGTCTATCAGGAACTTTGGGGTAACGTTTGACTCCCGCCTTACTTTGGATGTTCATGTCAAATCTCTGGTTCAGTCCTGCTTTGATCCCTTAAGAAACTTTGCTAAATTAAGTCCTGTTGCCTCCTCCAGGTACTCACAGGTGCTGCTGCTAATACAGCTGCAGTGGCTCCCACTGAATTCAGAGTCCATTTAAAGATTCTGCTTCTGACCTTTAGAGCTCTTCATGGACCAGCACCAGCTTACACTATTGAACTTCTACAGCCCTGTGTGAGGTCATGTGATCAGCACACGAGGCTTTGCCACTGTGACCACAGAGCGTGGAGCTCTCTCCCTCTGAGCTACAGATCTGTGGACTCACTCTCTTTTAAAAAGAATAAAACTCATCTTTTGGAATTACGTTTGGTCACAACTTTTCTTTTTGTTGCTCTGGTATTTTTCGTGATCTCTGTCGTGACCAGTGTTGGTCAAGTTACTTGAAAAAAAGTAATCAGTAATAAATTACTGATTACTTCCCCAAAAGAGTAATCCCGTTACCGTTTACTCATTACTTATTTTCAAAAGTAATTAATTACTTAGTTACTTAGTTACTTTTTAAAAACATGATTTACAACCTGAATAGGCGATAAAGTGATAGATCTTTCAGCCCAATTCTACTTTTTCTACATAATCCATCATACAAAATGTAATCAAATGGAAAAGTCTCTTTTTAAAACTTGTTTTGTTAGTTTTAATCTTTTAACTTTATGCATGAAGCAAAATTTTAATTATATGCACCATTCTCTGACTGGAAGAAATTAGTTTAACATTTAAACCTATTTTCTGCACATTCCAGCACATAATAAATATATTATTGTGTTTACACTCACTCTTTCAGATGCAAGTAAAACACAGCAGAAAATAAATAAAGTCAAAGACTAGCGGTCCTTTTGCTCTATTTTCACCTGTAAAGCAGGAGTGGGGTAGGCGGAGGGTTATCCTGGTGCAGGTGTGCCGCAGCGGTCAGTGTAAGGAAACGGCAGTTTCTCTGTGAGTTTCCCATTACGTCGTAGCTACTCGGTGCTTGTTTGGAAGTTTAGGGTTTTTTTCTCTGTAAAAAGAAGTTTTCTTCCCACGCACAACGGACACTAATGTTTTTGTCACTTTTTATGGAATCAAACTCAAAGTAAGGTCAGTACTTCCACGCTTTAAACGCTGCACGCTCATACTCTCTCTGCACTCAATATATGATCCATTGTTGATCTGCACACAGCTGTTGTCACGAACGTCGCACTCGCTTACTCACTGTCATGAGACATTCTCGCAAAAAATCACGGTTTTAGTAACGCGGTAACGCAGCGTTCCTACGGGAAAGTAACGGTAATCTAATTACCGTTTTTGCAATAGTAATCCCTTACTTTACTCGTTACTTGAAAAAAGTAATCGGATTACAGTAACGCGTTACAAGTAACGCGTTACTGCCCATCTCTGGTCGTGACAGGTCAGATATAAATCTAATTTTACTTTATTTCAGGTGAAGCTGCTCGTATGAGCCCAGAGCTCAGAGTAAGAATGTACAGCGACCACTAAACAACAGTCGCCTCAAGGCTCTTTATGAGGTCGAGACCCTCCAATAATACGAAAGCGTGCTGCTCTCGTGCTCAGACATCACCCTGACACGGTGAAAGTCCTCCATGTGGGGCAGCAGCTCGTTTGGATTTCCTCTGTGTGACAGTGTGACCACACCAACACACAATGAGGTGCATCTGTTTGAAAGACTGAGTGTAAACACAAAAGATTATTTTATTTTATGTGCTGGAATGTGCAGAAAATAGGTTTAAATGTTAAACTAATTTCTTCCAGTCAGAGAATGGTGCAGATAATTAAATTTTTACTTGATGCATAAATTTAAAAGATTAAAACTAATAAAACAAGTTTTAAAAAGAGACTTTTCCATTTGATTACAGATTAGAATTGAGCTGAAAGATCTATCACTTTATCACCTGTTCAGGTTGTAAATCGTGTTTTTAGAAACAAAAAAAAGGTTTCTTCCTGTTAAAGGGGAGTTTTTCCTTCCCACTGTCACCAAAGTGCTGCTCATAGGGGGTCATGTGATTGTTGTGTTTTTCTCTGTATCTGTTATTGTAGGGTCGACCTTACAATATAAAGCACCTTGAGGTGACTGTTGATTTGGCGCTGTATAAATAAATTGAATTGAATTGGCGCCACCCGAGTGCCGCACTGCCTGCTGGGTAATACTCGTAGAATCAGAGACGGGACTTTTTAAATAGGGAGCTGATCCAGACTTCCTGTGTTGGGGCGCTGCAATTTTAATGTAAGTGAAAAGTGAATTGACTCCATTTTTGAACAAGGCTGCAACATGACAGCATCAGTGACTTTGTGGATGTGCTGCACAGGCACCTGAGACAAAAGCTCAGTACGAACTTCTCACAAGCAAAATCCGGTTGTGTAACTTTAGGTATAGAAATACTGAATATTAATATCAGTGTCTTCACCCTGAAGCAGGTGGAGCTGTAGTGCGAGGGCGGCTCCAGAATCCAGACAGAAACACACAAAGACCACGAGAACACCTCAGCTGTTTGCTTCTCATTTATTATCAGGATACAGCAGATAATGATTCACACCAGCTATCAGACCTCCACCAAACAGTCAGTGAGACGTTAAATCTGAGTGTGCTGAGCTGCAGACTGAGGAACAGCAGAGACCTCTAGTGGAGGAACGTGTTCATTGCAGCTGCTCTCATACAGGTGAACTACATCAGCTCATACTGGTCTCCGTCCATCATTTCACTCCACCTGCAGCTGTTTGACAGCTGCTCACTCACACTCTGACTGCTCTTCTGAAATATTTACGTCTTCGACTGACTCTGAAAGTTAAAGATTCTCTGGGATTACATGATAAAGGAGAGAAAAGAGAGATCAACACGAAATGTTCTGCTGTGTTTGTCCTGCAGATTTACTGCACAGGACGGATCTTCATGCTGATGGTCTTCAGAGAGTAATCATGACCTTTCCACTGTTTCCACTCCACACCAACAGCAAGGATAGTACCATCAGCCCCCCAACGATAAACCCCGTTAGGGCCTGCATGGTGACAGCTGCTGTACCAGAACCCCCCCAGATATGATTTTGCACAGTTCCCTGGCCAGCTGTCCTGGTCTTTGTCAAATGTGGAGAACTTCTGTCCGTTGTGAAAACTCAGGGCATCTCCTGCAGAAACACAGATGAACAATCACAAAATTACCACCAATCCCAGTCAGACTGGTCTGCATGTGTACTGGGAGTGTTTTCAGTGGGCCATGACACAGACTGGACTCAAAGCAGGTTCAGCTCCCTGCTGATCCTGCATGTCTCCGCACCACCTGATCTGTGGTGGGATACAGCTCCAACCTTTTTATCTGTTTCCATGGAAACAGTCAGCAGAGACCTCGGTTAGCGACTCCTGTTTGCACAGCACGAAGGTCACATGATGCTGTGATGACATCATCAGTAAATGGAACAGCTGGAACTAAACTTGTTGGAAGTTTCAAACTAAGCTTAAACGAGGAACCAGATTTAAGACCTGACACTTATTCATCTTTCAGAGTCAGAGCAGAATATTTCCCCACCTGCCCCTCCGTTAATGAATCCAGACACGTGCAGTCTGTATCCGTCGGACTCTGGATCGATGGAGAACGAGGAGTAACGGGCAAACGCCATGTTTCCACTGAAGTCCTCCATGTCGACCAGCAGCTCGTACCTTTTCCTCAGAGTGAGGTGGAAGAGACTCTCGAGGCCTATAAACAACCAGAAACATGCACAAGTCTCTGATATGTGAAGCTTCTCTGGTTCAACATGTGTCCACAAAGTCACATCAGAGTTTCAGCTTTGCACTTTGCTCACCGAGCCAGTACTCTCTGGCAGCGTCACCGAAGCCCATCTTGTATTGACTCCAGGGTCTGTAGAAGTTCACCGAGCCGTCCATCCTCCTCTGGAACACCTGGGGACGAGAAGGTGGGTAACCAGCTGGACATACACGGCATTCAAGATTAGTCAGAACCACAGACAGGTACCACTAACGCCCTGCGACTTTAGTTTGGACATCGTGCAGACAGCTGGGCTGATTCCTTGTAGCCTCCAACAGTGAGTATCTGGAAGCCTGCAGCAGTGCAGCCAGACTCCTGTTTGCAGGTTTTCCCCACACCGCTGCTCCTCTCTGCTTATTACAGAGAAACTCTGGTTTTCTCTCAGATGACAGCAAACAGTACATTCACAGTCTTTTACACACTTTAACTGTTTCTACAGCACTGTATCCTTTCTCCACACACGACCACCTCATGTTCTCCACCATCAGGTCATCATGAGCTTGTTGTGATCAACACCAGGGTCAGTGCTGTTCCTGTTACTGAACTGGTCGACCCCATTCTCCAGCCTCCTCTAAGAGCTATCTACACTTTTGCTGCTCCAGTATCAGACTCAAAATCCAGAGCTGATGCTGGTCACCGCCCATCCTGTTCCTGCACCACCTGACCTCCTCGTTCCTCAGGAGGAGACATTCAGGGAGACTGCTGTTCACATCAGTTGCCTCGGCTTGTCCTAGTAGGAGTTCCACCTCATTCACCTGCTACCGTAATCATCTGCCTTCCTGTGTACGACCACTGTGATCACCAAAGATGTGGGCTTCATAGATAATTGGGAAACTTTCTGGAGGAAACCTGTTCTTGTTAGGAGAGACAGTTATGCAGACTGCACGTGTCCATCAAAACAGTGCTTTGCTGCATGTATATTTTAACTTTGCTTTTTATTTCATTTGAAGGAGACCTTCAACTCAGTGTGTCTTTTTACAGAGTTCAGAATGTTTTCTTTGCATAAATAAAATTTCACCAGCAACTTTGAGCGTTAAAGGTTGCCAACCCCTGCCTTAGGCAGCATCATTAGAAGACATAGCATACATTTACACTGCTATGCAGATGACACCCAGCTCTATCTGTCCATGAAGCCAGATAACACACACCAATGAGTTAAACTGCAGGAATGTCTTAAAGACATAAAGACCTGGATGGCCGCTAACTTTCTGCTTCTTAACTCAGATCAAACTGAGGTTATTGTACTCGGCGCTGAAAAGCTTAGAAATATGGTATCTAAGCAGATTCTTACTCTGGATGGCATTACCTTGGCCTCCAGTAACACTGTGAGAATTTTCACAGGTTTGTTCCTGTTAAAAGGGAGTTTTTCCTTCCCACTGTCGCCAAAGTGCTGCTCATAGGGGGTCAAATGATTGTTGGGTTTCTCTCTGTATGTATTATTGTAGGGTCTACCTTACAATACAAAGCACATTAAAGCGACTGTTGTTGTGATTTGGTTCATAAATAAAACTGAATTTTACACACAAAATGAAAATAAGCTGGGAGTTCAAATACTCACAGTCCAGCGTCCATTTAGTGAGTCCATGTCACAGTACACCTACAAACACACACACACACACACACTAATGAAACATCTCAGTGTGTAATACTGATATCAGTTTGATTAGAAGTATCAGCAGGAACTGGTTGTAACTGGTCACAGTTTAACCTCCTATTGAGTCCTCAGCTCAGACTTTATAAATTAGACATTATAAATAAATTAGCATCATTAAACTGTAAAAGTATTTTATTAAAAACTATTTCATATAAATTTCACAGAATATTAAAATATTATTTTAAATACACTGAACAAAAATATAAACACAACACTTTTGTTTTTGCCCCCATTTTTCATGAACTCAAACTCAAACAATTTTTCTACAGGGTGGGTCATTTCTATGGATACACGATAATATCATGGGAATGGTTGGTGATATTAAAGTCCTGTTTGTGGCACATTAGTATATGTGAGGGGGCAAACTCCTCAAGATGGGTGGTGACCATGGTGGCCATTTAGAAGTCGGCCATCTTGGATACAACTTTTGCTTTTTCAGTAGGAAGAGGGTCATGTGACACATCAAACTTATTGGTAATGTCACAAGAAAAACAATGGTGTGCTTGGTTTCAACGTAACAACAGCAGCACGTTTAAGCTTGATCAGCTGTTGTTACAATTTATTTAATATTATTTCTACACCAGGATCTTTTTCTACAGCTGACGTAACTGTGCAGGGGCGGATCTAGCAAAGTGTAGCCAGGGGGGCCGATAGGGCATGAACAGGGAAAGGGGGGCACAAAGACATACTTTTCTTTCTTATTCTCATTTAAAATGTCGAGCTTTTAATAAATAATTATGTGAATCTTACACCCAAAGTTTTAATCTGATGTAAAACATATAGAAGTCCATTACTGTATATAGTAACTGTTAAGTCTAATATACCCTAGTAAGCTATACTAATTTTTCCTTTGGGAACCATCTGTGCAGTCTGCAGTTCTGTTGAAGAAAGATGTTGAATCTATTTAATTATTCTTGAAAAATAATTTATTTCTGTGCATTTTTTTCACACTGCATCAAATTAAAGTTGATTACATCGATTAAGCATCATGAGGTGGAGGGGGGTTCACTATTTTTTTTTTTTTGCTGGGAGTTTGCAACCCTAGTTAGGTTGCTTAATATTTCTGCTAAGTACTCTTTAAAATACCAGAATAGGGAGGATGGAGCAGGTTTAAGTTTATTAGATCAGTTTTGCTGAACTATGAAATATTTTGGGTGCCGTGTATTTTTCACACACAGGTATTGTTTTGGAGGAAGGAAGGTTCAGGGTTTAAGTAGTCATCATCATGGGCTCATCCGATTAGAATGAGAATAAGCAGTCAATCATTTACAGGTTTTGTCGTTTTATTGAATAATGGGTAAAGGAAGGAAAGACACACATGGACTGCTATCTCTCAGCTGCCGCCCCATGTGGGAGTGAAGAAAAAGTGAGGGGTAGGTGAGTGCAATTAAGGCCAAGCACCACCCCCAATCAAAGGTGAGGAAAAGAAACAAGGTGCATTTGGTGAAGTGGATGTGCTGAAAGGTGAGCCTTTACAACAGGTGTAACAGAATAGCTTTAGTGTTTGTTTTTTAAACTTCAGTTTGAACTCATACAAAATGCAGCAAGATATAAAAAAAACAGTTTTATTGATTAAACACACTATATCAGATTCATATCGGTATCGGACATAAAAAAAAAGTGGTATCGTGCATCTCTAGTCCAAACATCTTTAGCTGCTTTAGTTTGACTCTAGGCTAACTTTGACTTGTTAAAGTTAAGCTCTTATTAATTAAATCCAGTTTCACAGACAGAGTTAAATCTGCGTCACTCCTCATTTACTCCACAGAGTAAATGAGTCTTTATTCATGTCACCTTTAATTGTTGGATGTTTTTCATTTTATTCCTGTTTTGTAGCCATTTGAAGAGAAAACTGTTGTGTTGGTTTTCTTGCATTTTCTGTTGCGTTGTTCCGGGACAGGAAGTAAGTGTGTCGTTAGTTTAAGAGTTCTGGCTGTAAAACAAACCTCGTCAGGATTATGATTTTATTATGATTTTGTGCCATGTTGATACAACTAAACTGGAATTAATTAACGTGTAGTTTTAAAGTGATAAAGTGCTCTCACGGCAGAGCAAACTTTTAAATATTTAAGAACTAATATGACAAAGTGAAACGTGGTAATGTTGTATTACTGCAGTATTATGGGATTATTATACAAACTATAGCTAGTGTTTAATTCTGGGTGGTTTATCATTATTATATTAATTATGGAATAAAAGTAGAAGTTTGATTATCAGAACCGTGTTTGGCCATATTATTAGGCACATGTGAATGTGTTTTGTTTCATATAAAAAACAAGATTTCATGTACATTTAAACTAAAACAAGTATATTTTACTCCATTGTCTCATTAGAATATAGTTTAATTATGAAAATTCCCATATTTTGACAAGCTGGTGAATTTGTGGTGTGGCTGTAGCTCAGGAGGTGCAGCAGGTCAGTTCCAGTGAGCTCCAGTTTACCTGGACAGCAGACGTGGCTCCGATGGGATAGATGGTGTACACGCCGCTGGGTCGGCCGCTGTCTCCATTGTAGATGTCGCTGCAGTCCAGCGGGAGCACGAGAGGAGCACAGCTGCTCAGCAGAGGCACCAGGAGGAGGAGGAGGACTGACAGCAGCTGGAACAGACATTCTCATGTTATTTCAGCATCATGTAGAGCTGCTGCATTTCTGACTGTCACTCAGCGGCAGTGCAAACTCAACCTCAGAGCCGACGTTCTCCGATTTTATGAAAACATCGTGAAGATCAACAATTTAAAGAAAAGAATAAAAGAAGAAGATTCTGATTTTTAATCTAATCAAATATCAAATTACTGGTGAATCTTTCAGATGTTTGAAGTTCTGAGCTCACCTTCATCGTCATAGCTCTGCTGAAACGATCTGATGAAAAACCTCAAGTCTGTGAATTTTATGTGGAAAGATTAATAATTAACTGATCCGCTCTGTGTGGTTCAATCTGGGTAAGATGACTGTATGTGATTTATAACCCTTATTATCTCTGACATGGTCCTTGAGGACTTTGACTTATTGTCAAACTTGAGCTTTGAGTTAGATTAATTATTCTGGCGCATTAGCACAGCCTCTGGATATCCACTGTCCTTCAGATCAGCCAAAACCCTGTCAGCATGTCGGACAGAAGCAAGAAACATGGGAATAAATGATCAGAATGATCGATCACACACGCAGAGCTTTACAATCTGTAAACACGTTCTAGACCAGAAGATAATGTTTGTGTTTTTCTTCTATCGGTCCAACAAAAACACGTTTGTACTTCCTCGAGCGCTGATATAAAACTACAATAATAAGTCAGAATTAGTACTGAGTTACTGACACAAACAGCTCAGGTTATTATAGCAGCACAAACACTGACTCGTTGATTGGTTGGTTGATTGGTTGGTTGGTTGGTTAATTGGTTGGTTGATTGGTTGATTGATTGGTTGATTGGTTGGTTGGTTGGTTAATTGGTTGGTTGGTTGGTTGGTTGGTTGATTGGTTGGTTGGTTGATTGATTGGTTGGTTGGTTGGTTGATTGGTTGGTTGGTTGGTTGGTTGGTTGGTTGGTTGGTTGGTTGATTGGTTGGTTGGTTGGTTGGTTGGTTGATTGGTTGGTTGGTTGGTTAATTGGTTGGTTGATTGGTTGGTTGGTTGGTTGGTTGGTTGGTTGGTTGATTGGTTGGTTGGTTGATTGATTGGTTGGTTGGTTGGTTGGTTAATTGGTTGGTTGATTGGTTGGTTGGTTGGTTGGTAGTCATTGGTGTATTGTGAATGTGGAACACCAGACTCTTTCCTAAAGCTGAACCTGTTGTGGTTTGCAGTGACTGGGATTAAAGTGAAAAACACAAATAAACACATGAAGGTCTGAGTGGAAAGTAAACCACTGACAAACAGAAAAACAGCACCCAAAACACGTGTGCTGTAAGGCACAGGCCTTACTTTCAGCTTCACGCTACATTATCTGTAATGTTTTGTACTGTGTGATAACTGTAAGGGAACAGATCAGTGCATGACTGCAGACCGCGTGGGGCTGATGGTCCAGCCTCTGGCCCAGAAACAAACTTCCTGACACGTGCAGTTTGTAGAGTCTGGGCCACCCGCGGTGAGTGTTTCATTTCACCAAAGCACTGTTATCAGGTGAAGTCATTCCTGGTAATGTTTGTGGGAAACACCTTCATGTACCTTCTGGAAGTCCATGTGTTGTATCGGCAGTCGTGAACAGGAAGCACATCAGAGACAGAGACCGTTTGCTTTAAGCCAAAGCAGCCGGACGACAGCAAGACTCCAGAGGAAGGAGTCATGGATGAATTAAAGCTTTGGGAAGAAATGCAGGAAATCAAAAGGCACTGCAGCAGTTTGAAGCTTGCACACACAAAATCAAGCAAAATGTCAGGGACACAGTAAGGCTGGACAATCAGGACAACAAACTGAAGACAAAAGCACAGAAACTTCAAGAAGCAGAGCTGCAGACTGAGTCAGCACAGGGAGAACTGGCAGATTCATGTTTATTATAAAGCACCAAATGACAACAACAGTCACCTGGAGGGGCATTATACTGCAAGATAAACTCTACAGGAGAAACCCAACAATCACACGACCCCCACGAGCTGATCCGGGATCAGGGTGGGGCAGCCATCTGTGAAGGGGAGGGGAGGAGGGCAGAAGGAGGCAGGTCAAAGGAATATACACGCCCCTTTCCATTAGTACCTACTCGAATCGATTCGGCACGGTTTGCCACAGTTTCCCATTAGGTCACAGTATCTGCTACTTTTTTAGTACCTGCTTGGCCGGGTTCCAAGTGATCCGAGCAGGTACCAAAATGTGATGTCGTCAGACTGCATGCCACCGATTGGCTGGTCAGTGGCGTCATCGATGAGTTGTGAGAGCTTCTCATTCACGAAAATGAAAACTGACATTTTTGGAACCCGACAATGAGGGAAATGTCTCTAAAAACAAAACTGTGGTCCCCGAGTGAGACGAAAAGCCACAGACTGAGCAGCAGGTGCATCATCGCCTCAACGTCCACCTTTGTTGTTGTCGTGTTGCATACTAATGATGTCACTGGATTCTCTGAGTCGAGCCGAGTAGGTACTAATGGACACGGGGCCATAATGATGCATGGCTGTGGATCCATCCACAGAAGAGGGGCCTGAAAACTGAAGGCTCTGCCTCCCATTCTACTTTTAAATACTCTAGGAACAACAAGTAGGCCTGCAGAGCGAGAGCGACGTGCTCTGATAGGGTGATATGGTACTACAAGGTCATTCTCTGCATTATTGTAGGGTCCACCTTACAACATAAAGCACAGTGAAGCGACTGTTGTTGTGATTTGATGCTGTTTCATTAAAATTGTTTTAGCAGAACGGGTGATATGGTACTACAAGGTCATTAAGATAAGATGTCTTTACAGCTGAGCTCTTCCTTCATGTGTCTGAGAAGCTGAAGTCGATTGTAATGGCAGCGACCGGCCAGCAGAGGGCGCCGTGCGACAGACCTGTGGTGGACCAGCTGCTCCATCAGCTCTTTAATGAAGAGTCAGGATGAATAATAAGAACTTGGATATAAAGCACAGAGATTTTAAATTTTTCTCTTGACTGTTTTCACGGCTTTGGCCTGTTATTCGTCGTGCAGTTCTACTGTCAGGGCGATTGGTGGATGGTGTTTTACCACCGAGTCATGCACCAGGTTTTACAATATCAGGCTACTGACAGCTGCACAGTCTCAATGATACAAACTTTAATCTTCAATACAATTTTAGTTGTGAACACTGATGATTGTCTCTGACCCCAGTTGCTCTGTTTATTATACCAGCGGTCCCCAACCCCCGGGCCTCGGCCCGGTACCGGTCCGTGAGTCGTTTGGTACCGGGCCGGAGAGTTGAGGCTCAGGTGTGAAATGTCTGGTTTTCAGGGTTTTTATTGGTTTTCAGTGTTATTTTGTTATTGTTTTTATCGTTAACATCTGGACGTGGACGTGTGAGGTGATTCCCGGATAAACGCTCTGCATGGGCAGCATGGTGCCGATCCTCTGCCCCTTCCTCGCCGTTCCTGAGGTTCGGTCCGGCCTCACATAGAACAGCTTGAAACAAAGACCTGCAGGACACAAACGCAACGCCTCGATCAGCAAATCAGAACCAGGATCAGTAAGTCTGTCAGTGCTGCTGCGCGTGATGACCCACCCTCTCCTGACAGGTTGATGCCCTCGTTGATGACTGCCTTGTTGGGGTCGGTGTAGACGGTCAGTCTCCCGTTAAGAGTCACGTCAAACGGAGCGTAGACGGCGTCGCCGTCGCTGCACTTGATGTCCAGCCCTTGGTGGAGTCTGGTCCCCCTGTAAGCAGCAGACATCCAGCTGTGAGCAGCTGTGCCACATCGTCCACACCAGCCTTACAACACAAACGTGATCTCTGAGTACCGTCCGGCTCCGTACTGTCCCTGTCCCCATCTGTCCGACGTCCTCCGGTTGTTGCTCGGGTTACTGCTGCACAGCTGACCGAACTTAACGCCGTCACACACCCACAAAACAGCTGGACACACACAGATGTAGACTTTTATGGACACAGCCTTGGGTTTTTAGTTAGGAGAAAATAAATAACCAGAATTATTGCATATTTATTCAGACCAAATATTTTCATATAAGTTAAAACACTAAAAGATGGTCTTTACGTAGTTAAACTCAGTTTAGGACAAAAGTATTCAGATTTTCTCTTTTATTCTAAAGTTTAACGTTAATTACGATTTGGTTCATATCATTACGTTACTAAATTTAATCATTTTATTCCCTCATTAATTAAATGCAAAGTTAAACTCAGATTTTCAATCAATTACAGATAAAAGTTTATGACATTTCTGAATAATCCCAAAACCTCGAGGAAAGTTTGATGTTTGTGGGGACCTGACGAGTCTCGCTGTCCTCAGTGAGTCCTTATGAGCAGGTCCCCGTAACGCCACAAAGGTAAGTTTATGTTTGTGACAATGAAACTTGTTTTTAAACACCGTCATCATTATCGGGCATGCATGTGAAAAATCTAAAGATTGATTTTAACAGGTTTATCATCAGTGCAGAGCAGAAAACTCACCCAGTAAAACTACGACGTGTCTCATTGTCAGGTCTTCAGATTTGATCCTGAGTTTCTGCTGCTTTTCTCTGTTTTTATAGTCTGAATTTGGAAACACCAGGAAACAAACACCATCAAATGATTTCACAGGAAAAACATCTTCTTCCTTCAGTGAAGCTGTAAAATCATAATCTGTATTGTCTGAACAAAGTTCAAAGGTCAGAGCTGCCAGTAAGATATTAAAGTCGTGTAAAGTGTGTGGGTGGATGTGCTGCAGGAGGACATGGAGGACAGTTTGGTGCTCGTTACTCAGACTAGACTGAGAACAGTTAACCCTCGACAATAAAACCTTGGCGTGTAAAGCTACTGTGACCAGGTACATGCTAGCTGGCTAACTTTCCTGTCACGCATCATTAGTTACTTACCTTTGCTTGTTACAGTCACCTGGATAACGTGAACTTTAAGGTAAACCAGCCAATTAACCCCTCCATGATTTTATTAGCAACAGCATTCATCGCCGCTGCAGGGTAGCATCGCCGCGATGGGTGAATCTGCCACAGACACGAATCATCACATTGAGATGAATCAGCTGATCTCAGACCAGCGGACTTTTGTCTTCGCTGCTCATTTGTTCATCATTTTATCAGTGGAGTCACAAAAGAAACCGAATCAGGACAAAACCACGTTCATGGTTCACCGGAGACACCGGGAACGTTTGCACTGGTGGGACGAACCTGTCCTTAAACCCTTAAACCCTTTGACCTTTAACCTCACTCAAACAGGATGCAGCAGCTTTTGGACTCACACATTTATACACAACTAAAAGTCAAAGGGCTCAAACTGTTCCAATAATGCGTCTGCAGACACGACACTGCACAACCCTGCAGCCCACAGGTGTTAATCAGTCACTGAAATGTGGTTGGTGCACGGTCCAAACAGCGTGACAAAGTAAAAGGATAGTGATGATTGCTCTGGCTCTGTCACAGCAGGAGGCCTGACACTGTTAACATTAACTGAAGAGGAGACGCACGACCAGCAGTAAGGCGTCCAAAGGGCCGAGTCGCTGCAGTATCCACACAGAGGAGCAGGTTTAAGGGTTTTATTGAACTGCTCGTAATCAGACACAGCCGGCACGTGTTTGTGGAAATGTCACGTTTTGAACTTGGCCCAGTTTTTCTAACTCGTGTTTATCCTTCGGCCTTATCGTGAGCCGACTGAATCACTGATCCAAACCTGGAAAGCTGGATCACAACACCCTGGCTCACATCCTCCAGCGAAGGTGGAGGCCGGTTAATTCTTTACAGCTCTGACTGAGAAACAGAAAGAGCAGCAGACACACAGTTTGCAGTAAAGTGGAGTCACACGTGTACAAATGCACATGGATCCAGATGTGAGCTGTCTTTGCAGTTTGCACACATCCAATCCAACTTTATTTATAAAATCGAAGCACAAAGTTCTTTCCAGTAAAACACAGTAACACACATTAAACAGACAAAGAAAATTAAATAACAATAAAATGAATAATTAATGAATAAAGAAAGAAGATTAAAATGAAGTAGGAGCATAATCTGGAGAAATGTGGAGGGGCAGCTTATTCCATAATCTGGGGGCCACAACAGCGAAAGCTCGACCCCCGTGTTTCAGTCTCGACATGAGGACAGCGAGGAGAGACTGCGATCTGAGAGACCTCTGTGGAGTGCACAGGTGCAGGTCTGCCAGGTACGTAGGAGCTCGGCCATTCGAATCTTTAAAAGCAAACAATAACATTTTTAAATGAATTCTAAGATAAACAAGCAACAAGTGTTTGTCCCTGTCAGCAGGCGAGCAGCAGCATCCTGCTGTAAGCGTCACAGTGAGGCCTGATCACACCGACATTACCTGCATCGTTACCTGCATCAGCTGTGTCAACTTTCACTCCAAGGCTGGTGACGCTGGTCTGATGGTGGCACACGTGGCTCATAGAGGTGGGAATCACCATACATCCCACAATACGATATTATTGCAATTTTTTAAAATATTTTGCGATATTCAGATTCTGTACATAAAGGTAAACTTTATCAATATTCATTTTCTCTAATATCAAAGTCTCACACTCAGTCTTTCTCTCATTTCAGTTTTATTGGTGACAAACTGAACGGTTTGTATCACAGTCTAGTCCAACTTAACTGAATCAACCATCTGGTACAATTATAGCTATTCTGAACTATGCAGTTTATGAAAACTATGCAGCCCCTTCAGCAACTGAAGAATTTGAAAGTAAATTAAAACAAAATATAATTTTACATTAAATAAAAAAGTTTTAAACTTAATTAAAATAAAACATGTCTTAAATTAAAATAAGTAAACTGTCATGTTTATTGCTGCCAAAAACAAGTTAAACACATTTGGACAGTGAAGGAATGTCAGGATTCTTGCTCAGAAAAAGGATCAACATGCTCTGAAGTCAGAGCACAAAAACCTTTTTTGTAACAAAGTATCGATTTCTGCTGTCCCTGTATCCATACATTATTAGCAAACAAAACATCACCATGCTACACAGTATCCATTTTTTCCCCCACCCTTAATGGCTCATGCACCAGGTGTTTCACAGGTGATCACACTCAGCGTGCTAATTGGTGGAGGGCTCCACCTGCTGGCCATGTTTCTCGGAGTGACGGCTGATAACACTAAACACACCAGAACATTTACTGTTGTCTGAAATGTTATTGGGTTACTGGGTTGTGTCACACCCCTCGGGTGTGTCACACTGGTTGCCGTGGAACACACTGTGCTCTCTCTGGCCTGTCTGACTGGAAATGCTTGTTTGCGTCACCCGACACCTGAGACATCCTCCCCTCAGTCAGCCCCACCCACCCCTGGCCCTGGGGGGAGGTAGGGTGTGGAGAACTAAGCGCTCCCTTCGCAGCGGTACTCTTTGCTGACTCTGCTCTCATCAGGGCCGGGCTGGGGGCCTCAGCGTTCACACAGTGTGGTTAATGATTGAGGGGTGGGGTGGGGGGGTGTCACTCATTGACCGCAGGAACTTTTACACCCACAGACAGAATTAGGGTGGCGGGACTTCACTGTCACTCCACTGGGACTCTACTGGGTTCGACTCGGACTTTTAATCTGCTGGAGACAATCTGAACGTCTTCCTTTCCTTCTTCTGTCCTTCTGCCTCCCAGCTTCACCTGGCCGATCTCCACCCCTCATTGGGGGAGGGCTGAGTGCCCCTGGATACCTGATCACCTGCGGTCCAAGCCACACTTTTACCTTTGTTTCTGCTGTTGTGAAGCAGCTGACCAGCTTCAGGTTTGCACCAGAAGCTCCAGGATCAGCTCCGTGGTGAAGCTGCAGCGATGGCTGCTGGAAAGCAGCGGCACAGCCGGGGGGTGCCACCAGATGGCGGGTGGGGGTGGGTGATTGTTGGATGCTGCTTCATGGTGACGGTGTGCACGCGTGCAGTGACCAGGTAAAGCACACACGCACATCCATATACTGGTCTTTATAGCTATGTGAGGACCCTTGCAGTCTGAGGCGCTTCACCTCAAAGGACTCACAGAGTGAGGGATCGTGGACGCCCACACCAACACTGCACACAGCCGTGTTAGTGTAGCTGCAGATGTCTGTTAGACTGGCTGTTGTATCGGAGTTTACTGATTTGTGCAAACATAAAAGAGACTGGCAAGAATCGCTTCTGTTGTTTTGCTTTGGGTTCATTATGGCCCTGATACACCTTTAAAGAGGCACCTGAGTGTGTATGTGGACATGTTTAAAGAGATCCAAACATTTTCAGAAACAAAATCTTCAGTGAAAGAAGAATCAAAGACAGACAACATTCCTGTGACTCAGGCGCCACATGACTCCATGACTCAGTAACGAGAACTTCAGGCCAATTACAGCGATTGGCAAACTGCCTTTAACCATTCAACAGAAAACGGTCCAGAGATCCAGAGATCTGCCCTAAAATTAAAACCAGTCTTCTCACTGTGACGCAGCAGCATGTTTCTCTCTCTGTTACACACGCAACAAAAAAGGAACATTGTGTACTACTTTTAAAAAAACCTGCTGGAGAAACATCTGCCAATTACTGAGGTTAATTATAGGGATGGGTACCGGTATCCAGTGCCATGATGGCACCGGTTCTGACATAAACGGTAGTAACCAGACCGAAAAGCAGCATACATTTCTTTTTTTCCCCTGAGATGTCACACACTTTGAATTCTAGCCAATCATTTTACCTTTGCAAGGATAGTAGACGGGTCCAGGTACGTACGTTCTTTTAGAGCAGAGCTACAGATTAAAAATGCCCAAGGCGAAGCGTCAAAAGTCTGGCTGTACTTCACAGCAAAAGATGCAAACTCAGCAGCTGCAACAAGTGCTTTAAGCTGATACTGTGATACTGTCAAAGGAGGTAACACCTCAAATCTGATGAAACACCTGGCGACGCATAGCGTTTTTTTTAAAAGCCGAGAAATGCGCCGTATTTGATAGCTTGCTGCGAGACCTCACACCGTGCACATCTACTGCCGGTGTGGTTCCTGTTATCGGACCGGAGTTAGCAACATCCCCCAAAAACCCGAAGAGGAGAGTCCTGGCCCCTAGCCCTGCCAGTGTAGCAGATGATGATGATGATGCAGCAGCAGCTTCTCTGCGTGAGTAGCTTAATGTTGTTCGTGTGTAATTTACGCTGAGTAGGCTAACCACGTTATTACATTAATGCATGTAAGGTGAACTAGCAAACACCATCATAGCTACATGCAGCTGTCTTCTTGTTTGATGGCAGATACTCCCTTCACCCTGGACAAAAAGGCTAAAATGACCAAAGAAAAAGTGGAAAACAGTTAAACATGAGAGGTTTTTGGACAAAGTGTGTGGTTTTTTTTCCATTGTTTAAGCTGCTTCCAGCCAAGAGTGATACCATATATGCCCCATAGCTGCAGAAAAGGCTAACATTGTTATCTTTTTACAAAAAAACAGCTGAACATGAGACGTTTTTGGACCAATTTTGTGTTCTCCATTCTTTAAGCACCGGTTTGAGCACCGTTTAAGCACCGGCACCGTTTCAAAAGTACTGGTTTGGTACTGGTATCGGATAAAACCTAAACGATACCCATCCCTAGTTAATTAGTGACGTGGCTGCGTGTGAAAAAGTGTCTGAGGCCTTAAGCTGGGTGGCGTGAAGTAGGGGTGGGCGATAGAAACGATATAAATTTGGCCAACAATAGAGATTTTGACTATATCGCTCTATCGCGATAGCGCATGTTGATGATGTCATCAAGCTGCGCCTGTTTTGGTCGAAAGCGTCACAGCGGCTACAACCATTATCATCTGCAGATTATGGCGACAGTCACAGCAAAGAGATGAAGCGCTTTTGAAATATGGGGAAAGCCAAAAACTGCGCTTCCTCCACTTCCGTAACATTGATTCATTAATGCTGAATTCTCTGCAGCTGCTCTGTTCCCATGTTGTTGCAGTATATTAATGACTAACCTCGTATTGTGGATGAATGATCTCAGTTGTTCTCCTGACTGAAGTTTGGCCCGTGTATAGCATCCTGCTATACACGGGCCAGCAGGATGGCCCGTGTATAGCGGGCCAGAATCCCTCACGTTAACTTTTATCGAGTGGAAAAAAGTTGGCGTTCATCCTCCAGCTTCACTGTGTTTATGCTAACATAGCTGTGTCGCTAGCAGTCACGTAGCACATCATTATATACCAGGTAGTGCAACTTCAGTAACCCTGCAAACGTCACTGCTGTTTAGTTTTCTGTCTTCATTTATGTTGGAAGTGATAACAGAGCTGTACGTTTGAATTAGTTTCAGAAATCTCTCAGTCAGAACATGGTATGAAATGTTTAGGTGGAAACTAGCGAGCTAACTTCCTGTTAACTTCTAACTCCGTTAAATGTAATAAATTCTATTTTCATGGATGCCTGGATGTTAAACTTAATTGTTGCACCTGATAAAGCAGCAACACTGATGATTTAATTAAAGATGAAAGAATTTAGACCGTTTTTAACTCTCAATGTTCGTTTGACTTTGGGACCTGAAGCTAACGGAGTTTTGGACCCAGATTACTCCGCGCAGCTCCTCACTACAGCAGCCATAATGCTCTGACAATCCATCAAGCAGTGCGGCTTACCAAAGCTGTACTAAAACATTTTTTAACAGATTTCTGCCAAAATCGGTTCGAGGTCAGTAAGCACAACCAGAATTCATACATAAGGCACACTCTCGATTTTTGAGAAAATGAAAGTATTTAAGTCCTTATAGTGTGGAAAATACATTATACAGAAGAAAAGAATATATCGCAATCAGTGTTGGGAAGGTTACTTTTAAAATGTATTCCATTACAGAATACAGATTACATGCCCCAAAATGTATTCTGTAACGTATTCCGTTACGTTACTCAATGAGAGTAACGTATTCTGAATACTTAATATATTATCATGCTGTTTACAACTACATGAATGTACTATTGCTGTGATTTATTACTGTTACTGAAGGTCCGCGGCTCCGAACCGTAGTAAAGGGACCTCTGGCTAATACGGTGGGTTCTGTGTCGGCTCGTAGCTGAAAACTAGCTTTACTTTGTTGTCTGGGTCAACTTTGCTAGCAGAGACAGAGAGAGGCGTTGAAAGGCTGCTCCAACAGAACTTATTGTTTCAGAGGAAAACACGAACACGGTGTACAGTCGAGTCTTAATAGCTTACTTACAGCTGGGCTCGTCAGGCTCTCTTCTTGGCTGCAGTGGTTATTATTATATTTACATGCTTCCAGCTCCCGTTTCTGCTCGATGACAGCTCGTACTTTTCCTTTTTCTCCCTCCCTCGCTCACAGACACATAACGGGTATGGCAGTCCATTCTCCCTGCAGCACGGACTACACTGCCCATGATGCTACATTCTTTAGAGCTATACCTGTAGCATTCTGCCTGTTAGCTTAGCACAACAACAACAAAAAGGCCTCTCTCACCCAGGAAACACGCAGAGAGAGAGCGTCACCCTGTAACCATGGCAACCGTAACGCTGCCGCCTGGAACAACAGAACGTAGCTGTCAAACAAAACCCAAACAGTCCTGGTGTTGCTGGATGTTTGTTGCTGGTACTTAGCATCCAAAGTTTTAAAGAGTATGAGCCTCAAACATGCCTGACGAGGTCTACAGAATTCATCCTTCTGCACAAAAAGATGCGACTTCTGCTCCGCCTCATTCACCATCACACGTCCACACCATCAGTCTGAACGCCCTGCATTAGGAGCATGCTCAGTAGAAATAACTTATAATTATATTGGGCACCTGTGCTTGTTTGTTAGAGTGGGTCATCGGTGGGACATCTCGTTTGACTGAAGTGTGTGAAAACTGAGACTGAGTAAAAAAGCAGTATAAGTACCATCACACCAGCTAGTGCTACGTGTTTATGATGAAGGATTACACTCTGCAGGTCGGGCAGTAATAACAGTAAAAACACCTCACAGGTATTTTCAGCAACATACAGGGGTGTGTCTACAGGGGGGCATGGGGTGTGCACTGTTTTACACTGTAGTTCCTCGTTATTCTGCAGATTAAGATCATTAATAAAATATTTAAGAATATGTTATGTGGTTACAGAGTAACAAACCAGCAGCATGTAAGCATGTTTCTCAGCACGTGACACTGGTCTGAGAGCAGTCAACATCTAATTATGTGTGTGCGTGTAGCTGGTCTCACTGGGAGATGGGGGCTGTGTGTCGGGATGAACTGGTTTTAATGGGTGGGAGAGGCTGAGCTGGCATTGGCTCCACATGGTCCTAGTGCCTGCAGGCTGCTTGTTTCAGGTTCAGTTAGTCTTAGTACTCAGATTACTTTTTCCTCGTAAGGAGTGAGCTGCGTGACCGGTTTTCCCTCTGAGATCGTCTCCGAACAGCCTCGGCCGGTGTTTGCTCGCCTTCTACCCTCAGAACGCCGTTCCAAGCTAACAGCAGAGCTCTCCAGCAGGAGAGCGTCTTTGTACGTGAAGGACACGTGCAGCTCAAAGACTCTGGAGCTCTGCTGCTGCGCTCGGGGGATTTACAGCCCCCAAACACCTGCACCGCTGCACCACCAGCAGCATCTGTGATGTTGTCGTTAAAGACTCCGCCCCCTGAGGACGGCAGAGCGGTTGACATTTCAGAAACGCCCTGACACTGCTGTCAGCCAAAGGAAACCTGCTTCCATCCAGTGATTAGTGACACTCAGCTGTGATTCCCGGGTGGACGCGTCTGACGGAGGAATCCTCAGTGCTCGCGGTGATCGTCTATGCTATTCCTGTCCTCCAAACAGGAAGTTTACCGGAGGCGCCGGGTCCGCCCTGCTGCGGCCTGGCCCCCGGGGCTGAATGGGTTAAACACAGAGACACGCGGCCTCCTCCTGTGACCTTTGACCCACATTTCCTGCTCCAACCAGAGACCGGCGTGACTGCTGCTGCAGCTGGAAAACTTCTCAGAAACATGTGTTCAAAGCTCCGCCTCCCTTCCATCAGCTCGCTGTGAAAGAGTGTGTTTGTGCGTCTGTGGGTGTGTTGTCCTCACAGTGAGGCGAACAGGCCCGTCCCCCATGTTTCTCTCTGCAGTTATACAACAACACATTAATCCTGAAGTTATGTGTGACTGGCACACATTACATAACACACTAGAGCTGGGCGATATATCGAGTTTTTAAAAAATATCGATATATTTTTATACGAGATATAAGATGTGACAATGTCGTTTATATCGATATAGTCTATGTTAGTTGTGGAGCCGCAAGTTTGCCTCTCTTTCGTCCACTTTTGTCTTTACGCAACATTACTCGGCCTCGCCTCTCCTTCACTGAACACAACTCCCCCTCCTCCCCCATCGCTTCACCTGCAGGAAGCGACAAGATGGACACGGCAAATCTCCGTTAACGAGTTACTGCGCATCGCCCCGTGCGTGGGGCTGGACGCCGTCAACGTGTTGGCTAGCTAACCACGCTAACGAGCTAACCACGCTAACGCCATGCAGCCCAGAGGCGCTGCACAGCCTAAAATCCTTTCATTCTCTCAAAAGTTGACAGCGCGTCTTATGTATGAATTCTGGTTGTGCTTGATGGCCGCGAACAGATTTTATGTGGTACACAGCGCTCAGCAATCTGTCAAAAAATGTTTTAATACGACTTTGGTAAGCTACGGTGCTGCAGCGCTTGATGGATTGTCAGAGCATTACGGCTACCGAGGAGCCTCGCGGAGTGATACGTACTGTGCTTCAACGTAATATTACCCTACTGTGTATAAGGACCATAAATGGCACCTGTTAAGAGACGTGGTTACGAAGAGGATTTCAAACTCAATGCTGTCAGTCACACAGTAGAAGTTGGGAACAGAGCAGCTGTGAAATCTGTCTTTGTTACTATGCTCTGCATCTTTTAGTTTACATTTTGACTGCCCAATTGTGAGCTTTTTGTTATGCACAAAAACAACATTGTTTTCTTTTATTTATGGAGCATTATTATTTAATAAATGCTCATAATTTATTTTTGAGTAAATTTTATGTACATCTATGCTCCATGTTAATAAAAGTGCCTGTGTGACATCTGGGACACAGCTTTGACTAAGAACTCTCTTTTTGTTCTTACTTTATGGCTTTAAAAAAAAAAAATCGAGATATATATCTTATGTCGCCGTCCAGGTAAAAAATATCGAGATATGAATTTTGGGTCATATCGCCCAGCCCTATAACACACACACACACACACACACACACACCTACACACACACACGCCTGCCCTGCTGGTTAACGGGGACTCTCTCTCTGCTGATAGGAAACAGGAACAGGCTTGTTTACAGGAAGTGCCACCTTAAACCCTCCCCTACTTCCTGCTCTGACTCTAATCAGCGTTAGGGAGAATGCACGTTCAAGACTTTACGTCCATCTTTATGTACAGTCTGTTTTGGGGGGAGAACTACAATTCCCAAGATGCATTTAAGCAACAAACATCCAATCAGTGAGCTACAAATCTTTGTGTTTAGCGCCTGTCTGTGAAAAGCGCTTAATAAATAAACTTTACTTACTTACAAAGTCAGCTGACTGCAAGAGAAGAAGAAATTCTATTTAAATCTGAGCAGCAGCAAAGAATCATGGGTAATGTAGTGCACTGAAACCTTTTTCAGGGACAGTCATGGTGTGTCGTTGCAGCCGAGCGTAAACGTTTTGCAGTGTTAACCCTCTCGTGTCTGCAGGTGTGTCTCCATCTTCTTCGTGGAGTTCCAGGCGCACTTCGGGGCCGACTACGCCGCCACCGCCTGGACCCACAGCCTGCTGGACTGCAGCACCATGCTGTGTGGTGAGTACCGCCAATCAGACATCACAGAGTGGTTCTTGTGGTCAGGCTGAGCGTGTCTGTGTGTGCAGCTCCCGTCGGCAGCCTGGTGGGGAGCCGCTACTCCTGCCGGGCGGCGGTGGTGGCGGGGGGCCTTCTGGCCTCCTGCGGCCTCCTGCTCAGCTCCTTCGCCACCAGCCTGGAGATGCTTTACTTCAGCGCCGGGATCCTGACAGGTCAGACTCAGACATGTCCTCCCCATCTTACAGCGGCGTGCTCTTTATCATGCTGACACGTAAAATCTGTCCACAGGTCTGGGCTTCGCCCTCTGCTACACCCCCGCCATCGCCCTGGTGGGCTGTTACTTCCAGCGGAGGAAGGCGCTGGCGTACGGTGTCGCCATGTCGGGCAGCGGGATCGGGACCTTCGTGCTGGCTCCGGTGGTGCAGATGCTCATCGAGTTGTACTCGTGGAGGGGGGCGCTGCTCGTCCTCAGCGCCTTCGTTGCAAACCTGTGCGTCTGTGGAGCGCTGCTCCGACCAATAGCGCTGCAGGAGGAGCAGTGTGGTAGGTTTTCATCAATCACATGTTCCCTCAGCGGGCCAATCAGACTCACCTGTGCGTTCTGGTGCAGGTGACATCTCACAGCAGGACGTGGAGAAACCTCCCAAAGAGTCTGTGGACCTCCTAGCTCCGCCTCCTCCACCTGAAAGCTCCGCCCCCAGGCTGAGGAGGATGCGGCGCCTCCTGTCCTGTGGGGAGTACCGCTTCCTGCTGCTGCCTGACTTTCTGGGTCTGGCCGTGTCCTTCCTGTTTCTGGCCAGCGGCTGCAGCCTCCCCTTCGTTTACCTGGTGCCCTACGCCCTGAGTGCCGGCATCAGCCACCAGCACGCCGCCTTCCTCATGTCCATCCTGGGGGTCATCGACATCGTGGGGAACATCACCTTCGGCTGGCTGACGGACAGAAGGTAAGGCGAGTGTGCGCGAGGACGAACACTGACGCTGTTCCACGCGTTACAGCCTCGTTCCAGAGGGGAACATTCAGGTGCTTCCTGCTTCCACTACTCTGGACCTCAGACTAGGGTTAGACGAGGGTTCGTCCTCCACCAGGTCATTGTCCTGGTGGAGGATGAACCCTCGACTGTGCAGCAGAACGTTTTCTGTCTGCTCAAAGGGACAGTTCACACAAACATGGCTGACATTTGAGTGCTGACGCCGTCGGACGTCCTGTTTGTCTCTCAGGTGTTTGAAGCCGTACCGCCTGGCCTGTTACGTCTCCTCGGTCGGGATGGAGGGTCTCTGCTGCCTCTTCACGCCATTACTTCGTTCCTTCCCGCTCCTCGTGCCCTTTGCCGTGCTCTACGGCTACTTCGACGGCGCCTACGTGGCTCTGATCCCAGTGGTGACGTCTGATGTGGTCGGAACTACGTGTCTGTCCTCAGCTCTGGGCGTTGTCTACTTCCTCCACGCCATACCTTACCTGGTCAGCCCGCCCATTGGAGGTGAGGGAAGCAGCTCCACCCTGCTGCTTCATCCGTCTTTAAAAGAGAAAAACTTTAAATCCACTTAAATTTTAAATATATATCAAAGACCGTCAGTACGAGCAGTAACTTCTGGAGCGTCTAATTGTCCCCACCTCCACCACCTCACCTGCTGATGATGTCACACCTGAAACTCTTCTTCTCTTCCTGCAGGCTGGCTGGTTGATGTTACAGGAAGTTACACAGCCACTTTCTTCCTCAGCGGCGCCGCTCTGCTGGCCAGCGCGGTCATTCTTTCCGCCGTCACTGGAATTCGCCATTGCCGCCATCGATCAGATTCGGTGCTGCTGCCATCTTCTGAAAACCGTCATCAGGGAGCCCGAGCCCCTCCACCTCAGTCTGTCTGACCAATCAGGTGGCTTCATCACCTTCAACAGGACGGTGTTACCTCACAACCCTCAGGCTACGTTCACTCTGCAGGTCTTGATGCTCAATTCAGATTTTTGATCAAATCTGATTTTTTTGTCTGCTCGTTCACACTACAAATAAAATGTGACAGCAAACGCGCTCTAGTGTGAACGCTCAAAGAAGACGTCACACACAACGCGCTCTGTTTAGACCCAGAGCAACAGTATGTTTGACTGATGGCCTTAATATAAAGACTTCGGACTTCACGTTTCCCAATTTTTGCTTTAAGTTATTTTGTTATTTACATAATAATGTAAATAACCTAATAATGATCCTTATTGCTGTTTTAGAGGAGCGGAGCTTCAAAGGATAGTTGCAGATTTCTGTCAGAATCTGCAGATTATACAGAACAAATAAAATGTTCACGTTTCTCCAACGTTGTTCCCAACAGTTTCACGGAAAAATATCAGATTTGTGCCGTTCACTCTGTCACACCATGATGGGATGGATGGTCGCAGAGGGTCAAAGAAGTCAGATCTGATGCTTTCGCCTGCAGCGTGAACGCAGCCTAAGAGAAAAGTACCAATCAGATTCCTCGACACAAAACCAAGCAGACGGCTGAACAGGCCGACTGACAGGTGCCAATCAAACGATGACTTCACAGGAAGTGAAATCTTTTTAGTCTGCTGAAAATGAAAACGATTTTGTTTTAATGCTGAAGAAACGCACAACTTCCTGTCTGAGCTGAGAGAGAGAGAGAGAGAGAGAGAGAGAGAGAGAGAGAGAGAGAGAGAGAGAGAGAGAGAGAGAGAGAGAGAGAGAGAGAGAGAGAGAGAGAGAGAGAGAGAGAATGGACCAGAATCAGGTGTGACTCAGGTTACCTTAGATTAGGTTACCTTACCTAAGATTACTTTAGGTTAGATGTCAGCGTGTGAGCAGCGGGGCTGAAACCGCTGCTGATTGGTGGAGAGTGTGATGTCACTGCTGATGTCAGAGTGATGCTGATGTTTGTAACGTGTTACAGGAAAATAAAAGCTTTGCCTCAGTTTGTGCCTCCTGCGTTTTCTTCATGGATCAGCTGGACGTTAGCTTAACCCTGAAATAAACAGCGAGGACAACTTTGCTCCGCCCTCCTCCACCCAGCAGGTCAGCCAGCGCAAGGAGAAGCTGCTGGTGTCAGACCTTGAGCTGAGGAATCAGCAGCTTCATCCTGATTCTGCGGCTCGAGTCCTCGCTGCCAGCAGAGGTTATGTCATTGAAGGAGCCCCAGGTGGCTCAGGTAAGACCTCTGAAGCCACTTTATCTGACACGCCCACCCCGACACGTGAGCAGCGTGAACACGCCAGCAGCGTGAACACGCCAGCAGCGTGAACACGCCAGCAGCGTGTCGCCCAGGGACAGACTGGAGCAGGGATCCAACTCCCAACAATCGGCTCCGCCTCCTGAGTAGGGATGGGTATCGTTTAGGTTTTATCTGATACCGGTGCCAAACCGGTACTTTTGAAACGGTGCCGGTGCTTAAACGGTGCTCGAACCGGTGCTTAAAGAATGGAGAACACAAAAGTGGTCCAAAAACCTCTCATGTTCAGCTGTTTTTTAGTAAAAAGATAACAATGTTAGCCTTTTCTGCAGCTATGGGGCATATATGGTATCACTCTTGGCTGGAAGCAGCTTAAACAATGGAAAAAACACAAACTTTGTCCAAAAACCTCTCATGTTTAACTGTTTTCCACTTTTTCTTTGGTCATTTTAGCCTTTTTGTCCAGGGTGAAGGGAGTATCTGCCATCAAACAAGTAGACAGCTGCATGTAGCTATGATGGTGTTTGCTAGTTCACCTTACATGCATTAATGTAATAACGTGGTTAGCCTACTCAACGTAAATTACACACGAACAACATGAAGCTACTCACGCAGAGAAGAACGGCTGCTGCTGCATCATCATCATCATCATTTCTGCTACACTGGCAGGGCTAGGGGCCAGGACTCTCCTCTTCGGGTTTTTGGGGGATGTTGCAAACTCTTCGTCCGATAACAGGCACCACACCCGCAGTAGATGTGCTCGGTGTGAGGTCTCGCAGCAAGCTATCCAATACGGCGCATTTTTCGGCTTTAAAAAAAAACGCTATGCGTCGCCAGGTGTTTCATCAGATTTGAGGTGTTACCTCCTTTGACAGCATCACAGTATCAGCTTAAAGCACTTGTTGCAGCTGCTGAGTTTGCATCTTTTGCTGTGAAGTACAGCCAGACTTTTGACCGCTTCGCCTTGGGCATCTTTAACCTGTAGCTCTGCTCTAAAAGAACGTACGTACCTGGACCCGCCTACTATCCCCGGAAACGTAAAATGATTGGCTAGAATTCAAAGTGTATCACATCTCAGGAAAAAAAAGCACCGAAATAAAGCACCGAAATGTGGCTGCTTTTCGGTCTGGTTACTACCGTTTATGTCAGAACCGGTGCCATCATGGCACCGGATACCGGTACCCATCCCTACTCCTGAGCTACAGCCGCCTCACCTCCCTCAAACACTGGAGTCTGAACGTTCATGTGACATCTCCACATTTCAGCACCAGACAGGAAGTGAGGTCACACACTGAGGAAGCTACAGTAAAACTTTATTTACAGCATGAATCCCTTTGAGTCACTGCAGACAGACTCGAGCAGAAACTTGGGTGGAGGCGCCCCGGCCTCCGCCCACTGCAGGGACGGACGAACACCGTCACCGAGACATTTTGTCTTTGTGTCGACGAGCTCACGTGAGTGCGGCTGAAAGAAGCTTCACCTGGACATGATTCAGCTCACCTTTATTTACATCACAGCAGTCACAGAGATCCACCTTAAACAATTCCACCTTAAATTTAAAGCCTCAAAGGTGAACTGGTGGTTTTTTTAAAGGTCCAAACATTAAAAAGAAACAAACAAACAAACGAAGAACGCCGCACATTAAAGATCAATCATGATGTCACTTCCTGCAGGTTTGAGAGCGTAGCTTCCTCTTCATGATGCTGTGGTCGCTCTCCCGATCCTCCGCCGCCGCTCCAGGCGTCTGACGGGACAAACAAAGACGCGTTCATATTTAGAAACAAACAGCCGCTTCACGCCTCAGAGTCGGACTCCGTCTCACCGTGTGTGGCGAGTCCACCATCGGCGCCCACGGGTCCATATTGTAAAGCTTCCTGCGGCCTCGCCGGGGTTTGGTTGCCACGGTTACCGCCTCCTTCTCCCCCGAGCTTGTGTTTTTATCTGCAGAGAGGATGGGACGGTGAGTTCGCTCTGGAGCCGCATGAGCCTGTTAGAAACACTTCAGCTAAACTTGTTTAAAGACACGGCGGCAGCTCAGCGCCGCCCCCTGCTGGCGCTGGGTGATGGAGGCGTGGCTGACCTTTGCTGCCCAGGACGCACGGTGAGGTGTGGATCGCCTCTTCAATCTTCTGCAGAGCGCATCCTCTCTCCTGCACCACAGAAGAAGAAGAAGGAGGTTTCAGGTGAGGGCTCTGAGGGCGTGTGAGTTCATCCACCTGTCGGCTGGGGCGGCTCACCTGAACGCAACGGGCGTTTGCCCTCGGTTTGTTCCTCTTGTTCTCACCGTACACCAAATCCTGAAACACAACAGCGCACACACGTCAGAGCGCCTGAGACACAAACACACTCTGGGAGGCGGCTCCACCCTCTGGTGACTTTCAGCGCTGCAGACAGATTTATACGAAAGGAAAGAAGAAGAACGGCGTGTTAGCTTGTCCAGGTGATGCTGGTGGCGTTCAGGAGAATACTGCGGCGGCTTCCTGCTGTCTAATAGATAGACTGAGTATACCGGCGCCCTTAGACTCCTCCGTGCTGAGAAGGCTGCTGGCGGCGAGAATCTGCCAGTCTGGCGAGATGAGGCGGCGCTTCAGAAGATGATAAAAGTCTAACACGTGGTAATTTTAACCCGGGATGCAGTGACGGCGCTCTCGCCTATCTCATGACCACGTTTGTTCTAAATGACTCTGAAACAACCAATCACGGCTCGTGTTACACATCTGAAGTCTGCAGTGAACCTTTATTCACCCAACCACAGCGATAGGCTTAAATAGGCTCCGCCCTACCTCCAGCTCGCAGCTCTTCCTCTTCCTCCCTGTGGTTCTGGGAGTTTTCTTCCTGGCGGCCATGTTGGACCTAAGAGGAGAGTCTCGAAGGTCCTGAAAGAAAAGTAAAAACATAAGCAGAACGTGAAAACCCGTCAGCATTTCTTCTTCTCTTGTACTTTTTGAGGCTGACTTACCTGAGTGTCTCTCTGCTTCATCGCTGCCTCACACTCCCCACTCTTCATCCTCTCGCCCCCCCCCTCCTCCTCCTGTCTCCTCTCCTGCAGTTTCTGGATCTCCTTCTTCAGCTCTTCCACCAGAGGCAGCGTCCTCCCCTCCTCCATCGCCCTGCTCTCCTCCTCCTCCCTCCTCTGCAGCTCTGACAGCAAAAACAGGTCGGAATCAAACCAAAGACTCACACAGACACACACACACACACACACACAGACACACACACACAGACACACACACACAGAGACAGACACACACAGAGACAGACACGCACGCACACACCTCGTGCGTATGGTACGACAACTTTTCTCCGTGCCCCTGGTACACTGCGCAGAAACACTTTGCCACACGCGCACACACAGAGACACACAAAGACACACACACAAAGACAC